>NC_087211.1:21712703-21875203 GCF_015104395.2 Macrobrachium nipponense | reverse complement strand
CCTATGGCTGCCCCGAACGATATTGGCAGGGTCACTCTATACCCTTTTTGAGCCTCGGGTTGGGTTAGGTTGCACCGAATACGGCCCTTCAAGCTCAGGGAAGTGGATGACGTCCCCACATGTGGATTTGGACGGTGCTTTTGACTCGGTTCGCAAACATATTTAATGAACATGAATGTCGCTTCTGTAAACACAGAGCTTCTGTCTGTATGAAGAAAGAACCTGTTGGAGGAGGAGTTGAGGCTGTTTTTGTTTTCTTAATCTTTCACGAAGTAGAGTTTTAAGCTCCCGTTGTATCTGCAAAATAAAAGTGAAATCTTCCACCATTTTCAAAGGCTGTATGGTTAGGTCAGTTTTAAGATTTAATCTCTCTCTCTCTCTCTCTCTCTCTCTCTCTCTCTCTCTCTCAGGGGAATATGAATTCATTTCAGCCTTAATAACGTCAAGGTTCATTTCAAAACAGTGCGCTCATTTATCCCGGCACTAGCTTCGCTACAGATACTTCCATAATGATAAGTGTTCAAAAGTATTATTTGAAGGAAGTGTGTGCACCACTTTGCTTATGACGTTCTAAGACACCATAGAACATGAACGCTGGTGATTCATGTCCTTGTCTTTATTAGCAGCTATTTATTTGTTTTTTATGTTTTTGTTTTCATGTTTATTTTACCATATTTCAGTTTTATTTTCTATTTTTAAGTGGTTGACTTACATTCTGCGAAAGTTTGCTCATATAAAGAATTGCCCTTTTTCTTCGTCAAATGAACGGACGCATATTATAAATATGAATCTTAAATCTTCCTCTATTGTATCGCCTTTCACTATAGAAATAAACGTGTAACGTCTCTGAATGATGTCCGGCCTCACAAGCCTCTGCAGATTTCATGCCTTCGCTTTTGGTTTCCCGGTGATTTACATTATGATACCTTGATTTATGCAAGACACATCCGTCGTTCTTGTATCCTGTGAGGGCAGCGAGGAAAGGCATTTGATGACGTTCATCGGTTCATGTGACATCTGCATTGAGGACGGCATCCTTCATATTGCTCCGCGATGGAGAGGGTAGGGTCTCGATTCACAAAGCAACTCTGAGTGGTCGCGCCGTCGTTGTCTTTGTTGGTGATGATATCATTCTGGATGGATTTGTCTGTTCGCCCTCAGATCTTAAAAATACTTAGGCTAGAGAGCTGCAAATTGGTATGTTGATCATTCACCCTCCAATTATCAAACATACCAAATTGCAGCCCTTTAGCCTCGGTAGTTTTCATGTTATTCAAGGTTAAAGTTAGCCATAATCGTGCGTCTGGCAACGATGCAGGACATGTCACCACTTAACCGTGGTTAAAGTTTCATGGTTCGCGGATCATACTGCATGATACCGAGGCCACCGGAAGATAGATCTATTTTCGGTGGCGTTGATTATACGCAGTACAGACAACTCGATTGCGCCGAGAAAACTTCGGCACATTTTTTACTTGTTTGTTGCTGTTACCAGTAGTACCAATGCTGCCTCTGCACTTCGTTCAATAAGATTTCATGACGTTTTGAACATTAATATTCTATTGTCAAATATTGGTGAATCAGACGCACCATGCGAATGTCTTTGAGGTAAACTAACATAAGAACTCGGGTTTTTTTTTTGGCATTGATGTTATCAATGTCGTTGTCCGTGCGTTTACTTTAGCGCTACTGTTGCTGATGCATTTGCTGCCACTTTTCGCATTCTGGCACTGTTGTTGCTTACTGTACTGTAAATGACCGTGACTGCAATGTAACACCTCCTTTTTTTTTCATCATAAGTTAGAGTCAGCCAGGCATTTAATTTGTTTTTCCCTCCGTTCTCTCTCTCTCGCTTGGTGCCTCTCTTAAAGCTGTTATATATTGAATGCAATTGTACAGTACTGTGACAAAGTCTTTCATATGAAAGTCTTTCGTATGAACTTGGAAGGGAATAGCGACTGCCACTTACGGTATGTAGCAAGGCGGCTCTTGAACGTCTAGCATCAAGTGAGTGTGGAATACCTCTTTGAATTTAAGACAAAGGAGGTGTTGCAACCATACTCAAACTTAAGGAAAACAACCTATATCCTATTTGAACATGATAGGAAACAGCAAGGCAGTACCTCTGCAACTCCTCGAATATCTGTGAGGTTGGTAATAAGATACTGTGTATCTCTTAGTATCAAGTCGAGTCGAGGTAACAGCTAGATTTCACCTTTAAACGAATGTGATATTCTCCTTATACTCCTCTCATGTACCAAATGTCATGTTAGTGAGAGTTGTCATTAACATTTCTTGACTGTATACATTGGTAGCTATTGTGAAGCAGGGAAAAGAAAAAGCTTTTTGTTAACGGCCAAAGTACTCGACCAAATATCTGTAACTAAGTCTACGGGCACAACCAGCCTCGTTTCACGGACAGAACCAGCTCTGTTTCAGAGAATCCCTTCTCACCCCCACCCACTTCGGAGGGTGGGGGAGGTAGGATGAAACTCCATTATAAACCATCTTAGGGGTCCATACTATAACCCTGCCAAGTTTCATGTCCATCGGACCAGCCATTTGGCTGTGATTGAATGACAGACGGACGGACAGACATGCCCATTAAGATTTTTATTCATTAGATGAACCCTATTCACAAAGAAAAAGCCCACGGGGGCCATTGGCTCGAAATTCAAGCTTCCAAAGAATATTAAGGTGTTCATTAGGAAGAAGCAAGAGGAAGTAGAGGGAAATACAGAAAGAAGAGTTCTCGCTTATTAAAAGTACATAAGAAAATGAAAAGCCGTTTATATATGGCAGACAGGGCCCCAAAAATCCTTCAAGATAAAATCAACAGAGGCAATGTGGCTGGTGTTGAGGATGTGTGGTACCAAAGAGAAGTTGCTGAAAACAGTCAAAAGTACCTGGATCAAAGGGAAGCATGTGTTCGAATATGTCGACGGGAGAGTGTGACGGATTTGTTTTAAAAATGTATATTTCACAAGGGTGTGATGTGTAGCTGTGGCTACTCGAGAGCTTTCTTAATGGGGTGATGCCATTGAGAGAATGAGAGTAGGTGTAGGAACAAAGTTGTTGGATAAGAAAATGAGACACGTACAGTTTGCAATGGATGTTGTAACTAAATGACGAGGAACTTCGGAATCTGGAAATGTTTAAGTGTATGCAAAGGGTGATAGTTGAGAGTAAATGTGATGCAAAGGGCGATAGTCTGTTGGGCCTTCGCTTCTTCCTCCTTCCTAATGATCTAAGTTTATATACTAATCTATCGTCATCCGTTCTTTCTGCAGGACCAAACCATCCTGCATAGTATATGCCAACCTGTTCATTGCTTCACTTTTTCTCTCATTTACAGTCAGCATTTTGCAGTCATAAAGGAAAGTTGGGTCAACAATCACTTCATGCATTTCCACCTCGATTTCCATTGACATTGCATGCAAATTCTCATCTTTTGCACCAGCCTTCCTTAGCTCTTTGCTTTTTTTGTAACACATCTTCTTTCATCTTTATATATATATATATATATATATATATATATATATATATATATATATATATATATATATATATATATATATAAAATTTACCTTATATTGCACAATCTGGAAAGGAACTAAGTAAAAGAATTACACAGCATAAATATAAATACGGGTTGCAAATAGTTCAAGTGCCATTTTTTGTCACGTGAGAGACTTTGAACACCTATAGACTGGAATTCAGCTAGAGTCCGTTTTTCGAAGTTCATCAATGCAATGCATGAAGATTGTTAGTTTTGAAGGTCTTGCCTCATTAGTTCTTTTGGTAACATGAATAAGAGCGATGGTCTTTTTAAGATGGACGAATTGTTGAAAAGCTTTATTTTTAATTTAAAAGTTAAAACGAGTTGTTAGATATTTTACAAACAGTCTTGTACTGCGATTTATAGTAACTGTATATTTCTGCTAACTACGTTTTTTTGTTCTGAACAATGTTTATTTGCTTACTTAAGTAGGTTGTTGACTTGATTTATTGTTATTTGTGACCTCATATTGCTTTCTTGTGAAAGTTGTTTTCTTAAGATTGTTCAGTACCCTGAAGATGACTTTGGAATAAAAGCTGAAAGTCTTGGTACCTCCTTCTTTCATTTTCACGTGAGGATCTCTTGCATAAATTATATATATATATATATATATATATATATATATATATATATATATATATATATATATATATCTATCAGCAAAAGCCACAGGGAAAATTTTAAAAAAGAAAAGACAGAGTGCCAAGTACTTTCGTGTATTTACCACATCTTCGGGGCACAAAGATGTGGTAAATACACGAAAGTACTTGGCACTCTGTCTTTTCTTTTTTAAAATTTTCCCTGTGGCTTTTGCTAGTAAACAAAATCACGTGCTTACTTTTGTGATTTTATAGTATATATATATGTATATGTATATATGTATACACTTATGCAAACATACATACATACGTTCATATATACATATATTCGCCTTTATCCCTTTATAGTACATTTTTATGACGTGATGCCCTTTGGCGTTCAGCTATTGTTTTGGAATGAACTACTGGCCCCAACCATTTACTTACTCGTCACAGCTGACTGTCTGCTGGATACCTAATTTACAGAGGCAGAATGGTATTCGAAGAAACATACCTTCACGCTGACAGTCGCCATATCCACTAGACCATGAGGTCCCGTATAGACATATATGTGGATTTATATGTTTTAGTACTGCCATCTTCTGATGTCTTGCTGATTATTCAAACCTTCGGAACTCTGCAGCCGGATGTAGTCTATGTCCCGTCGGGTTAAGACCCTACGGAACTGGTTATATATATTCAATAAGGATCTTGTTACTAAGGTGACTGACTACAGCGGGATCTCTTGCGGCGGCTGCGTTATGTAAGTTGGCGATTGTGTGTCTGTAGAAATGCGAGGAGAGGAATTTCTCATCCGATAGGGAGTTCGGGCGTCGTCGGGGGCTCATTGGTAGTCTGCTCTTTGAGAGACGCTCTGAGGAAGGATTAATATTTGCAGAATGAGTTTCTTTATAGCTGTGGCGTCAAGTTTATTTAACGTATAATGTCTGGGTGGCTGCCTTTTGTGTCATTATTACCTTCATGCTCTTCGTGGTTTTTTTTTTAGACTAAATGTATACATTCATATACTATAAACACAAACACACATATAAACATTTTTGAAAAATGCAGTCGCTCATATACATTATTGTGGCTTTTTACTTATTCCCGGTCACAGTATAGTGATGCAACATAGATATACATATATGCGTGCGTGCGCTCGCATTTAGCCGCGACAGGCTACTTATCCTTATTCAAGGAAAGGTTGACTGGAACGATTTTTGTCGCACTGCGCTTAAGACTCGTGGAGATTCTTTACAGCAGCAGAGTTGGGGGAAATGCAACTCGAGCAATCCTTCGTTTAGGAGCTTTGGCTCTGCTGGGACTCCACATCTCCTTGAAAAACTGGGACGCCATATCTTAAATACTAACCGTAGAATCTTCTTAGAAATAATCTCATTGTTTCCCTCACCAAAATTACTGTAGAATCATTCCACTGAAACTAACCTAACCTAACCCAGGGGCATGGAAAAAAAGCCCCGTGGCTGATGCAATACTATACTCTGTTTTTTTTTCATCTGTCTATCCGCCTGTGGTGTTTTTGTATGGTAACACTGCGTCCCGGGCTTTAGATAGTTACGCAATGTGTAAGTTTTAGGTAAATAAAAGGATATCTGGGTGTACATTTGCAACTGAAAAGTGTTTTAATAATGTACTGTATGCGAATTACACCGTTAATGTTCGAAATAGGATATTATTATAATCGTTGAATGTAAGCTGAATGTAACTATCTAAAGCCCGAGACGCAGTGTTACCATACAAAAACACCACAGGCGGATGGACAGATGGAAAAAAACAGAGTATAGTATATATCTCTTGAATTTCCTGCCCTGTTACCGTCAAAATCATCCATGACTAGGGGAGGGGGCGGGGGGGGGGGGGTGGGGGGGGGGTGGGGATTGACTGCAACTGCGATCAGTTGACTCTTTCTCTGCTTCAAAGCACCCCGATTGACTTGCGTGTCGTCCTTGGTGCTTTATGTTCCTCGTTGGACGAATGGGTTGCGTGCTCGCCTACCAATTCGATAGTCGCGAGTTCGATTCTCTGCTCTACCAGCGTAGAACCAGAGGAATGTCTTTCTAGTGATTAGAAATTCATTTCTCGATATAATGTGGTTCGGATCCAACAATAAGCTGTAGGTCCCGTTGCTAAGTAACCAGTTGGTTCCTAGCTACGTAAAAATATCAAATCCTTCGGGCCAGCCCTAAGAAAGCTGTTCATCAGGTCAGTGGTCTGGTTAAACTGAGATATACTTAACTTGATGTTTTATAGGATTCTGTTCCAAATCGCCGAGTAGGAGAGTGCCTTCCTTTCAGGGGACTTCACTGGGTTAGTATTGTAACAAATGACCAGAGTGGGTAATGTTGTTATTCATCGTCCTCATAAACAAGAAAAAAAATGCCCCTAAGTTTCTTTGCGCAATCGAGTTTCCTGTACAGCATAGAATGTTGTAAGAAACTCTCATCCGGGGCCCATGAAACGTTCAGTCACAGGTCGGTGATGGTCCGTGTTTTTGGCACCTATGGCAGTGCCAGACCCACAATCATGGCTAAATTTACCATAAAAAAAAATCCTGAGGCTTGAGGGCTGCTACTTGGTATATTTGATGAACGGAGGTTGGATGATCAACATACTCATTTGCAGCCCTCTAGCCTCAGTAGTTTTTAAGTTCTCAGGGCGGACGGACAGACAAATATAGCCATCTTAGTAATTTTACAGAAAACTAAAAATTCGTTTATGAATTAATGAAGTACCTTTGATCCTGACCGCATTGCAAGTTCCATAGCATTATCCGTGCGTGTGAAAGTAAACCCAACTCGAGTAAACGCAGAGCATCACGTTTATCAAAAAGCTTTTAACGAGGGTTCTTAGTCCCTCAGCCAGGTAGTACTTCACATAACGTATGAATAGAGCCCCTGGCACAGACCTAGTTCGTGTTTGTATCTCTGATAGTGAATCCATTACGAGAGGTCAAAAAGGTCGCAAAGGTAAAACAAAGAAGGGTAAATGTTTACTTCTCCCTATGTGCGTATCCAGGAGTGCGCCTCCCATCACGCAAATTCATTACATTAACTATTAAACTAGCAAGTGTGTGTATATATATATGTGTGTGTGTGCGTATGTGTGTGTGTGTGTGTGTGTGTGTATACAGAAAGAAAGAGAGACAGAGATAGAGAGAATTTAAAAATACAAAATTACTTCTAGTAACACAATAGACATGAGATAAACGATAACGGGACGGGAAGAAAGCCATCTGAATGATGTAGCACTCACGCAGACCGAGACTGAAAGGCAGCGTTTTCAGGACTTTTAATCACACGCATTCACAATAACTTTGACAGCGTGTAACAATGGTAGAAGAAATAGGTAAACGAATGATTGATTGATTTGTGAAATGAAGGCTGATGTCAAACCAAGCACTGGGACAGTTGCGGCCACTCAGCGCTGAAGACAGTGAAAAGAGAGAGCTGGAGCGGTTGGACAGCAAAATCAAGAGATTCAGAGGATAAAGTTTATTATAGTTTAATCACACCTAAACATTATTATATATATATATCTATATATATATATATACACACATATATATATTTTTTTTTTTTTTCTTCTTTTTTTTGCGATGTATAGCCGCTTGACAAAATATACGAAAGCTTAGTGTACCTTCGCAGTAATTGTACATTGAAGACAGTCATTGTTTTTACTGTTTCCAATTAATTTTGGTCCAACTTGAAGCCCTAAATAAGCAATACTTTTAAATCACATATGTGTGTGTGTGTGTGTTTTTTTTGAGTTTGTCTCTAGTTGTAAAGAGAGATTGTCTGTATATCGATGCTTCAGATGGTTATACCTACTGTCATTGTCCTACGCTGCAGTGATTCGATGTGCGTCTTTGATCTGATTTACTTTATCGATGGGTGATTGATGACTAGAATTTCCGCTGGAGTATCCGTCGCCAGGTGTTGTGACTGTGTCAGAGAGAGAATTGTTGATAATATTCAGCCCTCGCTCTCTGGCTCTCAGAATCCTCTCGGGTCTCACACCGGGCGCCTGATGTTGGCCCCAAGAAGGTCCTTAGCTGTGGATTGATGATAATATGACTATAATAATCTATTATAGTCATTCTTAGAACAAAGTAAAAATGAGAACCTCGTGACTTTAGCTGGTAAGCTGTACCATAATTTGGGATTGTTTCTTCTCTGTCCCTCTGTCAAGTCTGTTGCTGACGCCGGAGGGCTTTCAATCCTGGGACGGATTCCGAAGCTTAGTCGTCCGTCACCTATTCACTTGATCACGATAAACGCCGTATTCTGTCTCTCTCTCTCTCTCTCTCTCTCTCTCTCTCTCTCTCTCTCTCTCTTCTCAGGTAGTGGAAGAGTCAAGGTCTGCATGACTAGATGTTTTAGCCAAATTCTTCTTAATCTTAAGACGATGAATGATCGTTGTCATCAGCAGCTATATTTATGGTCGGATATTTCTTTTGATTTATTCATTATCTCTAATAACCTTGCATTTTAACTGCGACGATTGGCATCGAATTAGTTGTTGATTATTAATGCGCATCATGTCTTAATCAATATGATACAAAAAACTAGGCGAAATTAAAAATCTTCGTGACGAATAATTTGCAGAACTTTTCAGTTCATCCATTTCATTATTTAATACTTATTTTTCGTCAGATTTCTGCTATTAAAATCTACGGATGGAACACGTCAACATTCAGAGAAAGATGTGTGAATGTGTGTGTGTGTGGAATTCCATCATGCTTCAGTTTTGAACGAGGTGTTAATGCAACTAGTTTTTATGTTGCAGTAATAATACACCGTCATCAATAATGATAGGAAAACACTGACCTTCCATAAAGACATCTAAAATAAACCTCGTTCATCGATACAAGCTCGGGAATTTCAGTCCCCATCATTAAACCTTTCACTGGTGCAATCAAGGACCCAGGCGGTCATCGCAGAGACGCGAACCTTTCTTATTAGACAGAACCCCTTCTGTCCATACCGTTTCCAGAGGTGCAGTTTCCCCCGTCTCGATTGCCGTGTTGCCACAGCATTGTTATTACCACACCTCTGCAGAACGTAGCGCAGTGACGCCCTTCAGTAAATTTAATAAGGACACCATATGCACCAGCCATACGGCAATAGTGCTCTCTATTATTTCGTTTCTTTATTTTTAGATATGATATATTGAAAAAGAATAGGTTAAACGTGCTGCTGATGTTAAAGAAACTTCTTCATCTCTCTTCATCTCCCGTGCATCGATATATTTTCAAGTTCTCTTACCCTTGATAACGTTTTAATATAGAAAATTTATGTTAGTAATAAACAATTGTCCCCCTTATTTTTCAGTTTTCATTGTTTAGTATATTTTAAAACTGTTACGAACCTTTTACTTAGACATAAGTAACCATCGTATTTCATCTTATGTTTTTATTTTTTTTAATAACATTTCTCTCACTAAGAATCTTAATTTTCGAATATAGATCAGATCTTGTCGGTTATGGTTGATAGTCAAACTGGGACGCCCTGCAGCCTTGATAGTACCATATATTAGATCGTGTGTCAGAAGGAGAGTCAAATTCGTAACTAGGATGAAAAGTTGATCATCGAACTCACGTGAAATGAATGGATGATATGACGTCTTGGAGATAAGATCCATCGGAGTCCCAAGTAGCTGCTGACCTTTCATTTTCGACAAGATGGTTGACAGGCCGCTTTTTGGACGCTTGTCCAGCGGGAAGTTGTGCGAGAGGATTCCAAATGGAAGTCGGCTTCTTGCTGACTGATGGTGTTCTTTGCAGTGGAGCATATTGCCATGCAAAGTTGACAAGTGTTTGCGTGTTTAGTCGTTTACTTAATACGCCTAGTCAGCAGACATTTGTTTCAAAGGAAATGGAATCGCGGAAAGTGAGGTCATTATTCCCTTCATCTTCATAGCTATGCAATAATTGGTCTTGGAAATGTGTGGCATCGGGAACTGTGCAGTATTAATGCAGTGCATGTTTCGATTTTGAGTTTATTATTTTCTTACAGTTTTGTTCTAAAAGAATGTTCGTAAGTTAATTTCAAAGTTATTAAGCCTCGGAATGCTGTGTCAGCACTCATACACACACACACACACACACACACACACACACACACACATATATATATATATATATATATATATATATATATATATATATATATATATATATATATATATATTGATTTATTAATTTACGCTCTTGCTCAGACTTATCATTAATTATTTGTATTTGAATAATAGCCGTTGTTTTTTTTTTTTTTTTTTTTTTTTTTTTGTTGTCCTTATAACTGTATCTTGACGCTTGACAGAGACTTTGATAGCAACCCCATCCTCCACAACCGAATCACGCCTGACGAACGGGATGGTTAGTGATCACCTCTTCCAGCATCTGTTCTGGAAACTGGAAATCTCAGATTGGACGCTTTGTTGACGAGTTCATGCCCCTACAGCTAAGATGCCTCTACCTTCCTGTCGAGTTATTCCCAGACCATTTTTTTTTAATGATTCGACTTCGTCAATTGAAAAGCGTTATGTTACCCGTCACTTTGTTCTCGTCCTCTTCAAATCAAAAAAATGCATTCGTGATTGGATTTGTACCAATCCGACTTGATCCATTTTATGTCATTTAGTGACAGAGTTGTTCTCTACGGATTTTTTCTTGTTGTTATGAACAGTGACGGTTCTGTGGAGTGATTATAGGGTAGCGGGTATGCAGTTCTTGGAGGTTGGGTTCATTTGCTTTCCATCTTTCTGTCTCGTTGTTTCTTTCGGTATACCAGCAGTTAGAGAATATCTGAAGAGACGCTTCTCAAGCTCTCCCAGCGCAAAGTTGACGTTTAAATGAGTTTACCAATTATTTTACTTCCCAACTGTATTGCGGTTTATTAGTAATCACAAGTGATGCAGGTAGAAGTTAAAGTGAAGTATATCTAAGTTTTACCAGACCACTGAGCTGATGAACAGCTCTCCTAGGGCTGGCCCGAAGGATGAGATATTTTGACGTGGCTAGGAACCAATGGATTACTTAGCGACGGGACCTACAGGTTATTGTGGGATCCGAACCACATCGGGTCATTCATTTCTATCACCAGAAATAAATTCCTCTGATTCCTTGTTGGCAGAGCGGGGAATCGAACCGGGACCCTGAAATCGGTAGTCGAGCACGTAACCGACTCGTCCAACGAGAAACTTGCATGTAGAAGTATCTGTATACGTATGAAGCCAAATACATCTAAAAAAAATTCAGATGTGTTAGATTCATTGAGGAATTTTCAATTGTTTTACCATTTAAGTGCCTTTTAGGCCGTTCTAGCACCAAACATCATAGGCATTTAATTCTTAGAATTGATCTTCATCAGTTTCAAGTTACCGTCTGTATTTATTCGTTTATCTGACCGGTGCTTGCATATTCCACTTGTATTTTAGTCTCCGCACCACATCCCTTGAAAATAAGGTTGCTGCTCTTCTTGGTGTAGCTTCATAACGACAATGATCTGATCATTATTTTTGTTTTTAGCTCCATGGATGTCAGATTTTCCAACCAGTCTTTTATCTTCTTTTTATATCCTCATGAAAACGACTTGTGAAATGAACAGCCTCTTCTGCTATGATCCCCCCACTCATCCTCCGCCGGGTTTATTTCGTTGCTGTGAAATCCTGCTCGCTGAGGAACCCGTGGGGCGAATTTCCTTCGGTTCGCTTCCTTTGTCATTCAGCCGCTGAATGTTGGAAGTACATCGCGTCAAGAGAGACGATATCTTCCCGCAAATGAGCAAAATCATACGAGCAACATTACCCTCGTACTTCATAACCTTAGGAAAGTAGAAGTGACTGGACTGCATATGGGCCTACGCCAACAGCGACGACTTTCTGGATCGTTTTTGTATAAATTCGATTGTCTCTGTTCTTAGTGGCTACAGAAATTCATATCGACGATTCATAGGTAAATTATCGATGACTTTCTTTATGTCTTACATTTCCTTATACGAATCAGCCAGTCATCATTCGGGTATGAATATGAAAAATTGGAAGTACATTACCGTCATCGTTTCTGGTAATAATGATGACCGCCTTAGGGGCTATAATTGCACTATAATATTGCACACTAGAAGTTACATAGTGTCGGATCTTGCAATCAAGTCTTGTTTTTATAGATCAGAATACTTCAGTGATGAATAATGAGTAATTTCTTGCTATATAGTGATTCATGATACAATTTTTTTTTTATATAGTCACGTCTTCCAAATTTATATATATGTACTTACTTATGTGTTTATATATATATATATATATATCTATATATATATATATGTGTGTGTGTGTGTGTGTGTGTGTGTGTGTGTGTGTGTTTATATAAAATTATGTGTATACATATGTGTGTGTGTATGTGGGTTTATAGAAAAATAAAAATATACGCCTGGTGTTAGCGCAGGTTTCTAAAGTCAGCAGTTGTCTTTAACTGATACATGAAAACAGTAGATAGATTTTCTGTGCCTGTGTTTGTGTGTTTTCTTGTTCCCCTTTGAGCCGAGTCTCTCAATGGGCTTCGTCCTTCATCACCCCGGCTGTGACACTCGAGTGTCACTCGGAGTATCATCCCAGACCATGACGTCAGTTTCATAAACAGACTTCGCCAAGTTTCTTCCTTCCTTTCTTTACTTCTTTTTTCTTTCTTTAAGAAGCAAAACACACGGAGGATGCCCATCTGGGAACATTGTGTCAACAAATGTGACGCCTTACCGGATTTGGATTCAATCGGAGGATTGGGTCAGATCCTTCGTGAGGTCTGTGAGTGGGTGGGTGCCCGTGAGTTTCCTTGGAGTTTCCCACGGCTGTCAAAACCGGCATGAAGTGTTCATGAGGGTTTACACTGCCCTATCTTTTATGTAACATTTTCTCCCCATCTCCGTACTCGTATTCGCTGCTCGTATCGTAAAGGATTGTAACCAATACCACTGAGCCGCATGATGAACTTTGGCACAGCTGCCCTCAAGGATTCTATTTGAATGTGAGTGAAATGGGAAGGATATAGGATTAGAGAAGTTGGATAGTCACGCGGGAAGAGATCGAGAGGAACGGTTGACAATTAAAAGGCGGAAAGCAATGCAGTTGGGGCCTTGGGTGGAGTCGGGGTGGAGGGGAATGGCTGCCGGTTTTTCTGCTGAGGAAAAAACCATCTTTTGAAGCCAGAAGGGAACTGGCGAACTGCCATCTTCAAAGCAGAAACAAATGTGGGATGTGGCGCTTTGGCGGGTGTTTCCTACCCGCCTCTTTAATTGTTGTTTGTGTTTATCTGTGGTTCGTGCTCACCTGTATATAGCAGAATTTTTATATATGTAAATGCATATATAATTATAAATGTGAAGGGAATATTTGCATTATATATATATATATATATATATATATATATATATATATATATATATATATATATATATATATATATATGCATGCATTAAGTTACAAATGTCCTTTAATATCCAATTCGCTGTACCTCGGAATTAATATATTTTCATATATGTTAACCGAAGGGGAAATATTTAGTTGATAATAATTTCGTCCTCTCGTGGATTCGAACCAGCGAAATTATTATCAACTAAAAAATTCCCCTTAACATAATATGAAAATATATATTAATTCCGAGGTAGAGTGAATTGGATATTAAAGGACATTTGTAGCTTAATTCATGTGTATGAATTAAGGTGATGTGATAAATATTCATATACCTATGTATATGCATATATATATATTACATCATATATAATACATATACATATATATATATATATTACATATCACATAATGTATAATATAATTAGATATATATAAATGTATATATATATGTATGTATGTATGTATTTGTAGTATGTATGTATGTATGTATGTATGTATGTATGTATGTATGTATGTATGTATGTATGTATGTATGTATTGTGATAGTGATATATGCAGGAAGTAATATCCTATTCCCTGAAACGCTTGTTAAGTCAAGAGAGAGAATGCCTTCGAAATTCCGAAGTGTCCAAGGTTTCCTTTTTAAAAAAGAAAATAATGGAGATAGCGTGACTGGAATCTTCAGATAAGAGAAATGCATGACAAGACGACAACCGATGAACAATCATCGTAAACTGCAAGAAATCTTGATATTATCCTGTTTTTGTCTGTCGTCATATTTTCTGTGTCCGTTCCGTCTTTTGTTATTTTTTTCATTCTTTTGGTGCTACATTTGCTTTTCTGTTATCCTGGAGGAAAGTGTGGCACATTTTAATATCACTTTAGTTCACCAAATCCTGTGTGATAAACACTTATACATTTTATTTAAAAGTTATATGTTATATATATATATATATATATATATATATATATATATATATATATATATATATATATATATAGTGAAAATTGAAGGCGGTTCTATCAACCAGTAGACATCAGTCGATGCAAGGCGAAGGACAATCCTTTATTCCCATTATATGTACTTTTATTGTCGCGACGTTTCAAGACATAAAAGTCCCATTATCAAGCTAAAAAAAAAGATAAAACAAAAGTTAAAATCATAAACTCGGAATACAAATTAAAAGTTTAAAAAGTTTACAAATATAAAAAGCAAGTACAAGAGTAGGGAGGAGTCAATACCATAAGGTGCTGAAAGCACAGACCGAGTGACAATTCGGGCCGGGTCAGCTTCGACTTGAACTCACGAGAGATACAGAGGTGTTAAGGAAGACTGGGTGTTTAACTGCGGAACGAGTTGTTTGATGAAAATTGATTCTAAAATAGCTAAATGCTGTTCGTTAGGGGATTGGCCTATAATTTTAAAATCTTTGTAATTCAAGTCATGTTTACATTAATTTGACACCTGTTATAGAACAGGTGTCAAATTAACTAATCCTGAGTTTTCATGTATACGCGAGCATACAAAGAAATGTAAACATGACTTGAATTACAAAGATTAGAATGGGACTCAGAGAAGGAGCGGTGCTGGGTCTTGGTAGGGCTTTATGAGAAAGACAGTAGGTGAAGGACACGTTTCACAAATGTTCCTTTTTTTTTATTTTTCCAGGTGAGCTTCAGCTCGAGAAACCGATTCGCCCAGCCCGTGTGTACGCGTCTGCACCGTCGGGTCTGTACGTGACGAGCGTGCGCATCTTCTCCGACAACTGGTACACCAACTACGACATCCGGAATGGCACCTTCAACACCACCTACCTCCAGAACTACATACCTCGGTACTACCTCTACCAGTCTGGAACCACCGACCACAAGTACTTCTCCATCGACGAGTACAGTGGGAATATCACCACAAACAGGTGAGCACAATTCCAGAAAGAGAGACCGACCGGGAGAGAATTTGCAATTATTGATTAGATTCACAATTGCCACAATTACTGAAACATGGATGAATAGTGGCCATGGTTTTTGCAATAGTCAGTGTGTGTGTGTGTGTGTGTGTATGAGAGAGAGAGAGAGAGAGAGAGAGAGAGAGAGAGAGAGAGAGAGAGAGAGAGAGAGATTGCAAGATATTTTGGGGTCAGCTCCCACAGTTACCTAGACAAATAGACTTAACAATCGTTTGGCTTCAAAACTGCCATAATCAGACAGAGGGAAATTATGTGTCCTTTTAGCTGCTATGGTTTCTGGAGAGAGAGAGAGAGAGAGAGAGAGAGAGAGAGAGAGAGAGAGAGAGAATGAACTGGTGTCAAAACTACCAGAGTAACAGAGAAAGAGAATATCATTTTTAATATTAACTGCAGATTCAAACTGCTTTGTTTCTTATATATGAGTTTTCTTTTAATTTCCTCCGAATAGAAGTTTTTTTCTTGTGATATAATGCACATTTCTCTTTATACTATGGGAAATTTGGCATATTTTTTCTTTCATTATTGATTTTGCTCATGATTATTGGTATGAAGGTGCGTGGGATGCGTGAGATTTATTTGCTCCCTTTTCCTTACTATTTTCTTTTGTAGATATACATGTCCGTTGTTTGCCACCCAGCTGGGCAATTCTTGAGTCTTGGCCAATAGTAAAATCTTATTTTATTTTGTGGTTTCATCACGGCTTACGCTGCATATTGTATGACCTGGTCCTCATCAACGTGGATGGAGAGCAAAACTCACATTCTGTCATCAACATTTCTACATTCCGAAGGTTTTGTGCATAAATGGAAGTGGAGATAATATGTGATCAGCAATATCATCTTTTATATTTATTAAAACTGGAATGTTTTATAGGCATTTTTATATATTTTTAAAATGCTTTGTGCAAACTTCCATCTGATGTTAAAACGAAATTATATTATATATACTATATGTTTATATCTTATATATAACAGTGAATGTTTGTATGTGGGTATTTGTCTGTTTGTCCATATGTTTGTGCGCTATAGAAATCCGAACCGCTTCACTGATCTTGACAAACTTTGGCACGTGGAAAGCATTTGACCCAACTTAGATAATAGGGTAGCTTCAAATCTGTACCCCCCTTCCCCTAGCCCTTGTGGTAACCGCTTGACCAATGTAGACAAAATTTGGTAAGTGGCATTATTTAACCCAACTTGGGTAGTAATGAAGTAGGTTTCAAACCCATACCCCCTTCCCCTTCCCCCTTCACCACAGTCATACCAACTGGATAAAAGGGACAGTAAGAACAATAATACTTGGATAAATAGGACCGTGACCATAGTAATACCTGGATAAAAGGGACAGTCACCACAATAGTATTTGGAGAGGAGGGACTGTCAGTACAATAATACCTGGATATATGTGATAGTACAGTAGTACCTAGATAAAAGGACAGTCACCACAGTAATACCTGGATGAATTGGACATTTAAAACATTATATATTTGAACAAAAAGGATAATCAGCACAGTAATTTCTGGATAAAAGGGACATTCAGAACAGAGATGCAGGAAAACTTTTTTTAGTTCTTCAGAGTTTTCCCGGGCAGTGCCGGGTAGGTCAGCTTGTGTATATATATACATGCATACATACATATATATATATATATATATATATATATATATATATATATATATATATATGTGTGTGTGTGTGTGTGTGTATGTATATATGAATTTTTATCACACCATTGCAGTTCATATACATGCATTAAGTTACAAATGTCCTTTAATATCCAATTCGCTCTGCCTCGGACTTAATACAATTTCATATATGTTAACCGAGAGGGAATTTTTTAGTTGATAATAATTTCGTTCTCTCATGGATTCGAACCAGCGCACAGAGGAAAAATCAGGACTTCAGTGACGTCTTTACCGACTCAAGTTGGCCGAGTCGGTAACATCAATATGAAAATATAATAATACCGAGGTAGAGCGAACTGGATATTAGAGAATATTAGTAGCTTAATGCACTGCACACACACACACACACACACACACACACATATATATATATATATATATATATATATATATATATATATAGTATATATATATATATATGTATATATAATATATACATTAATATAATATATATTATATATATATATATATATATATATATATATATCATATAATATATACTTATTATATATATATTTATATTTATATACTATATATATATATATATATATATATATATATATATATATATTTATAGGTGCGTATATGTGTGCGTGTGTTTGCTTATAATGCCTTGGCTGGAATAAGGATTATTGCTGTTATTACCTTCTCATTATTTTCCTTAGCCAATCTTGAAATATTCATTCAAAATAATAATAACTGTTTAATGTTTTGAAGTAAGTTTCCATTTCCCCAATGACTATTTTACTTAAAGAAAATTGCATTCGATCAGATGTTTTGAATTCACATGACTAAAAATTTTTTTGCGCTTTTTGCACCCTATTTGGAATGAAAATACTTTCCGTGAAAGTGCTTCGATAATCATTTTCATCACAGTCATCTCGAATATTTACTGAGGCTGGTGAAGACGCGTTTTGAAATTATAATCAAGAGTAATTTGCCCATTATTATTATTATTATTATTATTATTATTATTATTATTATTATATTATTAGTATTATTATTCAGATACATCGATCGACTAGAAGGGGAAGAGTACAGAGTCCTTCTGGTGGCTCTGATCGGGGGACGAGCCATCAACCAGGAACTGCCGATCGTCGTCACCCGATACAACAAATATACGCCGAGACTGGCGTCCGATCAGTACACGTAAGTGGACCTTTAAAGTCTTTTTTGGTTTTGTCTGTGTATGTACATATATGTGTACGTATGGATGCATATGTGTATGTGTGTATTCTTATACACAATCAGACCCTGTATTTGGCTATTTTGAAGACTTCAGATATCATCTTGACTGTAGTCCCTATCAGTTTAGGTTAGCTTCTTTAAGCTTTGTTTTTTTTTTTTTTTGTCAGAATTTCTATGTCCACAAAGACAAGAAAATTTGTTCTGAAGTATTTGTAATTGCTGCCCCATTGTTGCGCTCCTCCTATTTCAATATAACTACATTTCAAAATGAAAGTGAGTCCTCAGCCAATATTTGATTTCATGATTACTGCTCGGCAGTTAGTTTCCACCTGCGTATTGCTCGTAGAACATTAACCTCCTCCTCCTCCTCCTATTCCGTTTTCGTTTTATCTCGGACTTAAAAGTTTCGACAGTTACAATGTATAGAAAAGGAATTTTAGCATCAGAACTTCGTTTTTTTCTTTTTTTTATACTAGGGACTTATCAGAACACATTGATGAAGGAATTATTTGGTTGCAGTTTTTTTTCCAGGTTCGACCCTTAGATTTCCTTCCTATTATGTTAGTCTTTGTAAATTGATTGTCATAAATGTGCGAAAGACTTTCAGTGCTTGTCAATGAGGACTACCTTATATACTTTCATTATTAAGTATTATTACAAGAGTATTATCCCGAAAATAAAGTAGACATAGGTAGTTCTAGTCCGCATGTCTTACTATTTTAAAATCAATTTAATACTTGCTAAACACTTGATTATAATTTTAGCGATGATGATGGTTAAAAATGCTTCTGTAAAATGCATCCGTCTGGGTTATCCAAAGATTCGTAGTTGTATTCAGCTTTTGCTTTCGCATTTCTTTTGATTCGTCCTGATTGGCATTTTTATTCCATTCCCGGTTTGACGTCATCACTGAGATATCATCTGACCTGTTGACTTAATCTGGAGACCGGTTTGAATCTTTTAAACGGTCGCAAACTGTCATTGTTACCAAAGACTTATTGATTACATTAGGTAGATAGACAGCTCCTCAACGGTTCTGGTAATCGACGCCCGGAAAAATGTTTCATGCAGTAAATAATTTGGACCCCAATAAAAGGAAAATTGACATGAAAATGCAACTGTCCTGCAGCTGTTTTTACCTTCTTTTATAAGGAAGCCACCAAACAGGCCATTCACTCACATAAGATAATGTATGACTTGATAACCAAACAGCATCATCACTTTCCAGTAGAACCGCCTTGTTGACACAGGTGTCCACAGATAAGTCATTCTCACTCGCGTGGAAAGTTTCCCTTCCACTCTGGGGGCATCAGTTGAGCCTTTGTCCTCCGCTCGTTTCGTGCATGAAAGCAAGCTCATTTGTTTTAGGCCCCCAGTCGCTGCATTGTTTGTGTACTGGAGAATTCGATCATAAATGCGGTTGACGATGAAGTCGAATTTGTTTGCACACATCAGTCACGACGATTATTCTTTCTCCTACAACCATTCCTTGTTCAGAGTTTGGCTTGGGATCTGTTGCTGTTGGACGAAGCTTGTTATTTACAGCAACAGTACATATCCTGCATGGAATTTCAGGGTAGGTTCAATGTAAACTGGTGCATGAAAAAAGGGGGCGAATATAAATATATATATATATATTACTATACTAAGTTACATTTGATATTGCACTGTATTAAGGCAGGCTTGATATATATATATATATATATATATATATATATATATATATATGTATGATGTCTGTATGTATGTAGTGATGTATGTCATGTATGTATGTATGTATGTATGTTGTATGTATGTATGTATGTATGTATGTATATATGTAGTATGTATGTATGTATGTATATATATATATATATATATATATATATATATATATATATATATATATATATATATAGCTTAGTGCCAGGACCCAGGAGTCAATCCATATTAATAACCATCAATGAAGGAAGAGGACACACACAGATGTACATGCTGTCTTTATTGCAACGTTTCGTAATTATAAAGTTAATCACATCATCAGGCTGTTAAAATGAAAAATAAATTTCCTAGTAAAATTGTAAAAACAAAACTAAAAATTAAAAATTCAGAAATGCAAAAGCTAAAAAAGTTATTCTTACAAGTGTACAAAATATACACATTAAAATTAAGGAAGTTAAATTATTTAAAAGGACATACATTAAAATGAAAGATGAATGAACATAAAATAAGCAAAAATTGACAAAAGATTGAAAGCAGCAGTGAACAGTTACAGAACAAAGAAGTTAAGGACCGACCTAGAGGAGTGACAGCGTTAAACTAAACGTAAACATAAAAACATAAATAAACAACACAAGTCAAGACAAATACAGAAGGGAGGAAGACGTATGGGTGTTCAACGACGGAACAAGTTGTTTAATAAAGAGCGATTCTAGAATAACAAGGTCTTGCGGGTTGGTGGTACGGCCTAAAATACAGAAGTCTTTATTATCGATATATGTTTTACATATTTTGGAGTGTTTTTATGTTTACGTTTAGTTTAACGCTGTCACTCCTCTAGGTCGGTCCTTAACTTCTTTGTTCTGTAACTGTTCACTGCTGCTTTCAATCTTTTGTCAATTTTTGCTTATTTTATGTTCATTCATCTTTCATTTTAATGTATGTCCTTTTAAATAATTTAACTTCCTTAATTTTAATGTGTATATTTTGTACACTTGTAAGAATAACTTTTTTAGCTTTTGCATTTCTGAATTTTTAATTTTTAGTTTTGTTTTTACAATTTTACTAGGAAATTTATTTTTCATTTTAACAGCCTGATGATGTAATTAACTTGATAATTACGAAACGTTGCAATAAAGACAGCATGTACATCTGTGTGTGTCTTTCCCTTCATTGATGGTTATATATATATATATATATATATATAGATATATATATATATATATATACGTATAATACAGTGCAATATTAAATGTAACATAGTATAGTACAAGTATATATATTTATATTCGTCCCTTTTTTTCATGTACCAGTTTACATTGAACCTACCACTGAAACTGCAAGCAATATACAGTGCAATATCAAATGTAACTTAGCAGCACAGAACAGGGCGAATGGTGGGATTTCAGACTAATCTCAGTGACAATTAGAATGAGTTGTTTGAAAACAAATCTTTGATGAGAAGCCGAGCTTACTCTGCTGTCACGAAGTAAAAAACTAATGCTAAGAACTTTCCTAATGTGAATTTTTATAGTAATAGCTACGAAATCGTGAAAGCCTCCTCGTGTGTGTTGAATCTATTCTGATATCATTTACACTGTCATTGTGAGTAAACAAGTGCATTTCTTTGAAGAATACTTTAAGCAACGGAGTATTTTTAGTTGCGATACTGTAATTGTTGACGATTTATGGCCGTTGAGGAAAGGTACATTCATTTGACAACAGAAAAGATGAAATATCATACGTACTACATCCAGACACAGTACCTTATAAACAAATTTGGCGAATACCATTTTTGCATTTTCTCTGTGCGGGAGGTGGATACAACTGGATTAAACCACTGGTCTGCGATGAGTGTGTATATTGTGAAGTACCTGTCAGAGCGTGAATGATATTTACAAGAAAATCATATCCTGGCTAAAATGTCAATTTCAGGCACTCGGCCAGCGCAACTGAGCCCACCAACCTGAGACGAGATTTCGCCTCGCCTCAGAAACTCAGACCCTCCTTCATATTTCGGCAGAATTGCAGAAATTCCTCTGCACCCAGGATCCAGACAAGATGTGTACACCCACAGACACATCGTCGAATCAGTTACTGTGTGACTTCTCCACTGACTGAGTTCCTTGCGCCTTCCCTGATAAACTGACTTTCTGTTTCCTTCTTGAGCGCGGATCTGGAACGAGACCAGAACCTGGCGAGATCCTATTGAGTCTTACTCATCCACCACGGTTTTTTCTTCCAGGCTAGAAGTGATCGTCACCGCTACCAGGGGCACGAAACTACTAACGATCGAAGCCTTTGATGAAGATGAGAAAGATTATAATCGCCACATTCAGTATTTCCTCTTGGACCCTAAGAAGTACGATGAAATCGACTACTTTCTGGAGACACCGTAAGTTGCAGTTATTGCAAAAATTTATTTTGTAACTAAATCTGCCTATCTCTCTTTTCATTAGAGATATTTCAAACCCTCATTATCCCACAGATTATTTATTAAGTTATCACACGTCAAGAAACTGGAAACTTGAGATTTTATGGGGTGCTTTTTTTTATAGGACTCTATATTTTGATTCACAGTGTTCCTAAATTCTAAAATTTGTTATGACATTTTTATGGACCTCAACACATTTTGCTCTGTGCTCTACTCTAGGACTTGGTCTCCGTTGGACATCGATCCCCACACAGGGGACCTCAAGGTCAGGTACCCTTTGGATATGTCGAAATCCCCACTCAGACTCCTCGTTGGGGCTTCTGACTGGGGATCCCCGCAACGTCATGTCGTCGCCAATTTAACTGTTTACATTAGGGAAATGTCAGGTAAGGGAATCTCTCTCTCTCTCTCTCTCTCTCTCTCTCTCTGTCTTTTATCAGCGTGCCGTGTATGTGTGTGTGTGTGTGTGCGCGTGCGCGCGTCCGTGCGTTCGTGCGTGCGCGTGAGTGAGTGGATGGCTTTCAAATAAACTAACACTCAGTAATTTATTTTTCTGTCGTTAACTGAGTTTATTTCATAATTATTTAATAATTCCAAACTCTCTTGAAGTCTTCATCTTTATTCTCAGAACGGATACTCAAGAGAAAGGGGACCACATTTATTTCCTGTTAATCGTTTGAATAACTGTAATTTTACTATTCCATCGAGTATAATTACCTTTCGGAAGAGTAGACTTTCATGTTGATATTTTTTTCAGCTTTCTTTCAGAGTAAGTATTTGTAGAGTAGACTGTTGTCTTTTCAAACGTCATCACTGATTTCCTTAACCTTTGTTTACTTTTCTTTTTCCAATTTTGTTAGGACATCGGAAGGATCGTTGGTCGCAGATGTTATTTTAGATTATGAGTTGCTGTGATATGAATTTTGATTTGTCATCACTGTATCATGTCATTCATTATTTTGCATACGTTATCACAACAGCAGAACTCCCTGTATACTTATCTTGTATGAAACTGTAAGTCACGCTTGTTGATGTCATGTAAACAAATGCGTTTTTGTATGTGTTGCAGAACCAAGAAACGTAACAGTGCAGAACACAACTGAATCAAGTGTAAATGTCTGTTGGTATGCTCCATCCCATGGATCACCAGACGGTTATATTTTGACTTACACTCCTACTGTCTTGCATAGAAGGATTTATGAACAAGGAGCTGTCAACTTTACACTTGAACAGTTGAATGTGTTGGTCGAGAAGGCTGCACTCAACATTACCCATTGGTATGGTTACGGCCCAAACTTTTGGCCCATAGGTTGGCATGGAGGTCCATATAACCAGAGCTATCTACAACAATATGGCACTAGCTACTGGTCTACCATGCTTAGCAAAGAATTTAACAAAACAGGTAACAGGCAGCAGTACAACCAGACATACAACTCGGGTATCCCTTATGGTGGTTACTCAAGAAATATGAGTGGTATCCCTCCAGGGTCATTTGTGCCTGGTTACCAATATGGCCTTGGTCAACCATTTATTCCTGGTCAGGGTTATCGGCTCGACTATCGATACGGCCCTGGTCAGCGCTACGGTGCCGGTTACCGATATGGTCCTGGTCATCGCTATGGCCCAGGTCATCGCTATGGGCCTGGTCAACGCTATGGATTTGGTCGTCGCTACGAACCTGGTCAACGTTTTGGTCAACCCCGACGTTATGGTCAGCGCTATGGAAATGGCCACCGCTTTGAGAACGGCATGCGTTATGATTCTAACAATTATGATAATGGTTATCGCTATGGTTCTGGCTATCGTTACGGGCCTGGTTATCGCTACGGTCCTGGATACCAGTTTGGTTTAGAATTGCCGTTTGGTCAGTTTCCACTCTTTGGTCCTGGCTACCGATATCTTAACCGTACAGGAACTAATTATAAATATACTGTCAATTTTGATCCAAGCTACAGGTTCAACCCCAATTACACTCATCATACACCGTATCGATATCATCCAGCAATTGTCGGTGATGACTATGACGAATTAACTAATTTCACAGAGCCTTTGGAACCTGACGAGATTTACACAGCAACAGATTACACAGGCTCACTTCAGAGGACTACTGCCAACTTTACAAGGATATCAAGTTTTGGACCAGCTTACAGAGGTACTCACAGGGGATACCCAGTTGACATGGCTGGTAATTTTACAGGACCTCAAGGGGTTGGCCCCATTTACGTAACTGATCGTCCAGACAGGGTATTGTTTGAAAGAAGAGAGCCTCCTGTTACAAATTTGACCCATCCTCAGGGCCTTGGTCCGACTTATGTTCCCCCAGACTTTGATAGAACTCAGACTGATTTAGAAAAATATAAAAACTTTACATATCCTCAAGGAACTTCCCAAAGTGTCAGACCTGGTTATAAGCCAAACAGGTATGACACATATCCATACCCATTTAGAACAGGATATGAACAGTATGATGAAAAACATCGAGGAATGGTTGACGAAAAGGGTTACTTACCTGTGGGTTTTGATTCGAGACGATACCCAGCGGGTACATTTAACCGCACTCACCCTCAGAGACTGGGTTCAAAATATACCCCTACCTTAGAAAACATGGGTTTTAGAAGTGGCCAAAGAAACATTACCCACCCCCAGAGAGTGAGGCCTAGTTATGCACCTCCTGCCTATGAAAAAGAAGTCAAGGTTTATGAGAGAGGAAATTATAATCTTACTCATTCTCAGAGATTTGGTCAGACATACAGACCAACATATGCAGGCTCACAAAGAGGTATCCTGAACCTTACACATACCAATGGTTACCGCCTGATGCCTATAGTCTCTTTTTGGGATTATCAGAATAATGCCTTCAACCTTACCCTGGAGGAACTGAATGCCAAGCTGGAGAAGGGATCATTGAACCTAACACTTGATCAAGTAAACGTAACGGTAAGGGACTTCTTCCCTCTCAGTAAATTTGTTATTTATGTGACCTTGAGTATTCCAGTCCTGTAAAATTTATAAGAAAACCTCATCTCAAACAATATACAGTAGTAGAGATTAGCCTAATAATTGGATGTGCCCTGAAAAAATCAATCTTAAAATTTTATTGGTTTCAGACCATAATACTCGTATCATAATATTTCCCAATCTTCTAGCACCAACTGCTTCAGTCACACAACCATTCACTGAGTGGCAAGGGGATGTTAGCAGAGGGTGTGGTGGAAATGCATAGGTACTGCGCCCCCATTGGTGGTTTAGCTAAGTGGACTGAGTATGTTGTGGGTGTGCGAGCATGGAGAGCTGAGCAGATATCTCTTCCAGCCACACCTGGAATTGCTAGTACAACCAATAATTGTAAGTCTGAATTCAAGTTAGCTGTTATAATGAACGACGGTGGTGAATGTTTTACCAAAGATGCCCTTTAAGACTACAAGGACTAAGTGACTACTTTTAAATTGTATAATTGATTCACTTTAGTACAATAACTGGATGAAAGCATAAACAAATGAAACAATAGTGAACTCCATTGCATTGTACATAACTATTCCTAAAATGTGACATGTACATGTTACATAAGATATAAATCATAGTGGTTAAAGATTCTCATTGTGAAATACTGTAAAATGCTATGATTATGACCTTGCTTAAAGCCATCATTTAAACTTAATAACATCCTTAGAATGAAAATGGAATCCTCTAAAGAAATAATGATGTCCCGGAGAATAACCACTTTAGGCATTACGTAGATGGGAGATGTATTCGTATGACATATTAAATACTTCGGAGTTTTCTCCTATTGCATCAAATAACCAAAAGATAATATTCCTTGGCCAAATGTTAGTTAACCAACAGAAAACGATTCTATGACTTCAGATTTTCTGTTGATGTGCTTGACTTTATGTTAATACTTCACTGGAATAAAGACGAGTTTTTATGCCGCTAGCCAGTCCCCTGGTAGCGCAGGGCCCCTTTTCCGCAATGAAAAGGGCAATAGCATTGATGAAAGCTAAATTATGATCATAACTACTGTTTCACTTCTTGAAATTCTAACATACTCGGAATCCAAGAAATACACAGTGAGGCATTCGAGTGAGCTACAGTATGCATGAGCTTGTTTAGAATCCAATAAGAGCTGCGCCATGACATGAATGACCTGGGTATATTACATGCTCATGTGGCGACACTGGTAAAATGGACAGTAAATATCTCCTTCTGTTGTATCATTATAAACTGTAAAAATTAGATTAACTACCTTTGAATTTTGTAATGTGTCTGCAAAGACCCCCTAAACTTTTGCAGGCATTTCTGTTAGAACTTGAGGGTTAACGTTTTTTTTTCTTGCATGAACATCTGCCTTATCAAATCATGTGATAGTGGGTACACATAGTAGTTTGACCATTAGAATAGAATTGGTTATAGATGTTACAAAGTGAATTTTTAGTCCTGTATGTTGATTTCACTGAGGGGTAGGTGTGTGAGGCACGTTTTTCGTTGACTACTCAACATCATCATCACTGGCATGTGAGGGTGATTTCTTAGTGGTCCTGTTGATTCTTGAATGGAAATATGTCTTGATTATTCTATTGTTGCCTTGCTAAAATATAGAGTCCAGTACTTGTTGTTGAGTCTTTGAGAAAGGACTAAAAAGCCCGAGTGGATCCCGATTCCTGCATTAAACTGGAAATGTATGTTATGACCAATTTTCTGTATGCGAATGAACTAGATTCTGATTACAAGCCTTTAATTGAAGAGTCTCATTTTGTATGAAAGAGCTTCAACAGCGTACATCCCAGAACGATAGTAAAGTCATCTCTAAGGGCCCTTTCACACTATGTCGTACGTAAATGCGACACGATGTCGGACCTACATGCGACTAGCAGTCGACTATTATCTCTAATGTACCTTTTCACACGATGTCGGTCCGGCATCGCATTACAGCCGACAGGGCCCCCCTGGCCATGTCCGGTGCTGCACCCAGACGCGATTGCAGTTGGCCATTGCCTTCAATACGTGTCTTCACACTATGCGATTTTTCCTGCATATACGTGCGATAGCAGTAGACTTCCACTGCTTCTGGTGATCGGGTGCATTGGGCATTGAAAACATTTGAGGGATATAAATAGTGTTAGTCCCGTTGGTGAATAACCACTGGTTCCATGGAACGAAAAAACACTATACAATAATAATAATAATAACAATAGTGTTATTCGTAAATAAGAAAGAACTACAGGTATAAATAACTTAAGTATAAACTACTGAGAAATGATTCACTAAATGATTTGCTGTTTTTTTCATTAAGGTTAATATACGTTTTGATACTGAAATTATTAGAAGGTTATCGGCAGATTATTGATATAAAGAGGACTAAAAGCTTTTGATTTCGATATATATGATTTTTGAGAAGTTTTCATAGTTAACACTTATGTTTTATTTACATTAGTTGATGAAAGAGAGAGATATATGGATTTTTTATATCAAAGTAAAAGATTTTAGTTTTTTATATAGATATATCAGTTTATACTTTTGATAAATAGAGATGTTTCAGCTAACACTAGTTGTTTTCATTTCTCCTTTTTAATTTCTATATGGAAAAGCAAATTTACAAGGAAAGGTCCATATTATTTCCTCTTACTTGATGGTAACTGCCAGTTGTTGTGCTGGCGAAATATCATCTCTGAATGTCGTATTTCTTTTAGCAACTGGTCATGTAGACGTGACAAGAATTCCTTAAAGGTTGTTTTAGACATTCTGAAGTAATTGAAAAGTTTATCATTATCTCTCTTCAGCTCTCCGAAAATCGTGGCAAATGCCCCATACAAGTGCCTTTGTGTATTCAAAGGGTGTACCCAGTGAATTCTAGGTTTTCTCTTCTTTTTTCTCAAATGTAATAAATAAAGACAATAATTTTCTCCTCCTGTCCATCTAGTCACCACTACAGGCTGAGAGCAGACTGCAAGAGCTTGTCAAAAATTGGATCACTTTGTACGGCAGTCGGACAAATGTACGATTTGCGCAATTTTGTGTCGCATTTACATCCGGCACTGCAATCGTATCTTGGTCCGACAAGAATCGCATAGTGTGAAAGGGCCCACTTAACCTGTATGGAACATAGAATTGTAATTGTATCTCAAAATCAGATTTAGCCAAAACAAAAAGAAATTATTTCCTTGTAGTTATGAAGTAAGAGACTTGTCATCAGACATAGATTATAAGGTTTCCTAGTCAACAGGATTGAGATATTGAGTTTGAGGACAGTGGTTGCTACACCCACACCACTTCATTCTCGTAGTTGTAACTCTGATTTCCTTGGAATACTTCGCTTTGCAAGAATCTGATTTATGGGCTGTTCCGTGGAGGGGATTTCCAAAGTTTCATTGTCTAAAAGTTAAAGCCTACAGATTTTCAAAGTAAAAATATTTTTGGGATATTCTTGCGTTTTCCATTATTTATTTATTTATTTATTTTTTATTTTTTATTTTTTTTTGCTTAAAATACATGCTTATGATGTCACAATATGTAAGACATTTCAGGTATGAAGAAGAAGGACTAGGTTTTACAATCAAACATTTATCAGAATTATGAAGGGGCTGTCCCAGTGTTTTTATGACCTCTGCTTAAAAGAAGAACCCAGCGTTATTCCGAATTTCTCTTTTTAGGTTGATTGTATCAGAGTTGTGTTCAAAGTCTAATAGAATATCGAAACTTTAATTGTACATTCCTGTGAGAAGTTTAGTTTTTTTTTTTGAAAGCGGGACTTTTCATGGTTGAGTCACAGGTTCATTATCTCAGAGTGATACTTTCCATATTCAGATATCTGTCACCTTTTCTTCGTGAATGAATAAACTTCGTAGAATATCTATTACCGCTTGTGGATTAACGAAAACCTTTGACTGTATAGTTGACGGATTTATGAGGAGTTTCTTGTTAACTGATTCTATTCCATCCAGATGTAGACGTTCAAGCCACTAGACTCAATCTCAAATTTCATGTCACTGATGATTTTGAAGCTTGTTCTCATCTGTGCGTGTGCGTTTTTTTTTCTTTTGCCCACTCTCATAACAGATACTGGAGTAAAATCGTACTATAAATGTTTTCTGAATGTAGAATTATCACGTGAAGTCCGTTGCTAATTAATGCCACAGGAATTAATCCCATCCAGTACTTTGTTTATGCTGTGGGGTTTGCACTTAGATGGGTTGAGTTCGAGTGCTTATGCCATAGGTGTCTCCACTTTTTCGTGGGATTTTCAAGGGTATGCCATATGAGTGGAGTCATCTGTATGGGGTTCATAGTAGTACATGCTGTGTGGTTTTACACTTCTTTCTGGGAGTTCAGAGGTTATGCTGTATGGTTTTTCACTTCTTTCTGTAAATTCAAAGAATATGGTACAAGGGTTTCTTCTTCTTTATAAAAAAAATCAAAAGGAATCTTACAAATTACAGCTATTTATTCCTTTCCTGACTATATCTTCAACCTTCAGGTGAATGTTAGTCTGAGATGAAAAGGAAAAATCGTTATGAGTCCCTCCATAGATAAGGAGGGTATAATATATTTCAAAACAATATATCGCTATTAGAAAAAAGTGATTTAGAACCCTTAAATTTGTTTTTACATTCTGCCCAAATAATCATATTTTGTCTATCTATTTTCCTCCTTCTTGGGCCATTCTTTCTTTCCCAGTAAGAGAAATGAGAGGGTCGTCAACATGAACTATAAAGGAAGAAATAAGTAACTCTATTATACTATCGTTTTTAACCCTTTTGTCGAAGAGTAATGTGAAGGCCTTCCCTGGGAAGGATTTATGCTGTAATATTACAAAAAGTGTTTGGTTGTCCCTGCTGTTTGTATTCCACTCAGGACCAAATCAAAATTTCATGAAAGTATATTTGTTCAGTGGAATATAATCCATTTTCTTTAGTGCACAAAAAAATTGATGAAAGTTAGAATTTACTGTAACACCACGAAAAGAAATTAATCTGGGAAGGAACTTACCTTTTAGCAGCATTCTTGTCTTCAGAGCTCACTCTTCCTCAAAGCAATGGTAGTGATGTATCCAAGCTATGGAGAATGTTGCCAGTTCCCTTTGGTTCTGGGTTGTGTAAAGATATATTTGTAAAGCCATTTCATGACTTCTTTAATAGGTAACATGGTTCCAGTGTGCCAGAATTGTTGTGTCAACATCATTGGTTTGGCAAGAGCCTCACAAGACCCATTCTCTTTTGTTCCAAAGCACCGTTAAACCCCACTAAACTACTCCAACTCTAATGGTACCATCGACCTCAAAGCTATGTATATTCTCTGAAACTATTAGTTTCATCAATGAATTACTGGTTTTTACCAGGTGTCATTACAAAACAGCAGTGTAAGCAAATAATGAAAGGCCAGAGTATACACTTGTAAATATAATCTGCTCAAGAAACAGTCAAACATTGAATACTACTACTCATTGGAGCTGACCACTAATATTTTATAAACAACTTACTGTCTATTATAAAAGAAACTAATTACAACGCCCTTACCTTGAGACGATACTTGTAAGTACTCGTACAACTTCTAACCTCCTCATTCATCTGAATTCCTGGATAAAGATGAATCATTAGCTAGCATCCTCAGCACAGGAGCTTTTGACTAGTTGTTAATACACTCCAAGGGAGGCTGATCACCATTCCAAGAAATCAAATCTGGTAGTAAAGGTCATTAGTCTGCTGTTCATGAAATGCTAAAGCCAAATACGCAAGAGGCAATGTATCCCTGCTTATTCCCTGGCATGTATGTCACAGTACCACACTTACGAAGAGCTATTGCGCTTGTAATCTGTAGTCAAGAGAACTGAGCTTCCTCGCTGTGCCAGACTTGACAGTCTCATTGGAGCGTCTAAAATGTTTACTATTTGCTGCTGATGCAGCTGAGTCATCACCTTCCTCATCCATCTCCTAGCATCCATCCATCCATACATACATACATCTTGACTCGTTTAATTGCTAAATGTTCATTATAAAGCTATTTTATGGTTTGCATGGCATGGTTTAAACTTTTCTGATGACTGCTAGCTAGTTCATGTATATTATGAATTTAATACAAGATTGGGTTTGCTTCAAATGACCTTAGTAGAATGGGAGTTTTAAAGGAATGATTCTGGTAGTCTATTTCCCCGTGCAAAGAATGGTAGATAAGTGTATTGGTCATTGTAAACTGTATTACTGTGGAGTTGATAGTACTGCCGGGGAATAAATTATTAATACTACCAATAGACATCCACGTGAAGATATAGAGTTACTTTCAGTTAGTGTCAAGAATCAAGAATTGGCTCCCTCCTTGTGAACAGTGACTTCGGTCATCTTTTCTTCTATGAATGGTATATGTATTATATATATATTATATATATATATATATATATATATATAGATATAGATATATATATGATATAATATATAATATATGTAAGAGATTATGAAAAATTTGTTGTACACAAACATTATTTGAAAACTTTAAGCCATAATATGAGGTTCGTTTTAAAATACCTTTGACATTTGATTTCCTCAGAATGTTAAATGTCAGGATGTTCTGAAATTTTACAGTATATTATCAATCCAGTTTATTTATGGGACCAAAGCTCAGATAGCCTCCTCATCTTTAGATAGCTTACAAAATAAATATGTTCTCATACTGTATCGTGTTTCATTTATTGCTTCATATACTTTTGCATTTGCTATAAGTTAGGAAAGGTTATTCCAGTTACAGTCATTCATGTGCAGTTTAATTTTCATGAGAGACTCCCGTAAGAATCAGGGTTATTATTGAGTGCTTCTTCCATTAGCATAATATTCATTGAAGTGAACCTTCTTCCCAGTCTGTGCCAACGGTACATGTGGGCATGGCAACTGTACCCTTCACATCGAATCCCCGGGTTATACGTGTTACTGTCATCCGGGTTACTACGGTGAAAACTGCCAGTATCACAACCCCTGTCTCCCGGAGAACCCCTGTCTACACTTTGGTAAGAGATTTCCTGAATCTGCTCGTGATTCAATGTGTTGTGTTTGAGTGGGATTGTGATCTCATTCTTTTACCTTTTGAAAAATGTGTGATGCTCCGAGTAACTGAAGTAATTAGTATTCTGTAGTTACGGGAAGTGGCTGTGGTGATGGAATGCATGAAGTTAGTCTTATCATGAATTGTTACTTATAGGTTCATCCACGGTGAGACAAAAAGAAGATTATTAACACAAAGTTCAGTAGCCCGGGAGTAAACATTTTGCATATAAGTGCCACAGATACTTTAATGAATTCCTCTCTCTCTCTCTTAATGAATTAATAAATATATACCCTGTTCCTGCCAGGCCGCTGCGTCAATATCTCCCACGGCACCTTCAGGTGCGAGTGCCCTCCTGGCTTTTACGGACCAAACTGCACTCTGATCGATCCGTGTTCTGCGGTGTCCGTCAGCCCTTGTTTCAATGGTGGAACTTGTATCAGGTAAGGTGGCCGTCGTAACTGTCTCTATCATCAGATCAGTGATTCGTTTTAAGCCAATTGCCAGCAGTCTGAAATGTCTCCTTGAATCAGTATGGCGTTCTAGTGCCTTTAGTAAATGTCGTCATACCGTAGCACACTAGTTATGTAATGAATGAGTTCGTATAGCTGAATTTGATGTGATGATCACCCTCGGCAGTAGAACTTCTTTTTTTATTTTGCTCATATTTTCTTGCTCCTTGGGAAAAGTCTGTAGACTCACTCACTTAGAGAACTTATGAACAGTTTGCTGTACTGCCACACATTTTCAGACCTTTTCTTTAGCAGATATCATATTGCCTTGATAGACATAGAAGCGGTCCACGTGTTTTATCTCTGTTTTGATCATGTCTGTAATCTCTTGACTTCTGCTGTCATTTCCTATTATATTACAGTACCGTGGCTCTGCTACATTCCCAGGTACAAAATACTAAACAAATTATGTACATTAAGACAGACAACCGTACCCTAATCTCTCTAGATGAATTGTTTGAGCTGAGATTCGGTCAGAATAAAAATGCAATGTTTTTTCGCTTTGATTGTGCGAAGTGAAATTTATCAGAGAACAGTTTTCATGACACGTTTCCTTTTCCTCCGATGTAATGGTTCCTTTTAGTATACTTTGAACTTTTTCCTACTATCCTTTTTTTCGATTCCCTATATTTGAAACAATGACAGACATATCCAGTGAAACCGGGTCCACCACAAACTGAACTAATGACTGAAGAATGAGCACGAGAACTGTTAAAACACTTCGCCAAAAATTCTTTCAAATTCTAACATTTTCGTTTACAAATCGAATACTACTTACCCTTGTCCTCTGTGGTGGGCTCGTGTAGGTTAGACCTGTGAGTCATGACGATTATGATATTTTAGTTTTTATGATGAAATTAACTCTTATTTCCTTCGACTCTTTGGTTTCCTCAGGAGAAGCCACGTTCTTAGACGTTTTGGGTAAGAATGGTTTCTTATTGTTCATGGTTTCTGTATATAAGGACAGTGTACAAAGATGACCAACCTCCCATGAGTTTCTTTTAATTTCATGTCCGTTTAAACACTTCATTTTGTTGATCTTTTTCTCGTGTGCTTTGTTGTCTTGCAGTTGTGTGTTCCTGAGTCTTCCGTCTTATTGCAAGTGGAGCTAATCCGGTCCATCTCTATACCTGATGTGCATGGCCTGTAACACTTTTATTTCGTCAGTTAAGAATTTTCGATGAAAATTTCGATATTCTTTCGTCTTTAACAGCATTTTGGCATTCTTTTCTTTGTTATCCAGTCGCTTTCATTAATGTGCGTGAGTGTGGAGAAGCAGTTCACAAGTCATTGTGAGAGGACAATATTAACATGGATGAAGTTCTGAAAAGTGAACGAAAGTCGTTGATTCACCTATACTCTGTTTTTTTCCATCTGTCCATCCGCCTGTGGTGTTTTTGTATGGTAACACTGCGTCTCTGGGTTTAGATAGTTACATTCAGCTTCCATTCAACGATTATATTAATATCCTTTTTCGAATATTAACGGTGTAATTCGCATACCGTAAATTATTGAAATACTTTTCAGTTGCAGATGTACACCCAGATATCCTTTTATTTACTTAAAACTTACACATTGCGTAATATCTAAAGCCCGGGACGCAGTGTTACCATACAAAAACACCACAGGCGGATGGACAGATGGAAAAAAACAGAGTATAGATAATTGGATTTTGGTAGAATGAATCAGAAAATGCAAAGCAAGGAAGGCATTAGGGCCTTTACAAAAAATGTTGAAATTTGAGAAATACAGAATGAACCATGAAAGACAAATAAAGAAATTAATAAGATAAATAACAAAGTGAAATAAATTAGGCAGTTGCCAAATAAACTATGATGTGAGACTCATTGAATTAAAGTACATGGGAAGATTAGAAAGCAAATGATGATCGGAGCTATGCACAACGTTTCCAGGAATAAGAATTTAGTCGAATTCAAGTTGTTGTTGTCCACAACCTATTTAAGATCCAAGTCAGCTGCTGAAGACCAAACCGGACAGCAATTTTCAAAACAAGGAAGGACAAAAGAACTAAGATTTTTCTCAGGATAGACAGACAAGGTCTCCGAAAGTCATGAAAGGTCCTAAGTGTACTACCTATTTTCTTGCTCAGTTGAAGAAGAGATGAACCATATATATTTCTCAAAGGTGAATTAACACTCCAGAATGACTTAGAATTTTGAATAAGTAGAATGTTCTTGAAAAAATACAGTCAATGAAAATCTGGGAGAGGTGAGCCGGGGCAGGAATTCAATTGACTAGACTTGCTAGCAATCATAATTTGCATAATGCGCTCATTTTGGTTAAATATCCAATGAGAGATGCAGCAACCTTAGGTCTATTCTTAGGAATTAGGATCGATGCAAAGAGAGTAGTGCCATATGCATAAACAATTAGCTTGTTTCAGTACCAGACCAGATGTCTTACATATTATATAGAATAAAAATGAATGGGCCAAAACACTACCCTGTGGAACACCAGAAGCAACATTCACATAGTCACTACAGTCACCATGTGCAAAGGGGGAATCGTAGCCGCTGGCGTGAACAAAATCGTCAGTGGAAAAAGTTCAGCTTTTGTGTATACCTATGGAATGAGCAACTTCTCTTTCTCTTATACATCAGACATGAGTTAAATGAAAGTTCACTAGATAACGAAAGTTATAACCAGATTGTTATATTTGGACCAGTAGAAAAGGAAAGAGTCTAGGGTGCGTTCACACTGCTGCAAAACACTCGTCGGTAACTTATCGCACACGTATCACGAACAGGAATAACACAAATCAATTGCTTATTAGTAGTCGTAACCAGTGCTTGATAGAGTGCCGAAGCTATGACGTCGGAGGTCATGTAATCGTCCGGCCCTGGGCCACAGCAAAGATGTATTGCCATAAGAAATTAACAGGCCAGATTAGAATCGCTCATGATATCGTTAATATAAGGAAGTTAGCATTGAACCCATATAACTTGATAAAGAAAAATAAGTATTTAAATAACGTTATGTAAGATATGCAGTTTAGTTATTTAATTTTTTATACGTATTTTTTACATACTAAGTATAAATATGTAATATTTTCAATCAAAATATATGGGTCTGAGGGCTAACTTTCAGCTATTAACGATTTCTGGTCGTTTCAAATTCCGCCACAATAATTTCTTACGGAGCGAAAGCAGCAAGTGGCCCAGGGAGCGGGACCATTGCGTCACACTTGGGCACTCTAAGATTATATCAAACGTTAGCCTGATTCGTTCTCTACATATGAATATGACGTATTTTCAACCTGATTGTGATGTGTATACGATAAATTCCCGACGTAATGTGGGCGCATCCTGTGAGTTGTGCCTAAAGTAATCAAGAAAAACTTAATATGAGATAAAAATCGCCTGCTTCTTTTTGGATGGGGGAAAAAAAGTCGCCAAACCAAGGCAGCTATCCAAAAATAGAGAGGGTTCAGAGACGCTGGTTTTGTTTCCCTCCACTCTTCCTCTTCGAAGAAGAATATTTGTTTTGGTTTTTCGGGTGGGGTCTCAAGAGTGACCTCCGTCTCCTGCAAGTAAATACATGGGTCTGAATTGGCCCTATTCTGTATTTTGGGAAATGACATAAACAACAAAAGCCGTACAATCTTCTTTCTTGATGTAGAGCTAATCTTTCATTCTTTGACAAGATATTGAATTTAATTTTCTGTAAATATGTGATTGTTCAGGTAAAGGTATTGATGCATGCTGTTTATTACAACTTCTCTTTTTAATTTAAGAAGAATTTCTGTAAGAAGAATTTCTGTCGCCCATATTAACTTCAGAAGTAGCTTTTATCTCTAGCTTTCTCACTGGTACTGTTCGCGACGTCTAGAATACTTAATCTTGAGGCTAAATTCCTTTTATGAACTATAGGTTTGTATTATCCTAAAATCCACAGTTTGTATAGATAACTGCATTTCTACAACTGCTCTTTATCTCATTTACAGTTCAACGTTTGGATAAAAAAATTTATATTTTTGTTTCGTTTAATTTTTCTTCTAACTAAACAGTGCACAAATCAGATTTAATTTCCCAAGACTTCCCTTTCATCTCATATCCTCGAGTGTCGTGTTGTGCACAATGAAGTTAGTTGCTGTGAAACAAATGCCAGTAAATATGTTCATTATATCCTACGTAAAACGACTGACTATATCTTGTAAATACGCACCACAGTCTAAATGACTGAGATTTTTGTCATTCCCATGTTGAACACAAATAAAACTTTTAAGACTTCAAATACTTCTGTAGGTTGTTTATGACATAAAAACGGAGGGTGCACTCCGAAATCACTGAATACGTTTTATTTTTCCCCCTCTCACATCAGCCACGAGAACAAAGAATACAGGTGTATATGTCCGAAAGGTTTCTTTGGGGAAATGTGTGAAGGGTACGACCCGTGTTCGACGAATCCCTGTTACTACGGCGCTTGGTGTACGAATCTGACCAATACGGATTTCATTTGCCATTGTTCGCCTGGATACGAAGGTATGTGACCTGAGAAGTAGACGTATTTCACTCTATGTAATGTGATTGGTATTGTGGTCAGTGCACCTTCGTATCATGCAAGAAATGCTCTCATGAAAAGCATGGATTACTCTATTAACATTGAGTTTATTTACTTGTCCTGGTGACAGTGCGGACTTTTCCCGTCTGTTTTTGTAAGTTACGTCAAATACATTACAGGTAGCAGAATCTTGCTCTTAATAGCACTAATAGCATACTTAGCAGTCTGTTCACTTGTTACGGTACCTGTCTACATTGAGTTGTAGGTTTGCAAACTCGCCAGATAATATCTTCGAGCAAGGATTTATGCATGATTATTTTTCTTATTGTTTTAGGGAAAAGCATCCTCGTATAGAATACGTCTCTTTTGTGTCAACTAACTTTATAAACTTTTTATTTACCAGGTTCAACTTGTTTACTAATGAAGCATTTTTAGAAAAGGACAAATGGCAGTGCTTTTTGCATCTGATGCGTTTCTGTTATGCAAAAAAAAATTCAGACTTATATATGTCGTAGTCAGTGAATGGGAAGTTCCCCACAGCATTTTTAAGTGACGCTCTTTTCATTGATTGCTTGTTGGTTGCGTGTAATGTTATTTATTTGTATTTGAGAACGGTTCTTATTCAACTTCTATAAAAAAAAAAATGCAGTGAAAAAAGCACCGTCATTTGTTAAACTTATCTATATGCCATTCACTAACCCCATTCTCTCTTGGGTTCGTAGGAATGGTTCTGTGCTTAGGTTGCGAGATTTGCAACGCGTCGTCTCAGCTACACATCTCCTTCAGTACTCTGTTGCTTTCCCTAGTTCCTTTCCTAATTCGCCTTATGAGGCTTGGCAGCTTCGCTTTCACCTAACAAACCTCTGTTTAAATCGTCCCTGGACAGTTTTAGGCTTTTGCTTTTTGCAGTGAACGGTGCCGATTCAACCTCCCGCTCGCTAGAGCGGGAAAACCGAAGAGGTCCGTCGCTGCGAGAAGTTCAGACAACCGGCATTTTAACGATGACCAGATCGACTCTGAAGTGCGCTAAACTTCCTCCCACCAAGGAAGCTGTTCGAGTTCCGAACTGGAAGGAGACACGGACTGGAGATGTTGCACTATCTGGGCCGCGGTAACCTTTGTGCCCTAGCAGTCTTTCTTTCAGTTTTCATGAAGTCATGCAATGTATCATACAAGATTCCAAAATTGTTTGTTCCGGGTGCATGTCCTTAAAGCATTTTGTGATTAAAGGTGTTTAAATTCATTTTTTAAAATTTGCATACTTACTGTAGTCTTTGTGATTCAATTTTTACGCGCTCTTATAAGATGACAGTGAACGTTGTTTAAACCCCGCCAAACTGTAGCTACAGATAAATTTATTCATTGGATTTTGTTAAAGAGCAGTTAAACTGTTCATTTGCGCTGAACGATTATTGGAATTATATAAGATTAAATATATATAAATAAACTTTTCGAAGAACCTTCTCGTTTTGAGTAATACAGACTCCTAAACAAACAAAATTTACAATTGAAAAAGATTAAACTTTTTTCAAGTCATTTTCTAAATGTCTTTTGGCCACATTATCTCCTCAGTGAAAAGAGTCACTTTTCGTGTTCAGTTTCTGTATGACTTCTTTGCATATTATTGTGTTGATTTGGAAATCGCTCTTTTAACCTGACCTACATTAGGTTTTGATGTTGTTGTTCGCTCCGAATGTTATATTTCCTCCTCTCTTTCTTTCGTGTTGTTTGCTGTTTGTTTTGACTCCAGGTCGTATCGTTGTTGTGTTTGTTATTCCGACATAATGATTTATTGTTGATTAATACAAGATTTATTGTTACAGGCAATCCAATATATTTAATCCTTTCAGGACTGCCACCTTCTTTGTCTCGATTAACCCGAGTCGGGGGATTTGGTTGAATGATAATAACATTTTGTGGCCACTTAAGTTATTTTCAAGTGAAGTGGCCGTTGCTGATTTGCATGTGAAATGTAAAAGAAATTCGATTGTCATATAATGAGTTAGTCCTATTATCACTTAAGGTTCAATCATAATTTGTCTCATAGTGTTTTCAGCTAACAGATAAAAATGTATGCCAAGCATCCAGAGACGAATGCCTCTTCAGCCTCTGATAAATTTGCTTTGTAAACGTGTGCATGTCAGCTCAGACTCTTCTTCTTCTTCTCCTCCTCCTCCTTTCCTCGCTTCGCCCTTCCTGGCATCCCTCGGACGGGGCGTTTAGGAGTCCTGTGTGAGGTGGATACAGACGAGTGCAGCAGTGCCCCCTGCAGCAATGGTGCCACCTGCGTTGATGGTGTGGCGTCCTTAACCTGCCGTTGCTCCCCTGGATACACAGGTGACATACAACTCTCTTTTTGCCTCTGTTTATGAACTGTGTGCTTTCATTTGTTATTTGTGATAGCTCTAGAAAATCAGTGTCAATTTTTTTTTCAAATAAAAAAGTTAGGGAGGCGTTTAGAGGCCATTATTAAAAGCTTGAAACGAAGTTTTAAGTTTTCCCATCCACTGCTTGTAAGGTGTGCATTTTCATTTTCACGTGAACAAGCTTGGGGTTAGTTAAGTAACGTGGGATAAGGACTTGAAAATCAAATGTGCATTTGAGGAAAACTATGAATCTTTTTCGACAGTGAAAGCGAGGTCAATATCTTTGCTTATTAAGTAGTATTTTTGGCTCCCTTTGTGTGGATGGGCTTTACGTTTCTATTTGGTACATGAGAAAACTCGAGGCACCTCATTGTAGTTAGATAGAGATTTCAAACTTAAATGTACTACATGGAAAAGTTTTCTCGTCATTTTCAACATGAAAACCAAAACTGAATGTGAGTTACTTTTTATCACCGAAAATTGGTGATAACAGTTTTTATGTCCTAAATATGACTTTTCTAAAAGGGGACCGATTGTAACTTGACTGCTGACTTAGAGGTGAGCAACCATGTAAGTGACAAATCCTTCTCTGTAGAAATTTTACGTGTATTTTCTTGGACCATTCATTCTACAGTAACAGATCTCCCTTTTTGTAATTTTTTCATTCGATTATTTTTATTTTCATCGGTGTCATGATCATCATCATTTGGTCACAGGCTTTTGGGGTAACTGGATCTTCTCGCCGTATGTGTAGCGTGTAGATACCACACACAAAATGTAACAGTTACTTCTCTGTGGATGAAAACACACCTAAACTACAGAGAAGGTCATGTTTTTTTTCTTTTTAATTTCATATTTGGATATTGTCCAGGCATTTTTTGTGAAGTCGATACAGAAAAGGTAATGTTTTTCTTTTTAATTTCATATTTGGATATTTTCCAGGCACTTTTTGTGAAGTCGATACAGAAAAGGTAATGGTTTCGTTTTTTTTTATTTCACATGTGAATATTTTCCAGGCACTTTTTGTGAAGTCGAAATCGATGAGTGTTCGTCCAGCCCTTGCGAGAGAGGCGCTTGCACCGACAAGTTCAACGACTTCGTGTGCGATTGCCCCGAGGGCTGGGGCGGGAAAACTTGCAGTGAGGATCTAGGTGAGGTCATCTGTTTGTCTTCTAAGTCCCATTCCTTCGGCTTTCGTTTTTAGTTTTTATCCTCCCTCGCTTACCTTAACATTAATACTAGTGTCGATTAGTCCATTGCATCACTGGTGATCACCGACTCGATCATTTTGTGTTTTGGACTTTTGATTCTTTGAATTGATTCATACCATATGAATTGTCACCATTTTCATTTCTTTTATTTTAAGAAAAAAACTAACATCTATACACACAGTTTTGTTATATTTAATAAGGAATCTACTGTGATCTTTAGTTTATTGATTCATTTTTCTATGCACTCTCCACACCATAGGGCTAAAGAATTAAAGCACGTACATAGATAATGCAAAGTTTAACATCTACTTGAAATTCTACAGTTGGCGTAATTAATATGGGTGTCTTTCTGTGCGCATTATTTATAAACATGTTGCCATGAAGCACAATATCAATACTGTTCTCCAGAAGCGACGAAATCCTCACAAAACAAAATGTTAGTCTACGCACACAAATAATCTTAAAATACGAATGAGATTATGATTAACATCAGGTTCCTTGCATTGCTTTCACTAAACCTTCCTTCTCCCATCATATCTGGGGCCAACTAAATGGTAAAAATAACGAGGATGATGATGATGATGATGATGGTGGTGCTTCCGGTGAGGTGAACGTTAAAAACAAACTCCTCGCACACTGCATTAATAACCATATCAGTGGGACTCTTATTGCAGTCCTTTAAACAAAAGAGAAAACGATAAGCGCCCTTCTTTCACTCTCTTTTCCTCATTATTCCGGGTCTGAGCGAGCTATTCTAATGAGCCACACTTTCAGACGAGTGCGCGTCCTCCCCGTGCCTGAACGGGGCCACGTGTTTTGACGGCGTGGCTTCTTTCTTGTGTGACTGTGCTTTGGGATACAGTGGTCCGAATTGTGCCATTGCAGGTAAGAGTGAATGCTTGACGGCGGTCGCTCCCCTAGACCGTCTCCTTCTATCTTGAGGCTTGCTCGGAATGACTCTCCCCCGTAATCTTTAGCCTTCGCTTGTTTGACCATTGCTCCACTCAACATTTTCTGTACATTTTCGTCTTCTGCGTAACAGCCATAACATCGCGGCAGATGACTCGGACACTGTGAAACAAACATTAATCTTTTCAAGAACTAATCTTGTTGCTGTTCATATTTTTTTTCGCTCTTATTAATGCACTGACTATAGTCTCGGTGTCATCAGACGGCGCAGTTTACTACGGTCCGTCGATGATCGCTGATTGGTTCTCACGGAATTTTCAAGACATTAGAACCTGCAGCGGAGACATCTTCTGCACAAACATGGCCGTAACAAATAAAGTTCCCATATGAATTACCTAATCAGAAACGAGTTATTTGTTGGATGATGATTCTGTAGCCTGCATTATTGATCTGCGTGCATTTTCTCTCTTTCTCTCGAACTGCATTGCTTGAGATATGGGTTCTTTTAACTAAATTCCGCCGGCATGAGCGGTGCAAGCCCTTTTGAATTATGCCTTACTAGATGTCCTTTATTTGCATGATTTGACGATCCTGGAATGTTGGATGCCTCCGGTGTGACATAGGAATAATAATTTCACAGTTTACCAGACTAACTTTTTTTTTTTTAACTTAACCTAACGTTTCCCGAGTTCCATCAGCTAATTCGTCCTTCTGATTGCTAGAAGGGTGTTAACAACTCTTCAGTAAAAACAAGCATGATTATAGAGAATTGCCCCTCTTATTGTTATTACAAAAGCGAAGCTTCTGCTTTCGGTGCAAAAGAGCAGGTTTCAGTTGACATTTGTAAATTTATGAAGTTTTCCTTAGCATGGGGGATCAACTTCATTTCTCTTCGTCACTGTGGATAACATTAGTAGAATGATCAACGAATGTCTTGGAATGTGCTAATAAGTTCTTTTGCATTTTCATTTAGAAGAACAAACCAGAAATATTGCCTCAGTCAGATATTGTTTGTCCTGTTCAACAGAAATGAAGTTGATTGAATGTTTTAGTGTGTAAAATTTTCTACATAAATTCAGGATAGATATGCTACGTTCAATTCATCCACGCTGTAGTACTAATATATTTTAAAATTATCTTCTTGCCTTTCAGCATCCTTGTATTTTTCTTAGTATAGTTAACACTAAGCTTTTGATTATTAACTTTCAGATTAAACGGCTTACCACAAAGCTTATTACTAATAACTTCAAAGTTACCTTACCCATAGATTTAGAGTAATGTAATAGTAGATATAAGTTATTTGTATACATACAGTGCAGTGCAGATGCAGAATACAATTAGCTGTAGGCGCCTTAACCAAAAAAAGATTCTGCAACCTTGTTCCTGGCAAAGAGGCTGGGCTTGTTGACAGCTTCAAAGATTTGACCCTTGTTGGCAAAATATCCGTTGTCAGTCCTCCCCATTTAGAATGAATAGGTGTTGTCGGTTTCTCCCTACTCGACAGAATAGCTGTTATCAATCTCTTGTTTAGTTTACCCAGTAGTCACTAAGAAGCTATGAAGCTGTGGTACTGTTTTAGTATAATGATCTTATTCGTGCATGATGCTATGGCATAATCCTCCTTGTTATAATACATATAGTTCGTTTACTGTGTAGTTTACGTAGTTTCCCTTTCTGTTGTGGATGGGTTTTTAGTCAGCCTTATGTAACTTCTGCAGAGGGCTGTACTTTTCATAGTGTCTGCTCCTCCTTCTGTCGCTGTTTGTTTTTCACAGCACACCGATCCCTCCAGCGCATAATACGCACCCTTCCTTCACCAGCACAAGCCTGCGTCTTTTTACGTCTACCTCTCTCCCTGACCAGAGTCCTGCCCTGCCCAGACAACGATCCTCAATACTGGTGAGTTCCAGTGGCCAGCAGTGCGTCATGGTGAAGTTGCCGCTCTCACTTGTCCTTACGGGATCACAACTGCAGCGGCGAAGTTACTTGCAGGCGAGCCAGCTACAGAGATGCCCCATACAACAGAAGCTTCAATTGTTTCATCAAATTCTGGGAAAAGCCTTTTGCAAAGGACGATACTTAGTTATGAGGAGGATGAAATGGTGGCTACATCTGATCACAAAAATGAAAGAGATTTATTTACTACAGTCAGCCCTCCATTTGTTGATTCTCATCATGTACACAGTCAGCCTACTGTTACACCACATTACTCTTCCCCTAGTCCAGCAACAGTTTCCTTACAGCATACTTCTCAACGTCCTTCTGCTGTTTCCTCACAGTATCCTTCTCGTATTCTTCCAACTGTTTCTTCACATGCCTCACAAAATCGTCCATCTGTTTCATCACAGCACCATTTCAGAAGTCATTCAGCTACTCAACAACAGCGTATGGATCATAGGTCTTCACCTGTTCATTCAAGACATTTTAGTTTTAAACCTACAGCGGTTCAGCCCCGACATCGTAGCCATAGCCATCATACTATTCATCCTCCTATCACTGGAGGCTATACAACCCATGCAGAGTGGGAAGGTGGAATGATTCACATCAACCGAAGAGCAAGAAATGCAGATCTGCCTCTTGATGAAAAAAATGTCGATGCTTCTGTCAGTCCAAGGACAAGTGAACGAGAGGCAAGTACAGCTGGATTTTATCCTTTTGAATGACCGTGTTAGCAATGAATGTAATATTGTTGTTGTATTCAGTACCTAGCAATGCTTAATTCAACTTTCACTTTATTTCTTAGGACAAATTGGGAGAACGACGACGTATGATATCCTCTCGGATCAGAGGTACATCAAGAAAAGGGAGGCCTCAAAGACGAAGGCAGCAAGTTGATTCTGAGCAAATCCAAGGAAGGGAGGAATCGCATATGCATTCTGATTCACGAGGAGGCAGGCAAATCAATCCCCAGAGAGTTCAGAGAAATCATTTTGGTTTGCAGAGACAGACCCCTGTCAGTAAGAGACCTGTCAAGTTATCAGGCATTGGTGAAAAACCTGCCGAACTTCCTCGCATTGGTGAGAAACCTGTTGAGGTTCCATTGATTGGTGAAAAGCTTGCTGAATATCCACGTATTGGAGAAAATCCTGTAGTTCACCGTATTGGAGAGAAACCTGTCGAACATCCATACACTGAGAAAACTGTTGAGCTTCCCCGTATTGGTGAGAAACCTGCAGTACTTCCTCGTATTGGTGAAAATCTTGCAGAACTCACTCGTATTGGAGAGAAACCTGCAGAACTTCATCATATTAGTGAGAAACCTGCAGAACCCCCACGTATTGGTGAAAAATTTGTTGAACTTCCTCGCATTGGGGAAACGGCAATTAAAGAAAAATCTGCTCCATTGCCTCAGGGTGATAATGATGGACAGTTGGAATCTCTTATTGGTGAACAACAATTTTCATCAGCTTTGCAAAGTGCAGAAACTGAGCAGCATAGAACTAAGAGAATAGATCATTCACTGATCAAAGGAGAAATAGCAATGCATTCTGACAGTACAATTGGCGTCAAGCACAAGCAAGATGGTGAAAAAGATAAATATGTGACAAGGAAAGCTCCACAGAGGTTATATAAAACACTGAAGACGGATGGTATGGCTGTGCGGAAGTGTGTTTTGCTACCAAATGGTTCAGTTACGTGGGAGATACCCGATACAAAAGCTTGCCGAGATAGGGCGACCCTAACGGCTGAAAATGCAACAAGGGATCTTGCCTCCCTCACTTCATCCCCTTCCTCAATTGATGCTCAGATGTTTAAACATGCTGCAAAACAACTAGCCAAGCTTGTAGAACACGCACTTATTGACTCTACAGTAAGCTTAGAAAATCATCGCCATTTTTGTTCTTTAACTTGACCATTAAAGAAATAGATGTAATAAATTGTTTTAGTCAGTTCAGCAGATAGTAAATTGTCTTAAGACTAAGACTGCACAGTGATTTTAGGTGCCTTTTCAGAACAAAAAGTTTTTCATCCCTGTACATTTTCGTATTGAGAAAATAGATCACATGATGCATTCGTATTGATCTTTTTCAGGTTGCCAACAGCATGGTGTCAGTCATAAGCAATATGATGGAGGTCAATGACTCTGTGTTGGCAGCAGATGAGCAAGGCAATTCAACCAACCAGCTGGTTAACACTATTAACACGCTTACCAGAAATGTTCCTCTTGATGTTGGAGAAACAGTGGAATTCAGGTGAGATTTTTTTTCTGTATAAGGCCAGGACGAGGTTGGCATTGTAATTCTTGTTCTTCCACTGAAGGAAAATAAAAAAAAAAGTAATGCCTTTTATTAAGAATCTCTTCATAAGTGTTTTATATTACGTCATTCATCAGGAATGGAACGCATGAAGATTGTTGGTGCTTGGTGGTGTGATTTTAACCAGTATGGCTTAGGAGGGGAACAAATTAAAATATAATGTAAGGTATCTAGAATGTGTTAGCTCTGAAGAGGAGTTAATTTAATGGCAGTATGGCGGGGTATGTAGGGAAGGCTTCATCACTAGAGATTGATGCAAGAAAACGAATTAAGGAAAGAGTGATTTGGTAAATTAAAATGATTCCAATGCGCTTTTAAGAAAATTTTTCTTAAATTACGGTAGAAAAAAAGTTAGTATTAGGTATTTAAGAATAATAATATAATTCTAAATGTGGGTGGAATTAAGTTTTATGAGTAGGTTATTGGGAAAAAAATGGATAAAAAACGAGCTATAGTTAAAAACTTAGAAAATGAAAATATACGGGAAAGTGGTTTCAGAGAGGTTTTATATGAGGAAAGTATGAAAATCTTACATGCGTTCCATTTTATCTTCATCACAAGCACTGAATTAATAATCGTGTGTTTAACCCCTAACCATTTTTTAGGAGACATACCTGACTGGTCGAGGAAATTCTGGCCATGCACCCCGTTCCAATATCTTAAGAGCAATGAACAGTTACTCATGATGCACTTATTGAAACTGGACTCTGTGCTTATGATTTCAGATCAAATAATTTGGTGTTGGAAGCGAGGCTGATGAAGGTTTCCGACAATGCTGTCACTTTTCGACCCCACTTGAACGACGATAATGGCGATGACGCAATACCTATCGACAGCAGGAAGAAACGGGAAGCCAATTCCTCAGCCCCTACCCCACCAACGGTACTTACTACTTACTCTACGTATTACATGATATTTGTCCTGAAGAAAAGGGTTCCTGCTTCTAAAACACGTCACGTATTAGTAATATACAGTCATATATCGGATCTCTTAACAGCATTTTGTAGCCAAGAACCTTATGAAATTGCGTACTATATGACAATGAATTGTATTTGGCTTAAATTTTCTGGACACGTGGTACTATGCATTGGATTGAAAATAAAAAGTGAAGCAATAAGAAAAGTACTGCGTCATTTTTACATTATTTTCTTTTTTAAGTTTCTGATACGTATACGTAAGAAATATAGTTGACAATTAAAAATCTCTGTTATTGTTTTAATCCTTTAAACAAATGTGTATATGTAGAGTTCATAAATACTATTTTCCACCAGGAACCATACCTCATGTTACCCTCTCAAGTTTTGTCAATGGCTGAAACGGAAAATGTGCGACTGGAGTTCGCATCTTATGGCAATGACAAATTCTTCCGTGGTGGCAGGTCCGTTGGCATGCCAGTGTTATCGGCCAAAGTCACGGATTCTGCCATTAGCAACTTATCTGATCCAGTTGTCTATTACATACCCACTGACGCGAATGTCGCTGTATTCCAGCCCAGCTGCGTCTATTGGGACGAGCAAGGTAGGACCTGAATATTTTCTTGGATTTTCATTGTATTGGATTAAGTGTATTTCATATGAGTTCATAGGGATAGGTTTCAGGACGTTTCCCCACCTTTCATTTGTCACCAGAACAAAAAAAAAACTCATTTTCTCTTTAGTGGAACTTGGCATTCATGAAATGCATTATAACAACATACTTTGAAGACTGCAGTATCTCAAACCTATTTTTGAACTATCCCTTAGTACGTGATTGGGTGAGTGACGGCGTGAAGACTGTGGTGACAGAGGGTGTCATTACCTGCGAAGCCACCCATTTGACAGCCTTTTCTGTCCTCCTGGATCCCATGCCAGCCCACTTAGGCGTCCACGAGGATGCTCTGTCCGTCATCACTTACGTCGGTCTTGCTTTAAGCACAGCTGGATTAGCCATTACTGTTGCAACGTACGCAATCTTCAGGTATGTTTCTGAGCATTGCATAAAGGAAATACAGGCTTTGAGTATACAGTTCTGCTATTTGATGCATAATAATTGTCAGAGAGTTTATATTTGTAAGTTATGTTAAGCGTGAAATGAGCCAGGAATAGCGCTACCTAATGCAATTTCTGATATACGTATCTTCGACAGGCTTAATCTATACTATATGAATTGCCGTAAGAATTAAATGTTATCAAAATTATAAGAGTAAACCAGTGTGAACGTCATAAAAAAAAAGCTCATGAGGTAACCAGTGTGAACATTTTAAATGAAAGACTTCAGTAATATGCAAAGCTAAAAGAACAGAAATTCTTTCGTATGCAAAACTAATATACTAATCCAAGACCGCCAAAGGATTAGATATATGAAATGCTATAGTTGACTGTATCTCTGTGGCGTTTAAAGGTCAAGTGTAGTCAAATCTATCTTCATGAACACATCATATTTCAATATAACTTCCCTAAGTTCAGCTGGAAGACAAGTGCATTTGAAAACAATCCAGATATCTCTTTTGCAGACGATGCTGGAAGATAGGTGCATTTGAAAACAATCCAGATATCTCTTTTGCAGACGATGCTGGAAGATAGGTGCATTTGAAAACAATCCAGATATCTCTTTTGCAGACGATGCTGGAAGACAAGTTCATTTGAAAACAATCCAGATATCTCTTTTTGCAGATGATGCTGGAAGATAGGTGCACTTGAAAACAATCCAGATATCTCTTTTGCAGACGATGCTGGAAGACAGGTGCATTTGAAAACAATCCAGATATCTCTTTTGCAGATGATGCTGGAAGACAAGTACATTTGAAAACAATCCAGATATCTCTTTAGTAGATGATGCTGGAAGACAGGTGGCACTTTGAAACAATCCAGATATCTCTTTTGCAGACGATGCTGGAAGATAGTGCATTTGAAACAATTCCAGATATCTCTTTTGGCAGACGATGCTGGAAGACAAGTTTCATTTGAAAACAATCCAGATATCTCTTTTTTGGGGCAGATGATGCTGGAAGACTAGGGTGCACTGAAAACCATCCAGATATCTCTTTTGCAGACATGCTGGAGATAGTGTGCACTTGAAAACAATCCAGATATCTCTTTTGCAGACGATGCTGGAAGACAAGTTTTTCATTTGAAAAGCAAATCCAGATATCTTTCTTTTTGCAGATGATGCTGGAAGTAGGTACTTGAAAACAAATCCGATTATCTCTTTTTTGTAGACGATGCTGGAAGACAAGGTGCATTTGAAAACAATCCAGATCTCTTTGCAGACGATGCTGGAAGATAGGTGCTTTGAAAACAATCAGATATCTCTTTTGCAGACGATGCTGGAAGATAGGGTTTGCACTTTTGAAAACATCCAAGATATTTCTCTTTTGCAGACGATGCTGGAAGATAGTGTGGCATTTGAAAACAATCCAGACATCTCTTTTGAAGGACGATGCGGGAAGATAGGTCATTTGAAAAACAATCCAGATATCTCTTTTGCAGATGATGCTGGAAGACAGGTGCATTTGAAAACAATCCAGATATCTCTTTTGCAGACGATGCTGGAAGACAAGTTCATTTGAAAACAATCCAGATATCTCTTTTTGCAGATGATGCTGGAAGATAGGTGCACTTGAAAACAATCCAGATATCTCTTTTGCAGACGATGCTGGAAGATAGGTGCACTTGAAAACAATCCAGATATCTCTTTTGCAGACGATGCTGGAAGACAAGTTCATTTGAAAACAATCTTTCGCAGATGATGCTGGAAGACAAGTGCATTTGAAAATAATCCAGATATCTCTTTCGCAGATGATGCTGGAAGACAAGTGCATTTGAAAACAATCCAGATATCTCTTTCGCAGATGATGCTGGAAGACAAGTGCATTTGAAAACAATCCAGATATCTCTTTTGCAGATGATGCTGGAAGCTTTAGCAAATATTGCTGAGTTGGGAAAGTTCGCCGAATCATTTAGTATACCAATTTACGGAGATGCTCCCTCTTTCTAAGGCATGAAAGCACATGGAAACAGATCTGCAGAAAGAGGAAAAACTATTTATATACAAGGTTCAGTTTCTGATTATCATTACAGCTGTGGATTGTTAATTATGTTGTGACCTTTGCCTAATTAGAATAGCAAAATCATTTTTATGATAGCACAGCGATACTAAAATAAATCTAGTCTTAAGTAGGATTAGGCAAATAAAGTGACGTTTATAGTCATTTATTAGGTAGTATTTTGTATTTACTTGCATGACCTGGGAAGTTCTCATTACATGCGAAGTAATAATTCTGAAGAACAGAACAAGCAAATTACAAATAGACATGCAACAACGCTCCTATAAATTTTGCGTTCAAACCAAAACAGTAATGATAACAATTAGTGAAGATAAATTGATCGAACTACTGTGTGTTAGTTGATTGAGCCACTTCTAAGCAGGATCCATGAGACTGTACGTAAAGCCTAGTGTGCAAGATGGAATTCCATCTTGCTAGTGTGTACGACGAAGACGCGAGTGTGAAAGCTTCATGCAGTCAAGAGACTCACTTTAAACACCCAGAGCAATTTCTAGAGCACAAAAGGAGCCAGCAACTGTCAGAGTTGGATCGTTTGTTCGATAGGAAGGTTTTGATCCAACTGTCGATTTCTTAATCTCAGACATATTGTAAATGATCTAAGAGTGTGGAGTTAAAAGAATGGGAACTGGTCCGAGAAGCCTTCAGATAAACATAGTTTTAACTCAGAACTAGTTTTCAGAGAGTACTGAAAAAAACAACGAGGATGAAGTATAAATAGAAGAATTATGTATACATGAATGGGTAGATAAAAATTTTTTTTTGAAATAGCGTTGATGACAAGAAGGAAAATAGTAGGGGATATATTAAAAATTTTGGACTGGTCTGCCAAGAATATTCAGATTTACCTTTAAAATCCACAACGCCTTCCACGCTAACCCTAGAAAATTTCATGCCGTTCCAAAATACATTACTTAATGTATTGGAATATTGTTCTCCATCCATATTATCACAATATCTTAATGATTGTTCTTTGCACTTTAGTGTCAGTCAGTGCTATGCAACAATCTAAAGTTACCTAGGGCATAGACGGGGCATGTGCCAGCTTTATCTTGCACAGACATTGTACTGCAAGGCACCAAAAGTTGAGTGCTGTCATCCACATCACACACACATGAAAAATGAATTGGTATGAGAGGAAGCCGACATTCTTACTTGATTTCTCTAACCTAATGACTGTCTTTTGTTCCCCTAAAAAGAAACCTGAATCGAGACCGAAGTGGGAAGATTGTGATGAATCTGTCCCTCGCCCTTCTGCTCCTCAACCTGGTCTTCCTGTGCGCCACCTTCATAGAGCCTCCCTCGGTCCTCTGCACTGTTTTCGCAGCTTCAGTAAGTTGGTTCTTCGTGACTTTGCACTCGAAATCTTTGTGTGCTAAGAATGATGTCAGTCATGCAGTTTTCATGAGGGGAGTACAGATAAGGTAGATATAAATGCAATGCAGCACATCATCATGTTTGTTTTTTACATTATTTAGTAGCTCTCGCTACATTCCAGTATTTTTGATATACTTATATGAAATGTGTTCAAACTGAACTTTGCAAACTCTTCAGTTTTTGGGTAAGGCTGTAAACTGTTTTAAAGTTACTGCTATTGTCAGAGGTTTAGGTAGGCTATATTTCAAATCAATGTAAAACTAAGAAATTTACATTATTTGTAAATTTTGCCTGATGCCATTTCAGTTGTTAGGTTCCGATCTACATACATATTCTCTGATACCTATTGTGATGGGAAGTTTGGCATTAAGATAGAGGTTATAACGTAATACATTTTGATGGAACGCTTGCCAAATGTAATTGCTAATACTTTACTGAAATCCAGTGATCAAATATAAACTTCAAGACATCCTTTAACACAACCAAATGTTCTCTTCTTTCATAATGTCCATATTAGATTAATTCATCAAAGTCATGATTTTAATTGTTGTCATACCTAAAGCCTGGTGAAATAAACATCAATCTCTGCTCTGAAAGTCTTTATTCTTAATAAGTATTAAATGCTCTTCTTAATGTCTGTATTGATAATTGCAAACTTAGGACTTTTTGTGCATACTCATTAAAACCTGTCCCCTTTGTCAAATTTACTTAACATAGCTTCACTACCTGGTGATCTCTGCTTTTGCCTGGATGTTGGTCGAGGGCACCAACATGTATCAGCTTCTCATAACTGTCTTTGCATCGGCTGAAACTCATTTCATGGCCAAACGGGTTGTGGCTGCCTGGGGTAAGTTGCTCATTGTGATGCTATTATTGCTTTCCAGTGGTCATGAAAAAAGGAATATGATTTGCAGGAGTACCTCCCATAATGCTAGTCAGCTATAGAGTAATTTTATTTTGTAGGCTATACTATCTTGGAGAAGTTCTAAACTCTAGCTAAGCAGTTGATTTAATATATACATACTGTACATTTCTGCTTTCTGCATACAATTAAAATAAAACACATCTTTTATTCCAGGTGATTTTCTTGAACAATTTCACTTTATTTGATTGATTTTCTGTGAATTTTTAGTGAAACAAAGAATCCTCTCAGTTTTTTAAATTCTTATTTTATGTACAGGATAGTTTAGCAGGTATCTACTAATCCTGTAGTAATGTTTTGCATGTTCCGAGTTCCTTATATCTCTGTTTCTTTCTCTCTCTCTCTCTCTCCATCCCTTTTTTACATCTAAAGGTACTGTACCATACTGATTTTCCTGAGAAAGACACTCTTTGGCCCTTCCTTATCTTAGATACAATAATTCCTCTGCAATTTATCCAGTCACTCGCCATATTTCAAGCCGTTCTGTTGTCTAATCCTCCATGTGCAAAGTGTTCAACTATTTAGACAGGAAAAGCTAAGAGCCTGGTGATATCCTTCGTAGTGTCCCACGGATATTTTCAGACTCGCATATCGTAGTCTTCTTGGTTTTCACTCCCTTACTGAAGACAGGTTTTATTAAACATATTGGAAGCCTTGTCTTGGCAAGGTTTTAACCAATACTGATGACCAATTTAGTCCCTCCAGTACTATATAGACCTATTTTTGTTACCTCTACTAAAGCTGAGTATTAGAAAAACGCTCTGCAGTCACCTTAGATACTCAAAACCTTTCTAATTATTGACTACACATTCAGTAAGTTTTAGTCTGTTATTTCTCATTAGAAGCTTATTCATGAACTTTCTACTTTGTTGTTTAGATACTGTGATTTAGTTTGACATGGTTTGGCCTTTCATATAAGGATTGATGTGCCATTTTAAAAAAACTGTAATTCAGTAAAAGAAAGTGTCTTAAGCTCACTATTAAAAGTCTTGTCATGTTATCTCTGGGAATTCCTGTAAACACACAGTACACATTATACCATCTAACTTAAATATCTTAAATTGGATGCTGATCTCGAATATGATTCTAAATGTCATTATTTTGCAATCTGGTTGTAGTGCAGTTACAATCCGTAAAGAATCCGCCGTCCAGTCATTACAAAGCCGCCTCATTGGATTTGCAGGTATTCCTGTTATTGCAGTCGTCATAGCTTTGGCTGTTGACATCGATGTTTATGGGGACAAGGAACGAAATTTCTGCGTTATCAACCCAGCCCACAGTCCTGCAGTTTATTATTCTACTTACATGGGTGAGTTACTACTTTTCTTATATATATTCAGCAGATGTAAGTGCTTTTAACTAATAAATTATGTACCATTAGCTGAGTCATGGAAACTGCACCATGTCCAGAGTTGGTAGCTAGATATTGCACAGCCTTAACTTTTATCCTCAATAAACCTTGTACTTTCAGGCCCTATATGCCTTGTGCTTCTGGTGAACTGCATCGTGTTTGTAATGGTGACTCGTGTGTTATGTCAGCGGAGGCCACGCTCAAAGGCACAGTCCCCAGCAGGCTCTCCGCGCAAAGAATCAGCAGTTACACTTGCACAGGTGATGAGCCAGGGATATTTTTACCTCTTGTAATGCCTATCCCTTTCTTATGAATCACAAAACAGTCTTCATTAATAGGAGTTTGACTCTTGATACTGTTACTGTATTTATTCATTTACATTTATCATAAATTTCTAATTTTAGTTAGATAAAAAGAGATGAATTGGGAAGTGGAAAATGTTAGGAATTCTTACATACCGTATTTTCATATCTTTTTAACATTAAATGAGGCTTAGAATTGATTAAAAAATAGAATGTTAAATTTTGCTATTATAGCACAACATTACACTATTAGCATTAAAATATGTAACAGTCAACCCGCTTTTACAGTATTTATCTCTTCCTATCATTCTTTTTACTTTTGAATACTATACCAAAATATTTTATTTGTCAATGTATCTTACAGGTACGAGGAGCTGTGACAGTTGTGGCTTTACTTGGTGTGACCTGGGTTGCGGGAGCATTTAGTGTTGGTTGGGCTCGTTTACCTCTTCAGTACATCTTTTGTCTAACAACCCCACTCCAAGGTCTCATCATCTTCATAGTGCGCGTAGCACAACACCCCGAAGCTCGTGCTTCCTGGATAACACTTCTCAAGACAGGTACCCTTAGGCGACGACCTCCAACCACGCACACTCATTCTACTCATTCCTCTGGGCACACACATTCAACAACGTCCACTGCCCAAACCCCACCCAGGAATAATCATTCTTCCTCTAGAACTCGATCTACTCGTGCTTCACCAGCTTCTTCACAGAAGACACCGACATCCATCCAAACAAACGGTTCATTGAAGCACAGGAAACTGGATAATGGCACGATTAAAAAAGCTGTAGACGAACAAGAGCCAAAAATAGTTGAAAATGATGAAACAGACCCTAGTATGGGCTCAATTTTTTCTCGAATTGTAAAGCGACTGAGTCTAAGAAACCCAGACCCATATCCCAGGGATTTTTTTGATGATGCAAAATCCAGAGCCATCAAATCTCAGGAGAATGCGCTTGAAAATGATGCACCTATTGCTATCTCCAGTCAGGATTACCCACTGCATACAGTCCAGCGAGATTCTTTTACAAAACCATTTAAACAAGATTCTTTTTATCAAAGTAGTGGGAATGGAACATTGCACCGCCCACATTCTCTGGCACTACTCCGGAGTGGTAATCACGAGGACCTATCACCCAAACCACCAACTTCATTTGCAGAAAAATATTTTGCTTCTGAAATTCCTTCCCTCCTCGCCTCGAATGTTCACCCACAGACTCTCTTGGATGCTGGAGTTCCGGCTTCCATGATACCAAGGCGGTCTCTGGGTTCTCTTCTGTTACTGACAGATGGTAAAGAGGGAGACGATTCCTCATGGCATTTTGTCCGGCCACCACCTGATGGACGTAGTGATCCTGTGATTGAAATGGAAGCTGATCCAGATGGACATGTCCCTCCAAGTTGCGAGAAAATTGTCAGTAACGATGAAAAAAAGGGGCTCTCGCCGAGTGAAACTTCAAACAGTAGTAGCTGCATTGTTCTTGCAGGTCAGCGGATACTAACAGATAACTCTCCAGTTATTTACTCTGGACAGCAGCAACCAATGTTTCCACATTCAGTTCTAACAAGAGCAAGTAGTGAACTGCACATGGGATCCCCACAGATTAATGCAGCTGATTTGAGGCGTTCTTCGTCCGTATTCACTCTTGGGGAATGGGAAGATCCGAGATCATCGCAGGCATGACTCCATGATGGATCAGCACGTTTTTGAGTTCAGACGCGATCAGATCACACTTCTCCTGTGTTCTGTGAAACGGCTAGTTTTTTGGTCTCTCGGATAGCAGGTTAGATATTTTGTAGCATCGAGGCCATTGCCATGAAGTAATCAATCTAAGTGATACTTCTTTTTTGTGAAAAATATTCTGATTACCTGCTGTAGTGATTAATAGTTTTGCTATTGATACTTTCCAGTGGAGTTTATGGTTCCATATATTGCAGCAATGAGTGTTTGTAAATAGGGTACAAATTCATAGATGTGGAAACATTCATTCATGTTAGTACAAATGTAAAATGTTTCCTTCCTACAGTGTGAACTATGCTAAGATTAGTTATCCAAATCCAACAGGTGCTATAGACATGTTGTATGTAAACATGTCATACTCTATAGGGTAGAATTTTATGTCAAATATTGCCATAGTAGATTACCCTTTCATAGTTAAGCTATGTAAGTAAGCTGAAGGCATGTTTCGTGTTCTACACTTTTAAACATGACCTACAAATGATCGTTGGTGTGTCTTGATTATCATCAATTATTACTTAATGTTATTATTCTCAGAAATGTTGATTGCATCGCTAAAGCTCTCATAGTTTTCTCTTGAGGTTAATTTCAGGGGAGTGATATTGTGGTTGTTATATAACCAAAAGCAAAATGAAATTGCAAGTGCATTGAGATGCAATGCCTTCATAGTACTGAGAGTGTTTGCACAAAGAAACAGCAGAAGGTATTTGTTTGTTATAAGAATAATGGGAAATGTTGACAGCCAAAAGACATTAGGGGTAACAAAACTCTGGCTAGCACTTGTGCATGAACAGTGCATATTTAATAGAATGATGTATCCACTAGCAGGGAGTTTTATTAGTATATATTATACTTGCCAAATGTATAGTAGTTCATTCGAGTTGAATCAAAAGGAATTTGTCAGAATGCTTCGCATCTGGCAGAAAGCTAGTCTGTTACTGTGTCTTGGTATGAGACGAATGTTACACCAAGGCATTGTTGTGAATAGTACTGTATAATGTTATAGTATGACAGGTTATCCTAACCCAGATATTTTAGTATTATGTGAAATAAGAATGCTGTAGACGGATTAAGTGTGATAGTTGAGGATCACTTTAATTCAGTCTGCAAATGCGAAACCTGCACGGCATCTCAGATCAACAAGAAGTTAATCTGCCAAAACACAACAAACGCATTCAGAAAACAAACAACGACAGTTTTCTGGTGCAGTTTGGGAGACGAATTAAGAATGCCTTGTAAACCAATAGCTTTTAACTATATTTTCTCAAGTTATTAGGAGTCAGTAATTAGTATTTAATATAAATATGTGGCTTAGGATGGCTAGGTCTAGTTATTTGAAGATTCTATGTATGAATGTAATATACTTTTATGTTACCTAACTGCTGTTTATTCTGACCTTTTGCGATATGCATGTTCTAATAACAGGTTTTAAATTATTTGAAAATACTTTAAAGTAACAAAAAAGGTAGGTAGTTGTCACTGGTTATAAGAAAAAATTATATTAAAATAAGGACAATACAAGATTAAATCGAGTGTAGAATTAAACAACAAAAACTTGACGTATGCAGTCCCCTCAGCAGCTGAATTAGGAAGCTTTTGTGAATTACTAGTTGCCAAAACTACCAGGCAATCCTCAGGAAGAGGAAGAGGAATCATATAAATTCGTTTTTTAATTAGATTTCTTAGAAACGTTAATTTAGGCGGTAAAACCTGTACCCCGACAATGATCGTTCATTAGGTCCACTTTTTAACATCGAAAGTCATAGAAAATACATTTCATGATAATCAATTCTGTTTCAATTTTTGTAACATTTCGTACGAAAAGGAAAACTGTTATCTAGAAATTAGTACCATCGTATAGCACCCATTTCATGTATAGTTTGGTTATTACTGTTTTACCGTGTGTGTAAGGGAGAGAGAAAGAGTATTTCTAGTTTGGTAGACCTAAATACTCAATGAACAATTCTGTTTGAAAAAGCGATTGTCTGGGAATACAGTACTACTATAATCTATTGGATCTAAACCCAAATCGAATTAACTAGTATCAGATATGGTCCAATGTTAATTTAGGATTGTTGGGCAAAAGTAATAAGCCATGTAGGTACTTACAGTAATGAAAGCCTGTAGTATCCTTCTCTGGGTCCATTGACTCCATTCATTGAAAGTATTCAGTTAATTTTAAGTTTTTGATATGGGAAGGTTAAAAGCGCTCGCAACACATGCTATTCGCGAGTGCCGATAATAGGAACCTTTTGTTTGTTTGTTTTCTCTCTCTCTCTCTCTCTCTCTCTCTCTCTCTCTCTCTCTCTCTCTCTCTCTCTCTCAGTAAATACACACCGTTTTACGGCTCGGAACTTCACTGATAAATTTTAAGTTGAAGAGCCCGATGTGTTTAGAGCTTGAGACTTCCGCCATTTTCCATAAGACACCACAGTTTCTCTTCAGTTCAATATCTACCGTGTGTTATAAGTGACGGAGATCTAATATATAGTTTATAAGATACCTGGAAAATGGCTAACTATCCATCTGTAAGTTAATCCCTGCTACCGATAAATGCCTGTAAAAAGATGAAAAGGTAAATATATAAACTAAACAACTTGGAAATGGGCAGTCTCCTTTGCATTTACCGAAGAAAAAACGCTGTCAGTTACCTACGTGGGTGCCAATGTAACGAGAAATGTTGTTTTCAGGCTGTGTACCACAACCAACCACAAGGTAAGGAATAGATATAAGCTGAGGGCAGGCGGGGGCGCCCATTTGGTAGCCAGGACATAGTGTGCAAAGGTTAGGTTGAAATTATTTTCTTTGTTTTACTTCAAGAATTATGGTGCTTCAGAACGGGCTAGGAGAGGGTTCTTCAACAATTTTCCCCTTCCTTAAAGGCCGGGACAGGACCTGGAGCCTGCAGTTAAGTTAGGTTATCATGGAATGTCCAGCGCAGGGACCTGTAAGTTCATTCAGTGCTGAAATGGAAGGTGAGAATAAGAGATTTTATGGCGAAGAATGGAGAAACCTTCCTATTTGCGCTATGAAACAATTGTCATGAGAGGGTGGGAAGAGAAATACAAAGAATATGAAAGGAGGTAAAGTAAAAGGGATCGCAACTAGGAGTCGAGGTAACGCTGCAGAGAACCTTAAATTAATGCCCACAATGCACTGCATAAGGTGCACTGAGGGCCCTACTACCCCACGGGGTCTAGGTCAAGGTTCACACCCTCTACCCAGATGAGGACCTTTTCCCTAGGTTAGGTTAGGATAGTTGTATCCTTGCAATTGTCCTGGATGCAATTTCATGCCTTATAAATACTAAGGTGATTGACACATCTGAACTACGGCGTTTCGACTGATTATTTTGTTGTTTATGTATATCCTATTTTTCTGACTATGCATTGCACATCTTTTAGGTTTTTCTTGGTCAAAATCCCAGGTTTCATGGCGGCTTCCCTGTCAGTAGTATATGGGGAGAGAGGAAAGCACAAAACAATAATTTATAGAAATGACTGAAGACACTAGATCACAGACAGCAAAATAGATGTTGTTAGATAGTATTTGGCTAGTATTTTCAAGTTCGGTAGGCCTTGCCGATTTGCAAAATCAACAGTGTTGAACGAGAGGAATGGGTGAATGAGTCAAATACAAAAACAAGAATTGAGTGAAAGGGACATTCTAGTTTGGTAGACGTGTAAGTATGATCAAGAATCCGGAGCGAAATGAGTGAATATGGAAGTCGGTCGCTTCAGGATTTAGTGCTTAACAAACTGTGCTTTGTGATAGTTTCATGACTGTTGGCTGTATCATCTCGCTATCTGCGTGTGTAAGTGTGGATCATGACATGGTGTCTGAATGAGAGAGAAAAAATCCATAATTACAGGCAGCTTGGAATTTCAGGTATCTTAAGATTCTGGGTTGGGTCCCTATACTCTGATAAGATCTATCATATGCACCAAAATATGTCAAAGCTGATTTGATAACTAGCTTCCAGTTTCTCAACAAATATTTTGGTATCATGATGATACTCCCATTCCCTTCTCCACCCCTCAAAATTTCAGTTATGAAGAACAACAGACTTATTACTTAAAAGAGCAGCTTGACTATGAGGCAACCATATTTCACAAGCCTTTCAACTTACTGCCTTCACCGGAGCCGGTTTTTATTATTTTTGGAGCCTAGTGACCCTGGTTACCTTAGGAGACCTCTTCGCGTCCTTCTTGGAAGCGACGGTGGTGCCTTCCCCCTTCTTTTTTATAGCTAATGTGCCTGCCACCCCCCCCCCCCTCTCTCTCTCTCTCTCTCTCTCTCTCTCTCTCTCTCTCTCTCTCTCTCTCCAACGGCTGAAACCGCCCACTGATCATTTTTTTTTTATTGTAATAGGTTAGTATACAAAGAAGAACGTGTCGAAATCACCTTTATTATTATTAATTATTACTATATTCATGTTCATAAGAAATCACCTCACAATGGCCATTTAAGCTTCCACCCTGTAAAGGGGTAGTACTACAGTCAGTGGACCTCATGCGGTGCACTGTAGGCATTACTTAAGGTTTTTTGCAGCTTGCCTTCGGCATACAACTGCAACCCCTCTTTCGTTCCTTTTGCTGTACCTCCTTTCATATTCTCTTTCCTCCATCTTACTTTCCACCCTCTCCTAACCATTGCTTCTTAGAGCAACTGCGAGATTTTCCTCCTGTTACACTTATCAAACCCATTTACTGCCAGTTTCATTTCAGCGCTGAAATGCCTCATAGGTCCCAGTGATTGGCTTTTGGCCTAAATTCCATATTTAATTCAGTTCAATTCTATTTAAGCTTTCAAAGAATTGATGGTGTTCGTTCGAAAGAAGTAACATAAAGAGGAGATCAGATATTAGAAAAACAGATAAATTAAAAAAGGTAAATAAATGAAAATGTGAGTGAAATATTAAAATACGCGTTGAATTGAATTAGGGTAGTAGTGCATAGCATCTTCGCTTGAACTAAGTTTCAGTTGCACGATATCCTCCGGGAGGCTGTTCGATCCACAGTCCAACGGTGGGAGATATAAACAAACTTTGGAACCGAGAAGTTCGACAGCGATGAACATTTATTGGATGTTGGTGCTGCTGTTCAGCGAATCCGGTTGCTCTCGGCAGAAGGGGATCTGGGATTGATTGTGAATGTGAAAGATCTCTGTCAAAATACATCTTATGAAAATGTGACAAACAGAGTGTAAGGACAACGCTTTTTCCCTATTTTTATTGTATCCAATCATCAAGTCGCGTTGTTCTCTTACTTCCATCCGATAGAGCGTTCCGCGGCCTTTCCGCCGATGTATAACATGTGCAATTCCATTATTTGTACGCCTTAATATATCTAAATGTATGTCTGTAAGAAAACACAAATTTACTGTCTCAGAGTCATTTCTGTTCGCGGTGCGAGACTGCACTACTTATCCGTCCGCACCTGTCTATGTCAACCCAGTTTGTCTGTAAATAAATCCTACGGGCTGCTCTTGAGCAAGAACCCGTGCAGGCATAAAGCCAGCTTAATCTTAAACAACATAAATAAATCATCAGTATCCCAGCTACCTGTCTTAATCTCTGGTCCTCACAAGAGACTATCTGTCGATGGTCCAAGTCATATAGTATTAGATTAAATATTTACAATATAAATGTGTATATAAAATCAAGAGCAAAGTTTTAATTATTTTTCCCCTCCTCATCTACGAGGCAAAGTACCAAAAATCATAAAAATTTTCTAATGAAACATCATATACTTATTATTACCATTGAGTTGAATTAAATAGAGGCGACGCCTGCATGTCGGAATTTTTGGTAGCCATCTCACCTCGGGCAAGTTCTCAGTCTCAGTCGATTTGAAGAAACAGGGAATCCTACTGACAGACTGAACTGCCTGACTACAGAGGCACAGATCGAAGGGAGGATTCCCACAGTAAAATCTGTAATGTTTCAACCATGAGTGATATTTCCTTTGAGTTATTTCATAAGAAGCCATGAATATTCTCTTGAGTCTCGGTGCTGATATCTACATGCGGAAAATGTATTTTCATTTGCACGATGACATCATGTGGCTTTATTTCGCGTAATTTAAAATCAACGATATGCCAATTTTATTGTGATTGCCCCATGGAGCCAAAATATGAAAAGGATAGTAGCTAAACTGCAAATCCGGGATCTTTTCATCTTGGATGATCAGTGATTTATGAGAGGTTAAGTCTTAACACATACGACAAATACATTGTGTAGTTAATACTTATACATGTGTGCTCAGAGGTACTACAAATAAAACACACACATGTAAATCACCGGAATATGTGTACATTGCTGATGTAACACAAGGGAAAGTGAAGTACCTACTGTGCATGGATCCTGACCGGTTTTGCTTTAAATTCAAGATATCTTTACGAAACTAATTTAACATATGGCAAAAGTGCCGTCAATACACTTCACGGGGTACACTGGGGTTCTTTCCAGCATCGATACTGCAAACTGCAGCCCTTTGATTCCTTTACTATATACCTCTGTGCACATTCTGTCTCCCATCTTACTTTCCAAATAGACAACACACACACACACACACACACACACACACACACACACACACACACACACATATATATATAATATATATATATATTATATATATATAATATATATATATATATATATATATAGATAATATATATATATATATATATATATATATATATATATAAATATATATATATATATATAATATAATATCATTTGTGTGCAAAATACATTGCTCACCGTTTTTGCCGTCTGGCACGCCACCTCTCATTCTTGGTTTATCGAGGCATTATAATGTTCCAGTTCTGGAAAATCCGTCTACAGGTGCGAAGTTTTGATAGTTTTTATGAACAAATTTTTTTTCATTTACATACGAATTACTCGCTGGAAGCAAGATGGCGTCGATCTTAACCATCACTGGCTAAGGATGTGTGCTTTTCTCTCTAGCTAATGCAACTCTATGGTTGCTGCTGTCAAGTGTCAAACGTCAATACAGTGACCGTCCGTATCTTTTGTGAAGAAGCCCGGCGACCGTACCTATGTAGGTATTGTTGTGTTTTAATAATAACTGGGCACTGTCATTTAATAAATAACCGCGTACTGGCAGCTGATATCTTTTAATTGGTTTAGGTATATACCTTTTTTTTTCAACTTACTGATGGAAAGAACTTAGGCTGCTACAAGTAGTAGTAGGTACCTATAGTAGCTATAGTAGGTACCTACCTAAGTTGCTGTTACCTACTAGGGCTAGCCTAGGTATGAGTTTTGGTTTGACCAACCAGACCCACCTATGATGGGATCATCATCATACCATAGCCCCTAAGTAGCTACCTAGTAGGTACCTTTATAGGCGACGTAGGTATTACCTACCTACTACCTAGGTATTTGGTAATGTTGTGCGAGGTCTTCATCCGTAATACCGCAAGTCCCCAACTCCGTAACAGCTTGTTGCATTGAAAAGGGTATCAAGGCTTTGATCGTACCTAAGTCCCCTTACCGACCTAGGCTAATTAGTTCATACCTACTAGGTGCTAAAGTAAATCCTAGATTTACAATTTTGGTCTGGTCTACTAGCTATTAGCCTTGTATGTTTTATAACATTCACTCCCATGGGATTGGTACAATGCTCAACACTGTTCTGGTCAATGGTTGAGGTACGAAGTACAAATTTACCAATCGCATAGGGTAAAATACCGAATAGCCAGCCTCTTCCATAGCTGGACCACCTTCCCGAAAATCAGAAATTATGGCCTTACTTAATTTGTGACTTGAGAGAAAAAGCTTAGTAGGCTACTTCGAGAGGAAAGTAGAGGTCTTGAGGTGTTTCTTTGATGGATGCTGGCTCTTGACTAATGTCTATCCTGGGTTACAAGATGTGTTAAAGTACTTTTTCGGGAAAGTGGACGGGCTCTTTTAAACTAGTACTTGCTGGTTAATTTTAAGAGTGAACATAGCCCATTAATAGTTTAGTAGATAACACCTACCTAGGCGACCCCTTCAACTAGGTTACATTAACCACCCAATACCCGTTCATGTAACAGTTAGGCTATGAGTGACTGCAGTGGGACTTGCTGGGATTTGACTGCTTTATAGGGAACTGGGAAATTATTGACATATGTAAAAGGATGTATCCTAACCTAACTTTTCAGTGCCTGACCTAATCAAAGAATCCCCACCTAACCTGGCAGAGTTTGGAGCACCATATAAATCATACATTAAAAAGTAGGGCTGCATCCCAATCTTACCTACCAAAGTCTAACCTAACCTAAGGTGCTACATCCAACTAGTCTGATGAGTGTGTTCACCCTCTGGACTGTGTTATAAAGTATCAGTGCTATATAGTATGGATACTTCTTAATCTTCCAAGCATAACTTGGGTGCCACATCCTCAATGATTGAAAACCACCCACTTCCTAGGACTTATTGAACTTTAGCTTAGAATTATTGCTGTGGCACTAACAGGGTATACTCTTAAGGTTCTTCTTGCAATTAATTTGAGACATACTGTATCTATTTGGTCATCATCCAAATCAGTGACTGGTAAATGCATTCTATGTAGCTAGCTGTTAACACTGGCAGTCATTGCAAGCCCCCTAACACTATTTCCCCTGTATTGATCAATTGTATTAAAATCTAGTAAAAATAGCAACCATGCAAATTCACATTGTCTTCATGGGTCCATGGGGAATTTTTGTAAATCATCATGATCATCAATGTTTTTACATCAACTTGACCTTTATATGTGAGATGTAAAAATTGGATTCACACTTTTGTCATGTGTTTTTGCTGTCAGAACATCATCAGTCAGTGTTCATCTATCCCATTTCTCCATGATTATCTGGGTCTTCACATATATCTCTGTCCTAACATTTTCAACAGGTACATACTGCTTTTCTGACTAGTTGTATCTCATCTTAATCTTATCATGTGTACAAACCATGTAAGTCCTTGAGATCTGGATATTACTTATCTCCCCCAATTCTTCATTGATAATGCAATCTTTGCACCTTATGTAACCATGAATCGTGGTATTCAATAATCACCCCATTTTAGCATCATCCATTTTCCTTATCGCCCATTTTTCAGCAGAATAATAGCACTTTTACTGATCATAAATGACCTACAGAAGAATGCCCAAAATATGACTAGAATGAGTCTTAACATTTATCAACAGTATAAAATATAGGTTTATTTTATATAAAATAGTATTATGAGTGCATTTACAATCATTCAGTGATTAAACCATGCATTTAATCCTGATGGACATGCTTATTTGTAAGATGTTTATGATACAGTATTTGAAAATTAAGTAAAAAATTTATAAGATGTATTTTTTGTGCATATTTTTTGCCTGACTTTAAATGTCGTGAGTCTTTTTGTCTTGTCTTGCACTACCTGTTGGCTGTAGCCTAACTTATGCTAATATGTATTCATTGTTTTGTTTGTGTATACAGTATTATTATCTCTCTTAAGCTGTCAAGCTATTTTGTTCATGAAACTTACCTGACAGCTGTATTTTCTGAAGTCCGACAGAATTTAAAATTGTTCCGATAACGTAATACAAACCCTCGGATCCTTTAACAATAGGAAGGTAACTAGCGGCAGCTGGGACGGTCGTAAGCTTCGAACAAGGGGAGAACGGTAGTTAACTGCTTGTCCGATTGTGCGCGCGCCCGCGCGCCCGAGAGGTGAAGAATCACTTTTGCTTTCGGCCGCGGGTGTGAAGGACGTGTTCGTCATCGCTCTCTGCCGCTTCATCGTCGTATGCTTTTGTTTATATTGTGTTTTCTACTAATGGTTTGGTTTGACTTGAAAATGAAAACTGTAAGTACACTGTTTTCATTTTCATTACTTAATTATGAATCAACATGGAGCTATCGCCGTAGAGACGGCGATTTCCGCTCTTTTCATGAATTGAACCCTTGAATTATGTCTCGGTGCCGAGGGCGGGCGCACTCGCGCCGAGTCATGTATTTGGGCGAAAGTGTGTAATTGAAAGATGTAAGTACTCTTTTTCATTATATTTTTGCCCTGTGCGTTCGTTGCCGAGAGCTTGATTGCGCTCGGCAAGAGCCTCTTATTTTGTATGAATAGAATGCAATGAAAGTGGATTCGCAATGCAGTTTTCTTTTCATTTTCATTTATTAATTGCATCAAATTTAATTTGGATCAATTTCCGCTCTTACCCGGGAATTAATCCTTTACGATTTATTGCTGTGAAAGTGAAAATAGCAAGTGCAGTATTGTTCATTTTCATATATATTTTATGATAGCATCATATTATTATGGATCAAGTTTCCGCTCTTACCGGGAATTGATTTTTCCCTCTTTAAGTTCTATGAAGTGAATCGCAAGTGCAGTATTCTGTTTCATTTTCATATTACTTTTCACTGCTGTGCGGGGGGGGTAGGGGAAGCGAAGGTCTGCCAGGAAGTCGTCGGAAAGCTCTCCCGCGACTCCCTTGGTATCCGATTCTTCGTCTTCTTTCCTGCCCCCCGCTCAGCTTCCTCGTATTTTGTTTTTGGGTCTTCCTTCCGTTCGGGGTGGGCATGTCTCCCCCCCCCCGTGCGTGAGGGAACCCCTCTTACTAATCTGTCTGTGCTACCGCAGGTGCTACAGCCGTGGGAGACGACCTTGGACAGGTATGGACCACTGCGGCTGCAGGGCGTGCCTAGCATCCACGATCTGCTGCAGAGTCTAGCGAGGTCTGGGGCGGTGACCTTGGAGTGGTCTCCACTACAACCTTCACGGCCGCTTATGCTGATTCACCCCCCGCTGGTCTACACTCCCCATGCTGTGTCGGTGACGCCGTCTGCCGCTTCTAGGCCGGTCGCCGCCGTACCGAGGAGGGGTATGCCGCCGCCGCCTGTGTTTTCTTCGTGTTGCCTGCCCCAGACTTTCGCTGTTCCAGCAGCTCGCCCCTGGACCGGCCGCCAGTACCACGCTGGCTGCCGATGATTCTACGAGGTGATGGCTGGGCCTGCCGTACCTGTCGCTGATGTGGTTCCCGCTACTGGCTTGGCTGTCCCTTCTGTGTTTACCGCTGCCGCTGTTCCTGCCGCTCCTGAGCTGGTTGCTGTTCCTGTCGCTCCTGGTTCCTGCGCCTGTCCATGCTGGTCCTGCCCATGGTGTGTCTTCCCCAGTCCCAGGTCCTTCCGGACAGGTGCAGTCGGGCCGTGTTGCTTCGGCAATAGGCCCGACTCCGGCCTGGATGGAGGACCTGACGACTGTCCTGCGTGAGCTGACGAAGAAGAGGAAGGTGTCATCTTCGTCTTCGTCTGTTGCTGCCTCTTCCCCTTCGACTTCTAAGGCCCATAAGCCGAAGAAGAAGAAGGCTGCCTCCCCCCCCTAAGAAGTCTCCTTCGGGAACTTCTAAGGGCCCGTCCCACCCCGGTGGGACGGGGGGTCCTTCTGCTGGTCCTCCTGCTCCTTCGGGAGCGGGGCCCGTCTCCCCTTCCGTAAGGAAGAGATAGACGGGGACCAGAGGAGTATCGGTTAGCTCTGGTACTTCCTCGCCTGGTGCTAGCGGCGATGCCGCTACGCCAGGTTCCGGCTCGGTCTCTCGTTCGCGGGAGATCCCGAGTGTACGCTCTCCCTCGGGAGACCGTGCAGCCAAAGTTTCGGCGCCAGAGTTCGCTCGGCGCCAAGACCACGGCACGGAGCAGAAGGGCTGGGCGAGAACCGCTCAGGTGACTCTCGCCAGGCCAGCGGCCGCTCTCGCAGCGACCAGCTGGTAACCGGGTTTTGTTATTCCCCCTAAGAAGACTCCTTCGGGAACTTCGAAGGGCTCGTCACATTCCGGTGTGACGGGGGGGGTTCTTCTGCTGGTCCTCCTGTTCCTTCGGGAACGGGGCCCGTGGGCCCGTCTCCCCTTCTGAGAAGAAGAAGAAGACGGGGACAAGGGTGTGCTGGCTACCGCTGGTACACCCTCGCCTGGTCTTGGCAGCTCTGCTGCTAAGCCAGGTACCGCTCGGTTTCTCGTCCGCGAGAAGTTCCGAGTGTACGATCTCCTTCGGGTGACCGTGCAGCCAAAGTTAAGACGCCTGAGTTCGCTCAGCGTCATGACCGAGGCACGGAGCAGAAGACTGTCGAGAGCCGCTCAGGTGACTCTCGCCAGGCCAGCGGCCGCTCTCGCAGCGACCAGCCGGTACCTCGGGTGGACGTGACGGTCTCTGACCGGCCACGGGTTGAGGCTGGGAAGAGGTCCCCCAGGTCCCCTCGACCGACGGTACCAGCCTCGGCTGGTACCAGCGGTTTGACGTGCCGCGAGGACGCTCACCGGTCTCACGGCGAAAGCGAGCTCTGCAGGTCACCTGACCGCCGCTCCCACAGGGACCGGGCGGATACGGTGACCAGCAGCAGCTCGTCTGACGCACGGGACCGGGGTCGACGTGCTCAGTCGAGCCGCTCGCCACAGGTGAGCGGCACGGCCAGGCCTGCAGATCGATCCCCACCGCGGGTTGGTGATCGGCTGCAGCCCCCCACGTACGCTGGTCCGGCCAGCGAGCGGGGGGGAGCGTCAGGTCTGTCTCTCCACTACCTTCAACTTCCTCGGGCTACACCGGGAAGAGCGAGGTAGCTAGGAGTGATCGTGAGAGGTGCGCCGCTCACGATCCCGTCACGACGCCGCACGTGCCACGTATGGTCTTAGGACCAACCAGGACGTACGCGCAAGTGATTGGAGGCGACCGTCAGGGGGAGAGGGGGTAGCGTCAGTTCTGTCTCTCCGATACCTTCAACTTCCTCGGCATACGCCAGGAAGAGGCGAGGTATATAGGAGTGATCGTGAGAGATGCGCCGCTCACGATCCCGTCACGACGCCGCACGTGCCAGGTTGGTCTTAGGACCAACCAGGACGTACGCGCAAGTGATTGGAGGCAACCGTCAGGGATCTGTTGCTGGTCCTTCTTCTGAAGGAGGAGGGTCCTGGGAGCTGCTCTTGTTGGAGGGACTGGACGGTCCTACTCCTCAAGACGCTGTAACTTCCGAGATTCAGAGTAACTTTACCCAGGTTATTGCACTGTTTCATACAATCAACTTACCTGTCAGATATATACATAGCTAAGACTCCGTCGTCCCCGACAGAAATTCAAATTTTGCGGCACACGCTGCAGGTAGGTCAGGTGATCTACCGTCCTGCCCTGGGTGGCAGGATTAGGAACCATTCCTGTTTTCTAGTCATATTTTTTTCTGTCGCTTGGAATGTAAACAACGTTTGCAGTTCCTCCTGACTTGATTTTTGGATTTCATCGCCATCGATCTTCTGGGCTATCTTTTGCAGGGAAGTACTGGATCTTTGGTTCGGCATACGCATATTAATTTGTTTTGATAACTTTGGCTTCGAAAATTTCGAAGAATTGTTTACGTGTAACTACCGAACTTTTCGGTAGACAATCACATAGTTTGCAAGAAGGAAAATTTTAATATTTATTCATAATAACGTGTAGTAAATGTTAGAATTGATTGAGCTAACTTCCTTCTTGACGATGTAAGGAAAGAATAGTTACGCTTCCTTTAGAAGTTTATATAGCTCTCGTACTAACGAGCAGTTAAGAGCATTAACATTACTAGTAGTGTGGTATCCTCATCTCCTTCTTACTTCACAGAATCTTCAAATTCATATTGCAATTTGAAGACAAGGAAGGTAGCTCTAAATACGAGCTATTGAAAGGTAAGAAGTGATTTTACTGTAGTGCAGTGGAGGGTGCGTTCTGTTCGGCTCTGTTTCGCTCCCAGGCCTAGACCTCTTCCAAGCTCACATACCCAGAGGAGAAGGAAAGCGAAAGCCTTACGGAGGTTATGGAGAATCCCCACCGATCAGGCGTCCCCTCGGCAGGATCTGTAATCGTCCCAGACTGCCAAGTTCGCCATTGGGAAAGGCGTCCTAATTAGTAGAGGGTCGTTTCGATCGGCTCTGTCTCGCTCTCAGGCCTAGGACCTCTTCCAAACTCACAAGCCCAGAGGAGAAGGAAAGTCGAAAGCCTTACGGAGGTTATGGAGAATCCCCCCACCGATCGGGCGTTCCCTCGGCGGGATCTGTAAAACGTCCCAGACTGCCAGGGATGCCATTGCAAAGGCAGCCTTTAAAAAGTGCGTCTGTTCTTCCTTTCCGTTTCTTCATCTTACATCCGAAAAGACGAAGAATGTACATGTTAGAAGTTCGGACGATCTGGCTCGTTCTCTGAATAAGAGAACACTGACTCACTGAGCGAGAGGCTGAGAGCCAGCCAGCAAGCTAGCGCGAGCCACGTTCCAACAGCCAGCAGCGAGCCGCGTTCCAACAGACTAGCGCGAGCCGCGTTTCCAATCCAGACTAGAGCGAGCCTCGTTCATACAGATAAAACGCGAGCCGCGTTCCAGCAACGGAGTGAGAGCCGCGTTCCAGAACTTTTTCTTGGCGCAAGGCGCCTTCAAAGAGAAAACAGGCGGCTTAACTAAGGAACCTTATAGGAGAAATGGCAATCAGAAGGATACTTCCATTGAACGTTTTTCCCTGGCAAGAGGCTCGGTATAACAAGACTAGAGGCGCTCGGATCTATTAGGGCGCACGGGACCTTCCACGCAAGCGGAACGTTCCAGGAGCGAGTCTCCTTTCTAGCGTGCGGAACATTCCAGGCGCGCGGAAGTATCCAGACGCTAGGCGCTAGGCGCAAGGATCCAGACGCCAGGCGTCAGAAGATTTCAAAAATCTTCATTAGAGAGAGAGGTCATCGCGAGACTCCTCTTTGAATTTTTAACTTGAACAACTTTCCCCTGCAAATGTGCAAGATGTCGCACAGGCGGCCGTTGCTTTTGTCAGAAAGGATTCGGATTACTAATAGAAGCCCCTTTTCATTATTCAGAAGACTCCTTTGTTAGGCAGTTCCTCTCAATGCGGACTCTCTCCTTCATCCATGCTCTTCCCTCGTTTTTAGGAGGCAAGAGCTTTGGGAGTTTTTCTTAATAAGATCTCATCGATGTTTGGGTATGATGGCGGATAGAAAATATCTACTTCCTTCCGTAAACCCCTAGTGATTGAACATAGGAATTCTGTCTCCTTCCCGCGATTTATGAAGAAATCACGAAGATTTAAAGAGTTCCTTGATTAACTTCGTTCCTTAAGGATATATATATATATATATATATATATATATATATATATATACTTTCTATCGTTCTATTAAAACGAAAAGAACGAAGATAGTAGAAGGTAGTAGAGTTTCTGCTTTATGAGAATACGATACGGTCAATTCATAAACACATACCGTAGTTACTTCTTTTCTGTGGCAACTCAATTACAAGTATCCTTCTACGTCTTCCTAGGAAGGACTACGCTTAAAGGGATTGTTAAGACTACACCTACTTAGCTTCTAGATTTATCGAAGTCTTGTTTCGCTTAAATATGCTTTAATAAGAACTTCCTGAAGTTCGATAATAATTTTATTAAATTCCTTTATTAATTGGAGTAGCTGGCAACTCTGGAAGAGTAAGCGGGACTGCTTTCGCTGAGAGCCTGAGACCAACGCAGTACGCCTATGCCAGTTACTGTCAGTACCATGTAGGTGTCAGTCATGAGCGGTCGGGCGAATCTCTCTCTCTCCTGCGGGAGGGAATAACTTTCCGTATCTCTCCCCTACAATCGCGGTCTTAACCTCGGATTGAGGGGATAATTAAGCTAACATAAATAAATATTGTATGCCTTTTGCTAAGAAGCTTTCATAAGAGAGATAGTACAACCTTTCAATGCGGTTTACCGTAGGTAACATTATTAAAGGATTCTATCGCAGCAGAACATTATATTATGTAATGCTCTCAGGCTTACGAAAGCATAGCTTATTAGAGTACCTGCTCAGAAGAAGATGGATGAGTCGGATGGGAAACATTCTCTTTGGGACAGAACTTGTTTCCCTGAATGGACTATACTACGCATATAAAGTTTTTTCCTACTAAGAACGGAATTAACATGTGAAAGGATGTCGGGTACCATAAAGGCACAGCTGTTCTGGCACATAACATAAAAAGAATTAGAAAGCGCCAGTCTGGCGCAACGCGCCAGAAGTACCAACCTGGCGCAATGCTCCAGAAGCGCCAGCCTGCGCAAATTTGCGCCAGAAGCGCCAGCCTGGCGCAGTGAGCCAAGAGCACCATCCAAGATTTTCTCGTTTTAAGCGAGTTATTAACTAGGAGTCCAGTAGACTCTCGGACACCAAGCTCGGTAACGGCAAGATTCGTTCCTGATTTCGTTACCCATTTAATCACTTAGGCCATTTCCACGACACTCTCATATCGCATAGAGCATCGAGAATCTTTTTTCGCTCCTATTCGCGTTAACAAAGAGATCCTTCTCGATCGACGATAATAACTGTTAACATGTTTAACATTTATTGGGAAGAGTTGTGAGAAGACGAACAGGCTTCCTATAGACTGCTTCCTTTTCCTACTTCTCCCCCGATTGAAGATGACGTGGGAAAAGCTTCAAGGAAGATTATCTTGCCAGTACAAGAGCAACTGGCCTCTTTGGTGGGAGTGTTAGCGCCTCGTAGGAAGGACGTTGCGCTTCCAATCAAGAAGTCTCGTCCTCTCTCCCCTGCGAAGCGAGAGGCGTCATGCAGACGTGAAGCTTCCAAACATATCGCAGAGGCTTCGGTTTCGAGAGCGAGATCGGGAGAATCTTACGGAAGACACGTAACGCCAGAGAGACGTGAGACGTCGTCAAGACATGAATAGTCTTTTAAAGCTGCTTTTAGACGCGAGGCTCCAACCAAAATTTTGGCGCCAGTTAGGACGCCTTTTGAGAGCGAAGCGTCTTCCAGGCGCGAGGCGTCATCCAGACGTCAGCAGCCACACAAACTGGGAGGCGTCAGCCAGGACGCTTGGCTGACTAGAAGCGTCATCCAAGCGGGAAGCGTCATCCATTTATGGAGAGAAGCCTGGGCTGTTGGCGCCTTCCAGGACTATTAAAGCGGGGAAGAGGAAGGAATATCATTCCCTTAGCCCCTCTCCTTTTAGGAGTTTGTCTCCTCCAGAGGAAAGACGTACTGAATTAGCAACGGAGACTCATCTAGACCCCGAGTTAGAAGTAAACTCGGAGGAGGAGTTTCAAGGAAGAGAAGGACCTGGTCGAACTATAATGTTTTTGACAGCCTTGCGTTCTAGAGGAGTATGGAGACGACTTGACTCCTGCCTCTCCTCCTTCTCCGCGCTCTCTTTTCTCGAGTGCAAAGACGAAGAAATCTTCGTTTTTTCTTAGAATGAAGCCCGCCATTTTCGATGAAGAGGGCTCTTCAGTCTTTAGACTCTTGGATGAAGTTGAAGAAGGTGTTAGTTAGAACGGTCCTTCTGCATGCCTCCAGCGAGACTAGCTGGTAAAAGAGGCATTTGATATCAGACGGGAGAGAATAGGGTATTTCTCTCGTCTACGTCAGAAGCGGACTTTTCGACCTTAGTTAGACGCTTCACGTAGACAAGGTTTGAACTCTGCCCGTATAACTTGGGGCATTTCAGAACTGGACCATCTCCTCAAGGGACTCTTTCATGTATTGGAAGTTTTCAACTTCTTAGATTGGTCCCTTGGGGTGATGTCCAAGAAAGCCCATGATTCTGAAGGACTCGAACCAGAAGTCCTTCTGTGTATTTTGTCTTGTATAGACAAAGCGGTTCAGGATGGCTCGGTTGAGATCTCCTCTTTGTTTGGAGCAGGTCTTCTTAAAAAGAGGACAGTATATAGTGTCTTTTTAACCAAAGCGGTCTCCCACGCTCAGAGGGCAGCGCTTCTGTACTCGCCTTTGTCTGACTTTTTGTTCCCTTCTCAGTAGTGAAGGACATTTCTCGTTCATTAACTGAGAAGGCGACTCAAGACCTTCTGACACAGTCAGTAAGGAAGAAGAAAACCTGCAGACAGCCCAAGAACACTGTCATTGTCTGATGAGGAGAAAGACCGGGGGGCCTACAACCTGACACAGATGCGCTAGATGCGAACATATAGGACAGATAAGAGTGGTCCGATGTGGACATTGCCAGACATCCTCGAGACTCTACCGAGCTCGAAGCTCCGGCAAGTGGGAGGAGCCACCCAGGCGCGAGGCGCCAGGCAGGAGCGAGGCGCCAGGCAGCGCGAGGTACCAGCCAGCGGCGAAGCTCCAGGCAAGGCGCAAGGCGCCACTCCAACCAAAAACGGTCGCGAGACGCCAGCCAGGCGCGAAGCTCCAGGCAGGCGCAAGGCGCCAGGCAGGCACAAAGCGCCAACCTGGCGCGAGACGCCAGCCAGGCGCGAGGCGCCAGGCAGGCACAAAGCGCCAACCTGGCGCGAGACGCCAGCCAGGCGCGAGGTGCCAGCCAGCCGCGAAGCTCCAGGCAGGCGCAAGGCGCCACTCCAACCAGGAGCTAGACGCCAGCCAGGCGCAAGGCGCCAGCCAGGCGCGAAAAGCTCAAGGCAGGTGCGATGCGCCAGCCAGGCACAAAGCGCCAGCCAGGCAGGCGCAAGCCCAGGCTCTAGGCGCGAATCTCCAGCTAAGACGCGAAGCGTCATCCAGATGCGAGGCGCCAGTCAAGCGAAAGGTACCAGACAAGCGCTAGGCGCCAACCAAGAGCGAAGCACCAGCCAGGCGCGAGGTTCCTGCCAGGCTTCAGGCTTCAGTCGGGTGAGATCCATTTCAAGAAAGCCCTGGTCTTCTTTGAAACATGGAGATCTCCTAAGCACTTCATTAGTGACTTGATTCCTTCAAACAGTGAGAATTAAAAGCGCAGGAAGTGCGCGCTTTTGCAAATTCTTGTTCTTTACATAACAATATGTCATATAAGACATATTAGCTGTGTTGTACGGTAGAGGCAACTCTGTGTTGACTTCTCATTACACAAAGGATGTCAAGTTAACCTACGAGAGATCCTTCTCTTTTGGTTTATACGTTTCTGCGGATACGTTACTGGGATAAGGAGCCGACACTGATCCTTAACTTTGAGTTAAAGTTTTTTAACTTAGTGAAATTATTGGGGTTTTTGAAAGGAGTGTGGGGATAACTCTTTCCAATTTGAGCTGCGAACCCTCGTGTTTAGGAGCAGGTGATCGGGATCGGTGTTGCGCTCCTTCATAAGGTGTATTGTCATATAAGTGGATCAGCACCCTTGACAAAGTCCTTTCAGGCTCTGCCGAGTAAGTGGATAAGACCCCTTCGGCAGACCCACAAGAACTCTTGGCCATAGATCACATATCTCGCTAAAGTTTCTTGAGGTGATGCAGACTACTGGGCAAACACCCACGAAGTCTACCACCTATCAGGTAGGAACCAAGGTTTTATTTATACCTACAACATATGTTGTTTACCTGTCTATTCCATATAGTAGCTGTCTCTTACCCTCCACCGAAGGGTGCCAATCAGCTATGTATATATCTGACAGGTAAGTTGATTGTATGAAAATGATATTGTTATGATACAATAAAGTTTCATACATACTTACCTGGCAGATATATACGATTAGGGCCCACCCAGCCTCCCCGCAAGGAGACAGGTGGAAGAGAAAAAATATGATAGAAACAGGAATGGTTCCTAATCCTGCCACCCAGGGCAGGACGGTAGATCACCTGACCTACCTGCAGCGTGTGCCGCGAAATTTGAATTTCTGTCGGGGACGACGGAGTCGTCTTAGCTATGTATATATCTGCCAGGTAAGTATGTATGAAACTTTATTGTATCATAACAATATCATATTCGTCAGCACAACGACCTGGGGGAAGGATCGCCGCTCCCACCAGCAGAGCCCATGTCTCTGCTCGAGTCGTTTTGGGGCCCGAGAGGGAACCCAAACCGACGGTGGGTGTGCCGCGATCGGAGCTTGCCTAGTTCTGTCTTGAACCAGTCTCTCTCGTCTCCGGACAAGAAGGCTCTCTCAGTTCTGGCCGGTCGATCAAGCTACTTCCACCTCCTCTACTGCGACAGCGGCGTTTCTACGTGTCTTCGGACACCGTATTTAATACTCCTTCGGTCCTCTGAGAGGTTTCGACCTCGACGAGGACTGGAATGAGTCGGAGGACGGTATCGGCTCTCTCCTGTCAGGTGTCGATCAAGCCCCACCCATACGACGTTCACAGTGGCGGCAGACCCTTACCTACAGTGAGAGTTCGTAACCCTCCTCGGGGAAAACGTTTTCTCCTAACTATACGTTTTCCCAGACTCTGAGAGGCCATCGCCGCAAGGCGATGGCTGCTCCTACTCTTCTCCAACTGCTAGTTCCACTGGGAAGGCGAGCGAGTATCCAATTCCTCCCCCATTCCCTCTCTCCTTACGGCTACGAGGGAAAGGGGAAGGATCCTACAGAGATTTCTCTGTAGGATCCCACGTTGGGGACTGCGCTACCAGGGGGGACCTTCGGTCCTACCTGACGTAAGCCCCGGTCGTTGAGGAGGGATCCTGCCCCATTCTCGATTTCTACGGAATCGAGAGGAACCGACCAGCCGATATCGTTTGACGAATTCGGTGGGGGTTTCGCAGACTGCTTAGAATTTTCTACGGAATTTCTAGCAGCATTCAGAGTGTTAGAGTTTTCTTAACGATCTCCAAACACTTAGGCGAGACCACGGTCCAAAGTGAGCGAGACGAGAATCCCCGATATGTTACACGATAATCGGGAACCTCGCCTATGCTCGAATTCCTGGAATTTCTAGCATTAGGAAGAAGACTGCTGCTGAAAGAAGACTATCTCACAGTAGGCGACCAACCTGGAATAGAGAAGAACGGACGGGAATATCCAGTTTGGCTGGAACTATCGTCTTAGTATTCTGTTCACCATTGAAGCTTTCCTTCGAGGAAGACTTCTCCTTCACTCTCTTTAATAGAGAACGAAGGTGGTCGATCTCCAATCCTTATTTTGTTTTCTTGAAGGAAAGAATTTAGGATGGAGATCGTTGTTCAGAATCCTTCAAATATACTACGTATATTAACCTCGCGACATGATTCTGCTAAGCAGTTGAATGGTCCCGAGGGGTAGGCGCATATCCTGGTTATTCTACGGATTGCGACTTAGACGAAAAGTATTCTAATTGAACTGCAACCCGGGTTGCCTGCAACCTCCCAGGAGTTTCCAGTTTCAATTTTATATACTTATGGTGTTGTCACAACAACACCATTTAAGCTTTTATATTTACCGAAATTCGTTTCGCTTAAATATAATTGCTCGAGCATATCTTTTTATGCTCGGTGGTTCTAGCCGAACGCATTCCTTCGTGGAAAGGATTACTTGGCAACTCAGGATGACGAGTCAGCGACAGCTACTGCGTATTGAATTGCCCGAGGCATTTCAGTATCAGCTGCCGCTTTGAGATAGACGGTTGTTTATGTCTTTCTCACCTGCTTTGATTGAATAACAACCGTATCTCTGCCCACAATCACGGACTTAAGTCTCTGATTAACGGGATTCTCGCATACATGAATGACCATCTACTGCTGAGAAACGCTAGTATTCATCGTCTTCGGTATTGCGAGAATTTTAAACAGAGATATCTATTCGACTCTCATCTTTCTGTTTACCGCACGGTAACAGAATTCTGTAATAGTCCTTCTTGCTGCCATCGTATTTTTTCCTCCCCCCGATAATGCGAATGATTTTTGCGGAATCTGAGTTTGTCCTCAAAATATCTTGTATTCGGAGGTGTACAATTGTTCATTGTTCACCCCGGATTAGCAGATGTATTGAAAGACATCGCCTACTCCCACACCTGCCAGCTCTACTTCCAAACGTTCAGCCCATGAGAAGCAGTTCTTCAAGCGGCTTCTCCCCTGTGTTTCATTACTGAAGAACGCCCCGCTTTCATTGCACAACGGACAGCAATGAAATGGCGGTTAGCGTTTTCAGTCATTTGTAAGCACAGGTTTAGAATCTTGAGATTCCTTCTCTCGATTCAGCTGGAAGACGTAGGTTGCATTCATTGCCTACCTTCGTCTTCAACGTCACATAGTGTTGTTTCTCCTTAAGCTGAGATTCAACGTCTATGAGATTTTCTTGCCATCAGGGACCTCGGTCTTTTGAAGGCAATTGACTTTAGCCTTTTGAGCTTATGCATTAAGAGAATCATCGCCGCGCCGTCCGGCATCGGTGACTAACAAATATTTTATTTGTTTGGTCTCTCAGCATAACTCTTTAAAGGGCGAAGGTCACGTGACTTACCCGGATGCTTGGACAACTTGCCTCTACTGATTCCGAACCAGTCAGTCGGCAGCTGTCAGAGCGCCCGAGTCAGTTACGAACTATGCTATGGACTTAGTTCGGTTGTTCCAGAGCAATCATTACTTCGTCTTTTAATAGCTTGTCAGTATGAGTACTGTACATAACCAAAGTCGAGAAGAGGGATAGGTCATACGACTATTCCCTTCTTTTCGTCTTAGGTAACTGCATGACTTCTCTTGAGAAGTCAAGCACAAAGGGATGGGGATTTGTGACGCTCGATTTCGTACCGATCTTCGTAGCGAAGACTCAGAACCCTTCGGTAACTGACGATTGGTTCGAGTCCTTCACAATACCCTCCCTAATGGACGTCACCGCCTCCGATACGAAGGCTATGCTGCTTTGTCCTGTGAAGGTGCGACGGAGCTGTCTGAAGAAACTCGACACCCAGGATGAGTGTGGACGCCTCTTCATCATTCTCTCGCGTTCCGCAAGAACTTCTCCGTGGCGCAGGTAATGAAGGCAGGCGCCTGGTCCAACCGGACCGCATGCACCTCCTTCTACCTTCAGGATATTGCCCACAGTTCCTTGGATCTTTTTCCTTGGGAACCGTGGTGGTTGCTCAACACGTTGTGTAGTTAACCCAGACCCTCGCAGGCTGAACAGCATCGAGTCCTGGGGTGTGACCGTAGGAATGGATGAGGAATGAGAGTGTGACTGGCTCCTCTTCCCATCTTTTTCTTCCCTCTACCTTTGGGTAGAGGGACACGGTCGTCACCCTGCTGGGTAAGGACGAGATGCAGGTGAGCTACTCAATAGAGCACCATCCTATCCCTTTCAGTAGGGATAGGAGTAAATATCCACCACTTCCTCCAACAAGGGGGAGGAAGTGGATGCCAAATTGAGACAAACCCATCATTTTATGATTGTCTCTTGCAAACAGGAACAAGTTCTTGCTTGCTGGTACGAAGAGATACGCTTGCCTCTCTCTTAGTACTTGGCCCAGAGGTCTGACCATTGATCCTGCGGTGCACACCCCGATCAATCGGACAGAGGTTTGGATCCCTCCCTTGCTCTTACGACCAGGGAGGCACTCCAGGGTTGGACGAACACCAGTCTGTTCACCAAAAAGACTCAGATTCCTCCCACCAAGAAGTGAGTCTTCCTATTGTTAAAGGACCGAGGGTTTGTATTACGTATCGGAACAAATGACAATTTGTCGAAAATTGCATTTTTCCTAACTATACAAACCTGAGTCCTTTACATATAGTCCCATCCTCATGCCACCCCTCACTCTGCAACTTTTTGCATGGGCCTAAAGCAAAAGTGATTCTTCACCTCTCGGGCGCGCGGGCGCGCGCACGATCGGACAAGCATTAACTACCGTTCTCCCCTGTTCGAAGCTTACGACCGTTCAGCTGCCGCTAGTTACCTTCCTATTGTTAAAGACCTCAGGTTTGTATAGTTAGGAAAAATGCAATTTTCGACAAATTGTCATATTCGCGGCACACGCAGTGGGCGGCCAGGTGGTAGTACCCATTCCCGCCGTGGGAGGCGGATATCAGGAACTATTCCCATTTTCTATTCATATTTTTTTCTGTCGCCGGTCGGTAAACAACTGTTTACAGACCTCCGCCTAGGATTTTGAAAACTTCATTAGCCGCTTAAGTATCCTAATTATTCTTTCGATTATTAATTTGGATTTGTGGCTAGGCATACGCTATCGTAAATTTTTTTCATTGCATTTGATGTCTGAAGCTAGTTAGCCTAGTTTCAGACTTTGTTGTCTGCATGGTAGGTGAGGCTACCGGAACTTTCGGTAGACACTCGCTTAGTATATATGACGTTTACATGGTTTTCTTTGCATAAGTTCAATGTATTAGCGTAATGTGTGACTGATTACGGAAGAAGGAGGATTCATGTACGCATTTTAGAGCGTGTTAGAATCAGGAGTTTTCCTCCACATTATCTTGATAAAACTATAGAAAGGTAAACAGAAGTTAGAAATAAGGAACCTTCTAACCTCCTGTAGATTTTATTTTGCCTAACCCTGTGGTATGGCTTACGGGCCTAGAAGAAGTGTCTGCTAGAGTTTACATCAAGTAATCTTAGACTAAAGTGCTCTCTCTCCAATCAGTGTTTGTGAAGTGTAGTGCCCCTTGTGTTGTGAGGGGGCGTCAGATCAGCCCCATAATGCCTCATAGGCCTGGACCTCTGTCGACTCCCAGGACTCAGGGAGAGGGCTGTTCGAAACGCCCGCAAGAGGGTTAACGGGGGCTCCCCACCGATCTGGCGTCCCTTCGGCAGAACCTGTTGACGCTTCCCAAGGCTGCTAAAGATCGTGCACGTGCACGAATCTTGAAGGATTGCTTCTCGTCCTCCGAGGCGTCCTCCCCGCGCAAGGGTTGGAGCTCTCGGAAGGACTCGCGCCTCAAGAAGCTTTAGAGAAAAGGACGCTTCACGTCTCTCTCGTTAGGAGGGAACGTCAGATCGGCCCCATAACGCCTCTAGGCCTAGACCTCTGTCGGACTCCCAGGAAACCAGGGAGAGGGCATGTCAAAAGCCGAAGGAAGGTACGGGTTTTTCATGCTGATCTGGCTTCCTTTCGGCAGGTCCTGTTGTCGCTTCCCAGGCTGCCGAAGATCGAGCACGTGCACGAATCTTGAAGGATTGCTTCTCGTCTCCGAGGCGTCCTCCCCACACAGGGTTGGAGCTCTCGGAGGAAACTCGAGCCCCCTAAAGAAGCTTTAGAGAAGAGGAACGTTACGTCCTCTCTCTCTCGGTCACGAGAGGAGTGAAAGAGTGCTGTTGCCCTGTCAGGGCTCTCGAATTATATTTACATAAACGAAGGAAGTAAGAGGTCCTTCGGGTAATGGTGGTGCTCAGGAAGAGACCACATTTACCCTTTTCGAAGAATGCACTGGCTCTTTTCCTAAGGGGAAATATTAAGGAGGCTCATTCATCTTGCCAGAAGAGTGATTTGAGCCTCCTGCGAGTGAACGCTCATGAAGTTAGAGCTGTTTCAACCTCGCTAGCATCCAAAAGGATTTGGTAATCAATGACATTCTAGATTCCACCTTTTGGAGGAGCAACTCAGTATTCGTCTCCTCTCCTAATGGCGCTCCGTATACGTTATGTAACGTTCGCTTTACTTCGAAAAAGCAAGCTGATAAGTTTGACGTCTGGCAAGCTGCTTTGCACAGTCAAACAACTTATGTCTCTGGTTCGGCATAAGAAGGGCAATTTAGACGTGAAGAAGTTTTTGGAGGTGCTCGACGTCCTATAGTGGAGACATTCTCCAGGACGCTCGGCATAGCACCTTGCGAGGGTGTCTTCGGACGCTCGGGCGTTCCTTTGTTTTGGCTGATGCGTTTCTGGAGATGGTCTTTTGCATTACTAAGACGCAAGTTGTCGCACAGGCGGCCACTGTCTTTGTAAGAAGGTATGAAGGTCTTTAAGGCCCGTCTTGAAGACGAAAGCCATACGTCTTCCTTTGTTGTGTTCACACACTTCAGGAGCAGCGTGCGGCTCTCCATGGAGACTCGCATGAGGACGTCCCTTGAAAATATTCAACGTCATATGCAAAACGCGGTTCGTCATAACATTGAGATGTTGGCAAGGTCGCTCGCCAGGACGCCTCTTGGCGGGCCGTTGCATGCATCAGGGCGCTCAACGAGTTCCTCTCTGAAACGTCGTTCAGAAGACTTGGTGTTCTCTGCTCAGACACAGCTCGTAGCTAAGCAGACGTTTTTTGAGGACGCTCAGCAGGACGCTTTCCAGGACGCTAAGCAAGACGCTCGGCAGGACGTCTTTTAGAGGACGCTCAGCAGGACGCTCAGCAGGACGCTTATGAGGACGCTTTTGTGGACATTCGCCAGGACGCTTCGGTGGAAGCTCGGCAGGACGCTTTGCGAGAGTAAAGGCGTCTTATTTGCTGTTCACGACGTTTCTTAGGACGCTTGACGCTTTATAAACGCTCGTCAAGACGAGGTTTTTTCAGGACTCTCCACAGGACATTCCTTTACAGAAAAAGGATTCGGAGTTAGCGGAGAGACATACCCGAATTTTTTTCTTCGATCCCTCTTTCCTCTTCATCGATTTCTCTGAGAATCGGGAAGATTATATACTCGGATTCCTGGGTGACTTTCGGTCATGTTAAAGGGTTTTCCCCTATTAGCAAAGTGCTAATAGTTTTGTCAAGTAAGGACGTTTTCCCCATTGTCAAGATACTAAACGTTTTGTCATTTAAGTGGGGGACCCCTCATAAATGGGGTAGTTCTCATTGACATAGATTTTAACGTTTTTATCGTTTAAGCGGATAAACTCGTTAACAAATTTCGGAAGAGCTCTCATTCATTTTCAGAGGCTCATCCGGGGAGTAAGAAAAAGACTTGTAGACTAGATCCAGGAAGTCTTATGTCCAATATCATAAGAACATTGAACGGTCCTTTTCGATCCTCGGTTCTCTCTTGATGATCTCTATTTGAATATTAACTCCCTTTTCTTGGAAAAGAGTCTTGGCAAAGAGTCAAGGAGTTCTTTTAAAAAGCCTCATTCATTAGAACGTGGAGATCGTTTTCCTTTCTTTCTCTCTTCCTCGTCGAGGAAAGATGTAGCAGAGAATTCGATGTTCAAATTACTACAATACTTACGTAGTTTATCTTTGCGTCATTTTGCTAACGCATGGGTCAAGTCATATACGCATATCGTATTTACCTCTGCGGATAGAAGCCGAAAGAACTGTTGTTCTAATGTATTTATTTGACACTCTTCCCAACTTCCAATTTTCCGGGAGTTTTTCGAGTAAGAACAACTCTTCAGGTATTGTTACGACAACACCAACTCAGCTTCTGTTTTTAGCGAATTCTGTTTCGTTTAAATAGGCCTGCTTGAGAGTTTCCTTTTGCTCGATAATATCATTCCTATTCCTTCGTAAATGGAGTAGCTGGCAACTCAGGCAGATAGTATTCTGTTCACCATTGAAGCTTTCCTTCGAGGAAGACTTCTCCTTCACTCTCTTTGATAGAGATCGAAGGTGGTCGATCTCCATCCTTATTTTGTTTTCTTGAAGGAAAGAATTTAGGATGAGATCGTTTTTGTTCATAATCCTATAAATATACTACGTATATTAACCTCGCGACATGATTCTACTAAAGCAGTTGAATTGGCCGAGGGGTAGGGGCGCAATATCCTAGTTATTCTACGGATTGCGACTTAGACGAGAAGTATTCTAATTGAACTGCCAAACTCTGGGTTGCCTGCAACCTCCCCAGGAGTTTGTTTCAATTTTATATAGTTATGGTTTTGTCATGACAACACCATTTCAACTTTTATATTACCGAAATTCGTTTCGCCTAAATATAATTGCTCGAGCATATCTTTTTATGCTCGGTGGTTCTAGCCGAACGCATTCCTTTGTGGAATATGATTACATGGCAACTCAGGATGACGAGTCAGGGGCGGGAGTTCAAGCTCAGCTACTGCGTATTGAACTGCCTGATAATAGCAGCTCAGTATCAGCTGGGCCTCCGAGATGCACTTTTGGTTATGTCTCTCTCTCTCTCCTGCTTTGATTGACTACCGAACCGTATCTCTGCCCAACAATCATGGATTTAGGTCTCTGATTAACGGGGTTTCTCGCAATTATGAAGGACCATCTACTGATGTGACGATAGATTCCATCGCCTTCGATATTGCGAGAATTTTCAACAGAGATATCTCTTAGACTCTTTCATCTTTCTGTTTAACGCACGGTAACAGAAGTCTGTACAAGTCTCCCGCTGCATCGCACTGCGATAATGCGAATGATTTTGCAGACATCTGTTTGGTTTTTCTTTAAAATATCTCATATTCGTAGGTGTACAATTGTTCATTGTTCAACCCGAATTAACAGATATGTCAAAAGACATCGCCTACTCCTCCGACCTGACAGCTCTACTCCAATGTTCAGCCCATGAGAAGCAGTTCTTCAGGCAGCTTTCCCCTGTGTTTTCATTACTGAAGAACGCCCCGCTTTCATTGCAACTACGACTTCTCACCGGACAGCAATGAAATAGCGGTTAGCGTTTTCAGTCATTTGTAGGCACAGGTTCAGAATCTTGAGAATCCTTCTCTCGATTTGTCTGTGAAGACGTAGGTTGCATTCAATATCTACCTTCGTCTTCAACGGTACAGAGCGATAAGATCTTCAAGAGTAATGGCAGCCTCTTGGCCAAGGCAAAGCAATGCTGCCTATTTTCAGTGTTCAATCGGAGGAGGCCGTTTCTGGAGATAGTGAAGGGAAATGACTGTTCCTCCACCTCGACCTCTGTAAAGTTCCTTATGGTTCTATCTTTCCGTCTGAAGTATGAGATAAGCTAGAAGTCCTAACTATTGTAGAATATGCAAATATGTTGTTGACGGCCTCTAGGCTCAGAGATTCGGTTCTGTCAAACAACAAAGCTTCACGATCTTTGAGGTCTGTGGAGATCTTAAAATTCTCTGGATCAAAGGTTCCGGCATGGAACTTAGACGTAGTCTGAGTTTCTGATGCCGAAAGCAATTCGAACCTATCCTTTCTGCGAACTTAATACACGTGACCAGAAAGGCTAATATTCTAACCGCTCTAAGTGTGGGTTTTAGCCATCATCAGAGGTTTTGGCTTTAAAGGACATAATACGGTCTGTCCTCTAAGCATTCCGTTCTTGATAAGAACGAAAACCTGTCTAACCCTTGACCCGAAGGCTTGGAGACCAAGGGTATGGCACAAATTATTGGGCAAGGGAATTAGAGAGTCCTGTGCCCTGTAGGATCTCTCAAGTTTTATCTTGATAAAACTATAGAAAGTCAAGGTCAACGGACAATCTGCGGTGTTCCGTAAAAAGACCAGACTGGTTCATGTCCAAAAACACCCTGGCATTTAGCCAAGGAGTTCTTTTAGAGGTCTCATTCTTGTGTTTTTGCATAAAGATTTGAGATTTTTTCTTAATATGAATGCTCAAGAGGTGAGGGCGCGGCCTCGGAAGCATTTCAACAGAGCATGACACTCAGTAACATCCTGAGTGCCACGCTTTAGCGAAGCAACTCTGTGTTCGCTTCACACTCCCGACAATCTGCGGTGTTCCGTAAAAAGACCAGACTGGTTCATGTCCAAGAACACCCTGGCATTATAGCCAAGGAGTTCTTTTAAGAGGTCTCATTCATTATGTTTGCATAAAGATTTGAGATTTTTTCTTAATATGAATGCTCAAGAGGTGAGGGCGCGGCCTCGGAAGCATTTCAACAGAGCATGACACTCAGTAACATCCTGAGTGCCACGCTTTAGCGAAGCAACTCTGTGTTCGCTTCACACTCCCGACGGGATGTGAAGACGACATTTCAGATCCGTAAGTCGCTAGGACCATACTTATCCGTAGATATATTATTGGGGGCAGGAAGCAACACGAATCCTATCCTATAGAAAAGGGATAGGCGTGCTTTTAACTTTGAAGGGTTGGTCGCTTGAGGCGCATTCCTTTTCTTTAGCCTAGAAGTTATGGAACTAACTTTGATAGGTTAGGTCAGGTGGTGGTTTTAGCTTCGTTGCCCTCAGAAGTATGGTCATATGGTCTAGTCACATTGTGGTCACGCCCCCGTTGACAGATCATTTAGAGCGCACCAGCATTACAGGTCTCTACCTCGCTGGCAACTCTAGTAACGCAGAAGCAGACTTTGGTGACAGTAATCACGAAGTCGGCTATGCTAACAGGTGAGGAACTAAGATGTATATCATCTACTTAATTTAGTTCCCAAAAAATCCTATTCTGTCTCTTCCCACCATCCGAAGGTGGGATTCAGCTATATATATATCTGTCAGGTAAGTTTCATGAACAAAATGTTATTGTTATAATACAATTAAGTTTGTTCATACTTACCTGGCAGATATATATAATTAAAGTGCCCACCCACCTCCCCTCAGGAGACAGTGGCACTGATAAAATATGAATAGAAAATGGGAATAGTTCCTGATATCCGCCTCCCACGGCGGGAATGGGTACTACCACCTGGCCACCCACTGCGTGTGCCGCGAATTTTTAAATTCTGTCGGACTTCAGAAAATACAGCTATATATATATCTGCCAGGTAAGTATGAACAAACTTAATTGTATTATAACAATAACATATTTATAGGTTATACTGGTGGGTATGTTTATAGATGAGTAGTATTGTGCCTGGACAAAAGTTTTCAGGATAGAAAACAGGAAGAAATTAACCATTAGCTAATTAGGAGTGTATTGTTCCATAGCCTTGCCTTACCTACTTATTTAAAATACATAAAACACTTCCCTACATTCCTAAAACTGAGATACTCAAATAAAAGTCTTAAGGTTGATGTCACGTCTACTTGCCAGAATTTGTTCTGCTAATTGAGTATTTAAGAAATTGCATGAAGTAACATTCTAGGATAAGCTGAATTGCTTTAAGTCAACCATATTCTGCAAGAAAAAGTTTGACAACTCTTGCTTTGGCCTTGTCCCACCTATCTGCAAACTACCTAACCAACATATGATAGCCCTCAAGTACATAATGGGTTGATATAAAGTGATTTCTTGCAGAACACATGAATCTTAGGTTGTATATTTCTGATTTTTTTTTTTATGCAATTTTGACCATTATTATTGTTCTAAACGTCTCATCTGTGTATCCCTCTACTCCTGTACCCAACCATTGTGGAGAACCAGTTTGTTTTAGACTAAGCCAGCTTTGTGCTGGTGTAGGCTCTTGCTGTAGGTTTTATTGTGGGGGAAAACTTCTGAATATCAGTATTGCAAATGGTGACAGTTATGCAAAAATCATTAAAGGAGTTGGAAAATAAATTCATGTGTGTGCATGTCTGGTATGCGAAAAACCTGAGAGAAGCAGGTGGAAAATGTATATGTGTGTGGTTAATCAGTAGTAACGACATGGAGGAAAAAATGCAAATGAAAAGCATGGACATGAGGTAATGGTACCTATGAGCTTTTACAGGGATGCATCCTAACTTTACCTAGGACACTGTCCTACTTGGCCAGAGAGTTTCACCCCTCCTCCCACAACCCCTTCCTTGTTAACCTTTGTAAGAGAAGCTGCATATTTCAAGGAATATATCCTAACCTGTGGAGTCGTGTAATTATTTTTACATTTCTTCATTTTTTAAGGACTGTCTCGTGTTGTGAAAGTTCCAATTATAAAGTATGATTGAGTCTTAGGTTATTAGTAACAGAGTCATCAGAGGAATCTCACTCATTAACATAACTTAGCATTGATAGCAGTTGCACTTACAGGAATCTGTAATCTCTGTTATGGTTACTGATTACACCATGACATGAAGTATATATTTGTTCCTATGGGTTTACAAATAATTGCTGTGTTTGCAGGTGTTTTCCTTAGCACAAGCTGGAATCGGTCATTGAAACTAGAAAACAATGTAAGTTAACCGTTAAGTGGGAGAATAATTCCACTAAATACTCATCACAAAGCACTTTTCAGTGGCTTCTGCCGACCCCATACTTCTTGCTGAGCTCCTACTTGGCCAAGTTGAAAATTGACTTTATATGGTAATAGTATGCTTTTCATTAATAAATGCAGACAGAAACTTCAAGGAAACCATTTTTAGGGTCATGAGCTTGTGTTTGACTGCTTTATGCCCTTGTGATAATTGATCTGTACCATTATTTTTCATCCTGCAGAGGTAGGCTCTGCAGTCTTGTATTCCTCAGTGAGTATTGGCGAGTTAGTGGGAGAGGGATAAGAATTATTCGCTGGTGTTCTCAAGAAGTTACACTCCCTTGGTGACACTATTAAATCCTCCTTGTTCCTTACTCCTTACCCCTCCCATATCTTTCCCTTCTCCCTCCATGTATATGTACTGCTCTCTTTTGGTCCAGGGAGGGTATGACAGGAAAGTGAGTGACCCCATAAAAATGTTCTCTTTAGTGACAAGTCATGTACCAAGGCTGAGCTTTCCCTACTGCTGATTGCTCTTCAGTTCCAGATATGTTGTTGTCCACCAAGTACCCTCATAAGACATGGCCTTCCCTTGGTATCCTTGGGAGTCCATTATTTGTAGCCTTCCTCAGCCACAATAGCCTCAGGTAAGTTAGAGATTGATCCTGCTGCTGTTGCCTCCATCATGTTTATTAACTCTGTTGATCCTCCTGTATCAATTCTCTTTCCCATGGAAGATGCCTCAGTGGCATCAACTAGTGCTCTGACTTAAATGACAATGATCCTCACCTTGACCATGACTCCTCTCCACTGCAGGAGAGGACATGAGCTAGGGCAGTGTGAAAGAAGAAAAGTGTAGGCACTTTCCTCCTCCTCCTCCTCCTCCTCATTGAGCCCTTTCTTTTCCTTCCCATCTTCTCTGTTTTCTTCCTCTTGCAAGAATAAGAAGTCCAAGAAGAGCTCTCACAAGAAGTCCCCCAGGGCTTCAAATAAGTTGGTTTTTCTGGTTCAGAGATGATTATTTGTTCACTGTTGTTTGTTAAGACAGCAGTAGGTGAGTTTGACATGGGTACCCTTGTTTGGCCATGCCTAGTCAGACACAAGGTCTGCTTGCAACTTATCAAATCCAAAGCTATGTGGTAGAGTTAGTACCACCCCATCACTCAGTTTGTGGACAGTCCTTTGACTATGCACATACAGACAGGGAGTTTGAGCATGATAGGTCTCTGCTGTATAGGGCTCACAGTTACCGGTACAAAATGCTTGCATGTGATCGTGCTGCTCCCGGGTCTACTTGTGCTTCACCATAGGCCCTAGGGTTGCATGTGCATGATACCTTTCATATCCACTCTCCCATGGGCTCTAGTAGTTAGCTTTCACAGAACCTAGGGAGCTCCAAGGGATGGTTGATCAAGTGTCAGAACCCTGTTCTGTATATGCATTATCCTTGGTGTTGTTTGTCATGGTCCCATGAGTAACACAAGAGCAGGCCAGGGAGCTCATGTTTCCTGGAATATGATGCAACTAGACAATCCTGCACCTCAAGAAAAATTTGCTGGCAGTTGCCAATGAACAATCTCTGGGGTTTTACAGTGTCATGTTCCTCATGGAGAAAGTGACTGATGATTGGAGACTGGTCATTGATCTCTTTGTTGAGCAAGTTTGTCCTTCAAACTTGGTTCAAGATATGGATGGTATGATCAGTGTTGGATTCCATCAGAAAGGACATCCTCATGTTTTCTGAGTATGTACCCATTGACCAGTCCTCTAGGAAGTACCTCCACATTGTCTATTACAGGACTGTCTGCCAGTTCAAAGCTATATGATTAGGAATATCAGTGGCTAAACAGGTGTTCACATGGGTGTTCACCTTGGTATCAGCTTGGGCTCATTTTCAGGGTATACACTTCGTGTGTTACCTAATGAATGACTATCTTTAGCATTCTCAGGGACATTTGCTTTGGAATGGAGAAAGCTTACTTTTTGTCATGACTTGAAAATTGTTATAAACTGGGAGAACCTGGATCTCATGCTCAAGTAGCATGCAAAGTACCTGGGCATGTTCATATAGACAAGGTAGCAGAGAAAGTCTTTCCTTCAGACTCGCATGCCAGTGAAATGGGAGAAATTACAGCACTGTTCCTATCTCAGCAGGGACAACCAGTTTAGCTTGGGCAGGTTATCCTCGACCCTCTGTTGCCGTTGGAGCAGCTCATACCACACATGACTACCTGTGCTTGCTACAGTAAAAACCATAGTATCACAGGTCAGCTCCAAGCAGTCCTCTCTCTCTCTCTCAGTCCATGCCCTTCAGCAGGGAGATCAGAGAGAATCTTGGTTGTGGCTGGATAACAGGAGCCTCCTTATGGGAATTCCCTGTTAGGGGGTAGTGCTGCCAGTGCAACTCACTCAGTGCACTGTAGGCACCTAGCTGCTACTTCTTCTATTCATTTTACTGTACCTCTGTTCAAACTCTTTTGTCCATCTCCTAACAATTATTTCATGGTGCAGCTTCAAGGTTTTCCTTCAGTTACACCTTTCAAACTTTTGACTCTCAATTTCCCTTTCAGCACTGAATGACAGAGTTCCTGCTGGGACAGTGCTTGGCCTTTGGCCTAAATTTCATATTCCATTCCATCCTATGGGAGTTCACCTTGAATCCTCCACCTTCGAAGCATACACACTGAAGGAGAGTTGAGGCACAAACCAGAACAGGATGTTTGTTCAGGGGCAGAGGAAGAACCTCATCTGCACATCAATGTTCTAAAAATATTAGCAGTGATGTTGTCCTGCAAGCATTCCAGGAATGTTATGATGGATCAGTTGGTAGTGTTGATGTTAAACACCACCACCATAGTGGTATACATGATTATGTAGGGATGGGGAATGGTTTCCTTTCATTTCTCTCAGTTGGTATGGCAGATGTACAAGTGGGCAGTTCACCACACCATCAGGCTGTCAGTTAGGTACATTCTAGGAATGATTAATGTGATGACAAATCAACTCAGCAGTTTGGATTAGGTACCAGGGACAGATTGGCTCCTGTGCTCTCTTGAGACAGAAAGGCTGTTCAAGATTGGGCGACACCTATGATCTTCTTGTTCACCACTCCGTTCAAGAGGAAGCCCCTGGTGTTGTGCTCTCCATACCAGGTCTGTCGGCAATGATGGAAGACACCTTCCAGTACTCCTGGGATAATTTTGAAATGTGTACTAATGGACTTCAAGGCCTTCCAATTCACAAAATGACAGCCTGTGACCTCAAGATATTGCATAATTAAGGGATTTTGACGTAAGGAAAAATCTATTTCTGGGCGATTGGCTCGTGTCGCCAGCGAAATATCCTTTAATCTATTATTTCTAGGGTAAATGTACTAACACATACCAGAGAATAAATAAATAAAGAAAAAGGTCAGTATAACTGACTCGCTCACCCTCCAAGAGGGTGTCGGTATGAACACTATGGCGAGTGAGACCACTACCACGAGCCAAATGCCAAAAGAATTCTCCCACTACAAATCCCCCCAAGAGGAGAGCCGACCCACAGAGTGGGCAGCACTTACTACTACTACTCCATCCCATGCTGCCGACTGCTGCGCCTCTGGTGGCCATCTGAAGTTAGGCAGACAATCTTGGCGATGGGATGGGTAGGGCGGGATTTCGCTGGCGACAACGAGCCAATCGCCCAGAATAGATTTTTCCTTACGTCAAAATCCCTTTTCTGGGCTCAGCTCGTGTCGCTGCGCGAAATCGTACCAGAGAAATAGCACAAGATTGTAAACAAAATCAACAAAATAAAAAGAGGTCTCAAATAAAAGATAAAATAAAAGTAAAAGAATATAATTGCTAATAAGGATACATATACACAGTGATACAAAAATAGAAATATTGCTTAAATTACACTTAATTCTAATAATATTTCTTAACTTAAGGTAATTTACATATATACAGGGGTAATATGGCATATATGTACCAAAATGGTATCTGTGTAAAGCTTATGTATCAAAAATTCTAGAGCAATTAACATAATAAGTTGAACAAAACAAACTCAACAATAATAATATATAAAGGAATGTATATGACTTAATATACAAAACCCGTAACCATTACAATAAGATGTATCCCCTAGCATAAAAATAAGGGGATGACATCCACTAGATCAATATTCATCATCAATTGTGAGTGTCCCTAGCAAAAAAATAAGGGACACCCACCACTCATCATAAAAGCAGCTAAGACACAAGGTGACCGTAAATGAACAAGGCAGGAATAGACAAACTGTTGGGTGAGGCAGGTAGAAAGGAGGACTGGATCTTCTACTAAAGATTAGTTAGAGTCAGGGGAAACTATGTTCCCCGCTGCAACTGCTGAAAATTTCAGAGCTTCCAAGGACTTTAAGTAATGACGTTTGAATACTGTCGGCGATTTCCATCCAGTATACTTTTTCAACTCATCGAAGTTCATATGTTGGAAATAGTTAATTGAGGTGGCTACTGCCCTGACATCATGTGCTTTTGGGAAAGAGTCAGGATTGGCTTGTTTAATGAAGTACAGGATTTGTTGCCTGATGCCTTTAATAGATAAAGTGCCACCTTTTTCTCTCGTAAAGAGAGGAACCGATGAGGATGAGGAGGTCCTAGATAGAAAGGCTCGTAAGGTTGAAAACTGGGCAAAGGAGATACATCTTGTGGAAGGGGTAGTACCTTCCATGGTTCCCACCTCATCAAAGGATCTTCATTCTTAGCTATAAAGCTACGTTCCGGAGAAAGTAGCACTTCCCCTGTGGGAAGGAACTGAATATGATCCGGATCTCTGGATAAAGCCGACAGTTCTGAAATTCTAGCTCCTGAGGCCAAGCTTAGTAAAAATAGGGTTTTTCTTAAGAGCATTATAAACGAGCATGTGTCATTATTGGTTTCTGAAGCCAGCTTTAGAACATCGTTTAAGAACCATGATACTGACGTAGGCCTTACAGAAGGTCTAAGTCTAGCACACGCCTTGGGATAGACGAGAAGTAGGAATCTGTCAAGTCTATGTTGAACCCAAATTGAAAAATCTTTTTCAAGGCTGATTTGTTTGTCGTAATTGTGCTAGCTGCTAAGCCTTTTTCAAATAAGGATCTGAAAAAGGATATAGCTGAATTGATTGTCATGATCCTAATATCTGATTCTTTCAGGAAGGTTGCTAACTTTTTGACAGCAGCATCATACTGTCTCAAAGTTGAATCTCTTTTATCGGATTCCAAGAAGAGAATATTCTGAGGGTCAATGTTCGCATCCCTTTTCGCTGCAAACTTCATGAAATCCATAAAGTTAGGGTTTTGAGAATCCCTGAGGAAGCGAACACAGTCTTCGTTTGTACTGACTGGGAGAGCCTGGGATTGGGGATCCGAAGAGGGCGAAGACCCAGTTCCAGAATGAGAGGGTACCAATTTGCTCTTTTCGGCCAGTCTGGGGCTACTAGAGCCACTTGACCCTTGAATGTCCTGAGTTTGTTTAACACTTTCATGAGAAGATTCACTGGAGGAAAGACATAAATCTTCTCCCAGTTGTTCCAGTCTAGAGCCAGGGCGTCCGTGGCATAGGCCAAGAGGGTCCAGGTTGGGGGCCACTACACGGAAGTTTGTGGTTCGCTTGAGATGCGAAGAGATCCACCTGTAGACCTGGAACTCTCTGAAGAATCCATTGGAACGAACTGTTGTCCAGTGACCATTCCGACTCTAGAGGTACTGATCGGGATAGAGCATCTGCTATGACGTTTCTCACTCCAGCTTATATTGGTGGAGGAGAGATGCCAACTGAACTTGTCCGCCAGGGAGAAGATGGCTACCATGACATGATTTAGATGACGTGACTTGGAGCCTCCTCTGTTTACACAATGTACTAACCACTGCGCTGTCCAGGACTAGCTTTAGTGGGTGGGAGTACTTTGGCGGACGTAACCTTTTTTAGAGTCAAGAACACTGCCATTGCTTCCAGTACGTTTATATGGAACTGACGGAACTGAGGTGACCACGTTCCTTGAACCTTCTTGAACTGGGAATATCCTCCCCAACCGCTTAATGAAGCGTCTGTGTGGATGGTGATCCCTGGTGGAGGAAACTGAAGGGGCATGACACCGACAAGTTCTTGACTTTCGCCCACGGCCGGAGTCGATTCTTTAGAATCAGAGGGACTGAGGATAATTTGTCCCTGGACCTGACATTTGCTCGTGAGCGCCAGATTCTGGTTAGGTCTTTCAGTTTGGCTTTCATTAGGATGTTCGTCACTGATGCAAACTGGAGAGAACCCAGGATCCTTTCCTGAGATCTTCTTGAAGCCAGTTTGTGACTCAGAAATTGCTTGACTGATTTCTTCGCTATTTCCTTCCTCTTGGATGATGGAATCGACAGAGTATGGGAGGATAGATTCCATTGAATGCCTAGCCATTGAAAGTTTGACTCTGGAGTGAGTCTTGACTTGGTCCTGTTTATCTTGAAGCCTAGATATTCCCAGGACTGAATCACTTTCAGTGTTGCTTTGTTGCATTCCTCGACTGTTTGAAGCCCAGATCAACCAATCGTCGATATCGCTACTACCATAACCCCTTGCGACCTGAGTTGTTGAACTACTACTTCCGCTAGCTTCGTAAACACCCTGGGTGCTACGTTGAGCCCGAAAGGAACTACCTTGAAGGAGAATGTCTGGTCTCCTATCTTGAAGCCCAGATACGGACGGAAGTGTCTTGCAATAGGGATATGATAGTAAGCGTCTGTAAGATCGATAGAGGTGGTGACGGCCCCACGGGGAAGTAAGGTCCGCACCTGCGAGATCGTGAGCATCTTGAACTTGTCGCAGCGAATGGCTAAGTTTAAGCGGGACAAGTCTAAGATTACCCTTCTTTTTTGTGAGCCTTTCTTTGGCACGCTGAACAAGCGTCCTTGAAATTTTAACCTTTTGACTCTCGCTATAGCTCCTTTCTGAAGGAGATCCTCCGCATACTCCGTCAATTCCTTGGAAGGAAGTTGGCGGAAAGGTCTGGATGGGGGTGGGTTCGCTAACCAGCTCCAACCCAGGCCTTTTGACACAATGCTCTGAGCCCACTTGCTGAAGTTCCACCGGTGGCGAAAGTGAAACAGCCTCCCCCTCCTACCTGAAATTCCTCATTGGTTCTGGTAGCCTCCTCGGCCTCCCCTGAAATGTTTTCCGCTATTGAAGGGACCTCCCGACCTCTCCCACGAAAGGATCGCTTACCTCTGCCTCCCTTACCCGAGCGGTCATACTTCTGTGAAGCTTGACCCTCGAAGACCTGGTTGTAGGCTGGAGAGAGGGCGTAAGAGGTGGAGGGCTGAGGCTGAGGGGAGATAACGTAAATCGGCTGCGATTGAGCCTTTGAGGTGGAAGGTTGGGCTGTTTGCACCAAGGGAACAGCCGGAACTTGCTGAGAAAAGCGTGGTTGCTTCTTCTGGTAGGGCTGGAAACGTCTAGGTTTCCTCTGAGCCTTACCCTTACCGACTTGGTCCTGTCGTCTCTTGGCCGTAAGACCCCAACGGTCTTTAAGGCTCTGGTTCAATCTCGTAGCCTCTGACTGAACCTCCTTCACCATCGCTTCTGGGAAGATGGTCTGCCCTCCCCAGATGCTTGACGCAAGCAACTTATTCGGCTCGTGCCGAATAGTTGCTTCTTGTAGGACATGTTTCCTACAATTCATCCTAGCAGTGGCAAACTCAAACATATCTGACTGCACCGTTTGAGTCAAAGATTGGTAAGAAGCTTGAAGAGCGTTCCGACCCATAGCAATGGTAGCCACCTCGGTCATAGCCATGGAATTAATGGACCTGGCTAACCGCGATTTGGCATCGAATTCTGCCTGAATAAGGCTATCTGGAAGCCTAGGTAGCTTCTCACCAAACTGCTCCATAGCACAGTCTGGTTTGAGTTTGCCCGCTCAGAAGGTGTTAGGTAAGTCTTCCCACAATTCACCGGCTGAAGGAAGTAGAGGAGATGTAGGATCTGCTTCCTTCAGTTGAGGCATGGAATCCCCCTTCTGGCTGCTGGAATAGTAGTTGTCGCGATCTTTGTCAGGAAAGGGAGCGGGGTACTCTCTTCCATCGTAAAGATCGTAAACGGACTCTTGAAAGGTTGGATTTTTGTATTGGAACAATCCATGTCCTCTAGACACCTGAGCCATTCTCTCTGAGCCTGGTCACGTGAATAGAGGACTGTCTCCTTTGGTACTTTATCATCCCGAGTCATGGCTGAGGCGGTGAGCCTGGCGTAGCCGATGAACGGAGGCTGAAGGTCTTCCGGGTAGAACTCGAAGTCCTCAATCCTCCGAGTTCCACATTCCGGGATAGAGATGAGCCCGTCTTGGAAGGGGGCGTATGACGCTACTCTCCAAGGGTTGTTCATTGAGAACGGAGGAAGAGAGTCATACGGGGGAAGTTGGGCTCCACCTATGCTGAAAGGTGGAGGAGAGGCTAGAGGAGCTTGGCTCAGTCCGGCTATAATGGTGTCCTGAGAGGTAATCCTATCAGACAACCGAGAGAACATTTGTTCCATGCTATTTTTCAGAGACCCAACCAGATCGCCCACCTGTTGTAAGAGACCAGCGTTTGGCCGTCCAAAGCCGGAGCTGCTTGCCGGAGGTGGAAGGGTGGCCCTGAACTGGAACCAAGGGTAGCGGAACTAACGACTCTGCTGGAGTGTGAGATCTCTCCCTGGAGGATCTACTCCTCGAGGACTTAGAGCCGGACCCAGAAGCTTTAGATCTCTCTGCTCCGGGATTCCCAGCCGGAGACTTACGAGAAGAGGATGACGCCGAAGCCGTCTTCTTAGACGACGACGACGTCTTCGTCAAGGTTTTCACTGTCTGACCCTTGACCTTGGGTCTAACTGAAGCGTCAGGAGAAGTATATAACTCATTACCCGTAAAGCCTTGGAAGGATGGAGAGGTTGCAGGAGTAGAAGAACCAGTAGCACCCAAGGGTATCCCTTGGGTGTCCAACTTACCTACCTCGACCAACAGGTCGTCTACACCTACCATGGGTTCTACATTAATATCAAGCGTCGCGACTTCCGAGGAGATGTCCTGGCCTTGGTCTGTCAACGAGGCAGCCAGCTGTTGCTGGATGAAGGCGATAGTCGGGGCCGCATCTGCTGGGTCGACGTAGCCTGTCGCCTTGCCTCCGGGAAGATTAGTACCGCCAACCTCTTCTCAAGGATGTAGGGCATACCCTTGGCGGCGTTCTTCCCGAAACCGCCGACCCAGGCCCGCAGGGTTGCCAGTGCGGTATCCCTCACAGCCGGAGCCTGGAAGAGAGGGTATTGATTAGATTTAAGAATAACTTAAAACTAAAACTAACTTAAAGCGTAACTTAAAATTATAGGGGCTATAAGACCCCCTGAATCTTACCTTAAGTTAGAGTGATTAATGTAAAAACTTAAGCACTATAAAAAATGAGAACCAGTTAACGGAGTTGGAATACTTACCCCGTCTAAGAGCTGGCTCACCAGATCGTAACAGATGGTACACGTCTCGTGGTACCAGACCTGGATGTCCCCGTGCGGAGTCGCGCATGGAGCATGGGACCGGCAAACTTCGTGTCCACATGGGTCCTGAAGTGTGGCGGCGCATCCCGGATGCTCACAGTTGGTGGTCTGTAAGTGAAAAGACACATGAGTATCTTAAAGACTATCACTTACAGCTAAAGGACAGAAGAACTCCGTTGCATGCCGGAGCTCGGAAAAATTTTGGGCATAACCCCTCCCTTAATCGCCTGAATAGGCTATAACCCCGGAGGGATCCGGTGGGACAGGAAGGGAGGGGGGATGGTTTAAGGTACTTAAGATAAACTTAAATGTTTAACATAATAGATCTTAAACCTAAAAACTCGAACGTACCGGACTAAGTCCAGAGCAAGAGGACATACAGACTCGGGCTAGCAACGGAGCGACGGGGTAGCAACGGAGGGGGGAAAGGCCAGTCCCCCCCCACCTTACCATCCGGCCGGACCGAGAAGCCGGAGAGGTCGAGTCCAGTCTGGGTCTCTCCCGTCCCTCTACTCCCTCCGCCTGGGGGGAGAGAGGGAGGCAGGCTCGGGTATGCGGAGCGAGCATGGGCAGACCGACCCATCCCCCCGACTCTATAGAAGAGCGGGAGGGGGGGAAGGTGACTGGACAGGCGTCTGGCTGCCTCGTGATCACGTAGTGACCACGGGGCGATAAGAACAAACAATTAAGCCTAGAAACATAACCAACTGATCAGAGAGATGCTATCGGGAAGCAACCGAACTGAAGAGCGGTAGCATATAGGCCCAATGGGCCATGACCTAGGCTCAGCAAGCCAGACGCCTAGCTAACCTAACAAATACATATAAATCAAATGAATAATAAAAATGAAAGAAAGAAAACAATATAGTAGGAGAAAAAATCCAGGAGTGTACGACTAACTCGAAGGCAAGTCTACCACTCAAAGCTAGCCGAGGCCGATACTAAGAGCCGTGGCTAGGGTCTGGATGGAAGGAGCCTACATGAGGTAAAAGACATGCATGCATGACAAAACCGTGTAGACCGTACCCTAAACAAAGCGGATAATTAAAATAGAGCGTACTTAAGTAAGGGGATGTTCTGGGTATGGGCGACCAAGAACGAACCCACCACGAGGCAGAACCATGCTGCCATGCTTCCGACCTAGAGTTCGTATTTATACCTAAAAAACGGCAAATACGGGCTCAGGGCCGGAAAAAACCAAATAGCAATAAACACTGAGTACTTAACTTAGCTGCTGCGATGGCTGCACGCTCCATGGTAAATAAATCCAAAGGAAAGGGCACACAAAAACACAGAGTAAAAAATGGCACGTGTGTATCGTGTGCGCTAACTGAAAAGGATGGCCACCAGAGGCGCAGCAGTCGGCAGCATGGGATGGAGTAGTAGTAGTAAGTGCTGCCCACTCTGTGGGTCGGCTCTCCTCTTGGGGGGATTTTGTAGTGGGAGAATTCTTTTGGCATTTGGCTCGTGGTAGTGGTCTCACTCGCCATAGTGTTCATACCGACACCCTCTTGGAGGGTGAGCGAGTCAGTTATACTGACCTTTTTCTTTATTTATTTATTCTCTGGTATGTGTTAGTACATTTACCCTAGAAATAATAGATTAAAGGATATTTCGCGCAGCGACACGAGCTGAGCCCAGAAAACTAAGCTTCATCTTCAACAATGCTTGGCAGGAGACTAATGAAGACATTCTGTGGCATCTTGGACAAAATGCGACCTAGAACTACGAGGCTGGAAAGCAGAATGGCTTTGATGACAAAACCTCTAGGATCGTACAAGCCCTGTTTTTGGTGCTGTGTCATGGAATGATGCTATTGTTTTGAGACAAGTACTGGTTAAGTTGACCTGGGTTTATAAGTACAGTAACAGAGATTAACTATGACAGTGAGGAGACAGCCAGCTGTCCCCAAGTTAATGAGGGTTGCCATGGTGACAGTAAAGTTTAGCTCATCTTCCAATGCCTGACCCATTCTTCTGGGAAGAGGTTTGGAAACATGGTCCCAAGACATGCAGCAAGTATAGTACGTAATTTGAAAAGTCATACAAGGCTGCATCCCTCTTCATCATTATTTTGGTGAACAGACTGCACAAAGAAATTTAGGACCTGAGGGGCCAGGGGTTGGTGAACAGACAGAACAAGCAGACTACTCAGAGAGCAGAGATGATGAGTCACTTGAAATAAGCAGCTGAGGACGAGATAGGTTACTTCCGCAAAATGGTCACAAGCAGCAATCGAGTAATTTGTCAAAGGATGACAAAAGAGAAACAATATATACATAGCTTGGTCCCAAAAGGGAGTCAGGAAAAGGAGACCAAGGACTGAGGCCACTGGGGTACTTCCTGGAGCAAAACCCCATTAAAGTTCCGACAGATCTTAGTGGCAATGACATTAGGTTCAGGAAAGGTTTTCCTTGGTCCTCATGCCTCTCCATCAATGCTCTTTTCCATGATAATTGAATCAGCAGTGATTGGCCTCAAGCAACCCTCCCTCTCACCTCATCCCTTTGCTAGGCCCTTTCTAGAAGGCTGGATGGTAGGACCCTCCAGAGATGCTTGTGTTCTAAGATTGTTCCAAGATGGATCAAGAAGGGGTGAGACTGGTCACCTGGAGAAACTCTCCACGTCAAGTGTGTGGACCTGCATACCATCATAAAAATTTTTTCAGTGCTTAAACTCTTTGAGCTTGTGTGGTAAACTCTGTAGTGTGATTGAGTGACACCATAGTTATATGTCAACAAGATGGAGAGGGCTGTTTCCCTTCATTTCTGCCATTTGGTGATCCACATGCTCTGCACAAGTGGGTGGTATGCTTTGCAATTTAGCTGCCAGTCAGAAACATTCCAATTAGAAGGAATGTTTTTGCACACCAACTGAACTAGGGAATGTTAGTTGGGGCAGTTTGGTTCCTATTTCGTGTTGGGAATGTTTTTCAAGCTTGGGGAAACTCCAATGATCAACTTGTTTACCACAGTTATATAGAAGTGTTAGTGTTCTGCTCTCCTGTTTCAGACCCAGGGCTGCCATGGAAATTATGTTCCAGCATCCTTTAAGACAATCTGGTTATTTTTAATTTTGTTCATGAAACTTACCTGTCAGATATATATATAGCTGTATTTTCTGAAGTCCGACAGAATTTCAAAAACTTCCGACACACGCAGTGGTCGGCCAGGTGGTTAGTACCCATTCCCGCCGCTGGGAGGCGGGTATCAGGAACCATTCCCATTTTCTATTCATAATTTTTCTGTCGCCGGTGCTGAAAACACCTGTTTTCAGTACCTCCGTCTAGGATTTTGGAAACTTCATTGCCGCTAAGTATCCTAATTGTCTTTTGATTTATTTACTTGGATTTGTGGCTAGGCATACGCTATCTTAAATTGATTTGAATTTGATTCATTTTTGCATAAGATATCTGAATCTAGTTAGGCTAGTTTCAGAGGGGATTGTCTGCAAAGATAGGGTGTGGCTACTGAAAGCTTTGGTAGATCCGCACTTGGTATGCACGAGGGGTATGGGTCTTGCTTCTTTGTTGAGATTTGTCATGTAAGGAGTGTGAGACTTTGTCTAATTCCGTAAGGAAGATGTATGATTCGTATGTATGCAATTAATCAGTAAACATGTCTAATTCCGTAAGGAGGACGTATGATTCGTATGTACGCAATTAATCAGTAAACAAAAGTCAGGGTAGTGAACCTGCTAACCTTCCTGTAGACTTTATTTTGCCTAACCCTGTAGTATGGCCTACGGGTTATGAATATGTCTGCGAGAGGTGATCGCTCTCCTTCATTGTTGTGTAGAGTGCTACTTTTGTTATTGTTACTCCTAACCCTGTAATGTTGCCTTCGGGCCCTAAAACAGTGTCTGTAGAGGTTATTGCCCTTTCTCTAATACTCTTTCGATTCGTAACCTAGAATCGAAAGTGCTTGCTTTAGAGAGCAAAAGTGAAGTGGCTTAGTGCAGTGACAGTGCCCCTTGTGTAGTGGAGGGTGCGTCAGATCGGCCTTATTTCGCCTCTAGGCCGGGACCTCTGCTTGACTCCCAGGACCCGGGGAGAGAGCATGTCGAAAGCCGAAGGAGGGTTACAAGGAACCCCCACCGATCTGGCGTGCCTTCGGCAGTTTCCGATGAAAATCCCCAGACTGCCAAAGTGCGTGCACGTGCACGAATCCTGAAGGATTGCTTCTCGTCCTCCGAAGCGTCCTCCCCGCGCAGGGGTTGGAGCTTTCGGAAGGACTCGCGCCCTCTAAATAGAAGTTTGTTCATGAAACTTACCTGACAGATATATATATAGCTGTATTCTCCGAAGTCTGACAGAATTTCAAAATTCGCGGCACACGCAGTGGGCGGCCAGGTGGTAGTACCCATTCCCGCCGCTGGGAGGCGGATATCAGGAACTATTCCCATTTTCTATTCATATTTTTTCTGTCGCCGGTCGGTAAACAACTGTTTACAGACCTCCGCCTAGGATTTTGAAACTTCATTAGCCGCTTAAGTATCCTAATTATTCTTTCGATTATTGACTTGGATTTGTGGCTAGGCATACGCTATCGTAAATTTTTTCATTGCATTTGATGTCTGAAGCTAGTTAGCCTAGTTTCAGACTTTGTTGTCTGCATGGGGTAAGGTGAGGCTACCGGAACTTTCGGTAGACACTCGCTTAGTATATATGACGTTTACATGTTTTCTTTGCATAAGTTCAATGTAATTAGTGTACGTAATGTGTGACTGATTACGGAAGAAGGAGGATTCATGTACGCATTTTAGAGCGTGTTAGAATCAGGAGTTTTCCTCCACAGTAAACAGAAGTTAGAAATAATGAACCTTCTAACCTCCTGTAGATTTTATTTTGCCTAACCCTGTGTTATGGCTTACGGGCCTAGAAGAAGTGTCTGCTAGAGGATTACATCAAGTAATCTTAGACTAAAGTGCTCGCTCTCCAATCAGTGTTGTGAAGTGTAGTGCCCCTTGTGTTGTGGAGGGGGCGTCAGATCGGCCCCATAATGCCTCTAGGCCTGGACCTCTGTCGGACTCCCAGGACTCAGGGAGAGGGCATGTCGAAAGCCGCAAGAGGGTTACGGAGGCTCCCCACCGATCTGGCGTCCCTTCGGCAGAACCTGTTGACGCTTCCCAGGCTGCTAAAGATCGTGCACGTGCACGAATCTTGAAGGATTGCTTCTCGTCCTCCGAGGCGTCCTCCCCGCGCAAGGGTTGGAGCTCTCGGAAGGACTCGCGCCCTCTAAGAAGCTTTTGAGAAGAGGACGCTTCACGTCCTCTCTCTCGTCAGGGGGGAACGTCAGATCGGCCCCATAACGCCTCTAGGCCTAGACCTCTGTCGGGCTCCCAGGAAGCAGGGAGAGGGCATGTCAAAAGCCGAAGGAGGGTTACAGGTTTTTCATGCTGATCTGGCTTCCTTTCGGCAGGTCCTGTTGTCGCTTCTCAGGCTGCCGAAGATCGAGCACGTGCACGAATCTTGAAGGAAGCTTTAGAGAAGAAGACGCTTCACGTCCTCTCTCTCGTCTCGAGAGGATGAAAGAGTCCTGTGGCCTGTCAGGGCTCTCGAATTTTATTTAGCATTCCAAAAGAATTTGGTAATCAAGGACATTCTAGATTCCACCTTTTGGAGGAGCAACTCAGTATTCGTCTCCTCTCCTCTTGGCGCTCCGTATACGTTATGTAACGTTCGCTTTACTTCGGAAAAGCAAGCTGATAAGTTTGACGTCCGGCAAGCTGCTTTGCACAGTCAAACAACTTATGTCTCTGGTTCGGCATAAGAAGAGCAATTTAGACGTGAGGAAGCTTTTGGAGGTGCTCGACGTCCTATAAGTAGAGACATTCTCCAGGACGCTTGGCAAGCACCTTGCGAGGGTGTCTTTCGGAAGCTCGGCGTTCCTTTGCTGAGTGCGTTTCTGGAGATGTTCTTTTGCATTTAGTGTTCACACACTTCAGGAGCAGCGTGCGGCTCTCCATGGAACTCGCATGAGGACGTCCCTTGAAAATATTCAACGTCATACGCAAAACGCGGTTCGTCATAACATTGAGATGTTGGCAAGGTCGCTCGCCAGGATGCCTCTTGGCGGGCCTTGCATGCATCAGGGCGCTCAACGAGTTCCTCTCTGAAACGTCGTTCAGAAGACTTGGTGTTCTCTGCTCAGACACGCTCGTAGCTACGCAGGACGTTTTTTTGAGGACGCTCAGCAGGACGCTTTCCAGGACGCTAAGCAGGACGCTTTTGAGGACGCTCAGCAGGACGCTTTCCAGGACGCTTTTGAGGACGCTCAGCAGGACGCTTATGAGGACGCTTTTGTGGACATTCGCCAGGACGCTTCGGTGGAAGCTCGGCAGGACGCTTTGCGAGAGAAAAGACTTGTAGAAGGCGTCTTATTTGCTGTTCAGGACGTTTCTTAGGACGCTTGACGCTTTATAAACGCTCGTCAAGAGGAGGTTTTTTCAGGACTCTCCACAGGACATTCCTTTACAGAAATTTTTAAAAAGGATTCGGAGTTAGCGGAGAGACATACCCGAATTTTGTTCATGAAACTTACCTGACAGATATATATATAGCTGTATTCTCCGAAGTCCGACAGAATTTCAAAATTCGCGGCACACGCAGTGGGCGGCCAGGTGGTAGTACCCATTCCCGCCGCTGGGAGGCGGATATCAGGAACCATTCCCATTTTCTATTCATATTTTTTTCTGTCGCCGGTCGGTAAACACCTGTTTACAGACCTCCGCCCAGGATTTTTGGATTTGACTCGTTATAAGTATCTGGATTGACTTTTGGTTTTGACTCTGGATTGTTGGATTGGCATACGCGATAGTGGACTGTTTTTGGATTTTGGATTGGCTTTTCTATGAACGTGATGTCGGGATCAAGTTCAGTGAGCTTCAGAGTGTGTGTGAGAAGTGATTGCAAGGTGAGGCTACCGAAATCATCGGTAGACCCCCACACAGTATGTATGGGGTGTAGGGGGCATGTTTGTTTGCTGGTTGATCGTTGCATTGAATGCAAAAGTTTGACTGAGGATGAATGGAAGGTGTATGAATCCTATCGGCGTAAGTTGGAGCGCGATAGGATCAGGAGGTCTTCCTCCAAGAGCGGTTCTACGAAAGGTAAGGGAAGTAACATTTCTCCTATTTTAACACCAGTAGAATTTGCTTCACCTAATCCTGTGTTGTTGCCTGAGGGCCCTAGTTCTGTGTCTGGAGAAGGTAATGCCCTTTCTCTGATTCTAGAGTCTTTACGCACTCTAGAGTCCAAAGTGTTGGCCCTTGAAAACGGCTCGATGTAAAAGTGTGTGATCGTGCCCCTAGTGTTGTGGAGGGGCGTCAGATCGGCCCCATAATGCCTCTAGGTCTAGACCTCTGTCGGACTCCCAGAACTCAGGGAGTGGGCATGTCGAAAGCCGCAAGAGGGTTACGGGGGCTCCCCACCGATCTGGCGTCCCTTCGGCAGGACCTGTTGCTACTTCCCAGGCTGCCAAGGAGCGTGCTCAGGCTCGCATCCTTAAGGACTGTTTTTCGTCCTCCGAGGCTCCCGCCCCGCGAAGGGGTGGAGCGCTCGGAGACTCGCGTCCGTTGAAAAGGACTTTTCCTAGGGAGGACGCTTTACGTCCCCTCTCTCCGCTATCGTTGCGGTCTTCGCCTGCATCGATATGACGCGTTTCCTCCACAGAAGAGAGGTAGGACGTCCGTCCGAGGACGACGCTGAGAAAGCGCTTCTCTCCGCGCCTCGGAGAGGCAGGTTGCTGTACCTGTGAGAAGGAAGGAGGCGTCCCCCGCCCCTCGTCTTCTCGCAGGCGCAGCCCTTCACCTCCTCTCGGTTCTTCACCAACGAAGAGTATTCTTGTGTCGCTTCAAGACCAATTGTCGGCCTTAATGGCTCAGAAGACTCGCCAGCAGCAGTTGAGCCTAAACGAAGGAAGGACGCTAGACTGCCTGTCAAGAGGACGAGGCAGTCTCCTTCTCGTCTCCTCGTTCGTCTCTGTCTCCGCCCGCACGTCAGGACGCCTTTGAGGACGCTCGGCAGGACGCATTGGCGAGGATCGCTTTTGAAGACGTCTTCGGGCAGGACGCTTTTGAAGACGCTCGTCTGGGATGATTTTGTTGTGCGGTTGAGCCTTTTTGGCCTGGTTGAGGAAGGCTTTCCCGAGATGCGCCCAAGCAAGGACGGCTTTGAAAGCGGAAAGCTTGGGACGCTTGAGCGTTAAAAACGTAAGGATGCTTTGAAAGCGAAAGCTGGACGCTTGAGCGTTAAAACGTAAGGCGACGCTCCCTCGAGAGGCGATACTAAGAGTAGCCGCTCTCTTGACGCGCAGCGCGGTCAGGACGCCTCTTCGTGGTTCGAGCTCTAAGGATCGACAGAAGGTCGGTCGCTTTGAAGAGGCTGATATTAGTCATCCATCGAAAGCCTTTGTTGAAGGCTAGAACACGTTGGGCGCACGCCCTCTCCAGAGGTTCAATCTCCTTTGCCTCTTCGGGAGGAAGGAGAGCTTAGTAGTCCGGCGGACCTCAGTTGAGGAAGAACAGCCGTCAGTTTCGTCGGTTTCCGACTACAAGGTGCTGGTTCGTCTTTTACGTTCTTCTTTTGGTGAGAAGTTTCCAACCTGCAGCTCCCAAGTCTCCACCCTCTCAGTTTTCGTCTTCGAAGTCGTGCAAGGTTCCGGAGGTGGTGGAGATGAAGACTTCCTTGTCCACTAAGAGAGCGTTCAAGAAGTTGCAGGATTGGATGGAACGTCGGAAGGATCAGGGCAAGTCGACTTTCACCCTTCCGCCTTCAAGACTCAGTGGGAAAGGCGGCATTTGGTATGAGACCAAAGGTGAAGTAGGAGTTAAGATCCCGTCGTCTTCCCAAGGGGACTTTGCTAGTCTGGTCGACGCCCAGAAGAGATCTCTTTTATCGACCGCTAAGATTTCATGGACACCAACGGAGATTGACCATCACATGAAAGGTCTGTTAAGGACTCTGGAAGTCTTTAACTTCCTAGACTGGTGCCTAGGAGTCCTGGATCTTCAATCTAGGAGTCCTGATTCTTTGAGTCTGGGGGAGCTGTCCAATGTGTTGTCTTGCATGGACAAGGCCGTCAGGGATGGTTCGGAAGAGTTAGTGTCTCATTTCGGCACTGCTTTCCTCAAGAAGAGAGCGCTTTTCTGCAATTTACAGCGAGGTCTGTTTCTGCATCGCAGAAAGCGGAGCTTCTCTTTGCACCTCTTTCGAGCCATCTCTTCCCCAGGCTATGGTAAAGGACCTGGCAGTGAGGCCTACAAGAGAAGGCTACCCAGGACCTCTTGGCCCAGTCTTCAAGACGTCCCGCAGTCCCTACACGTCGTCGTTTGGACGACCTCCTAGGAAGGTTAAACCCTTTCGTGGCGCTCCTCCCTCGAGAGCTGCTCCTCGAGGGAGAGGACTTGCAAGAGGAAGAGGTTCCTTCAAACCTAAATCCTCTAAGTGAGAAGAGAGTCCTTCAGATGCCGGTCGGAGCCAGGCTAAAGTTCTTTGCGGGGGCGTGGAGAGAGAGAGATACAGATGCGTGGTCCCTCAAGATAGTGGAAAAGGGGTACAAGATCCCCTTTGTGGACCCTCCTCCTCTTTCTACGACTCCCAGAGATCTTTCCCCGTCGTATCAAGGGGAGAAACATCAGGTTCTTTTAGATCTTTTTAGATCAAATGATCAAGAAAGAGCGGTGGAGCAGGTCTTAGACCTGGGGTCACCAGGATATTACAACAGACTTTTCCTGGTACCAAAGCAGTCGTCGGGGTGGCGTCCAGTCTTGGACGTAAGCAGCCTGAATCTTTTCGTAGAAAAAGAAAAGAAAAAATTCAAGATGGAAACACCTCAGTCGGTTCTAGGAGCCTTAAGACCGGGCGACTGGATGGTGTCCTTGGACCTACAGGACGCATACTTTCACGTGCCTATCCACCCTCTTTCAAGAAAGTTTCTGAGGTTTATGCTAAGGGACAAAGTTTGGCAATTCCGAGCTCTTTGTTTCGGTTTAAGCACGGCTCCAATGGTATTTACCATGCTCATGAAAACGTAGCGAGATGGTTACATTCTGCAGGAATAAGAGTGTCCCTGTATCTCGACGATTGGCTGATCAGAGCATCGTCAGAAGAAAGGTGTCTGAAGGACCTTCACTTCACGTTGGCCTTGGCGAAGTCCCTGGGACTTCTGGTCAACCTCGAAAAGTCGCATCTGACCCCAACACAGTCCATCGTGTATCTGGGGATTCAGATGGATTCAGTGGCTTTTCGAGCGTTTCCGTCCCAGGAACGACAGCTGCAAGGGCTTAGAGAGAGTTTCGCCTTCCTGGGGAAGGAAGCTTGCTCGCGAGGGAGTGGATGAGTCTGCTGGGGACCATTTCCTCGCTGGAAAAGTTTGTTTCCCTGGGAAGACTACACCTCAGACCTCTCCAGTTTTTCTAGCAGACGAATGGAAAGTCAGAGAGGATCTGGATGCGACCCTTTTCATCACCAAATCGGTGAAGAACCATCTAAGATGGTGTTAGATCCTCGGAAGTTTCGAGAGGGGTTGTTCCTAAAGCTTCTGAGCCCAGACCTAGTGTTGTTTTCCGACGCCTCGTGTCGGGTATGGGGACAACACTGGGAGGGAGGAAGTGTCAGGCACCTGGAGGGGGGAACAGGTGTCCTGGCACATCAATGTGAAGGAACTAGCGGTGGTTTTTCTGGCGCTACAGTTCTTTCCAACAAAAGGTTGCAGAGAAAGTAGTCCAAGTCAACTCGGACAACACCACAGCCCTTGCGTACCTAAAGAAGCAGGGAGGTACACACTCCCGTCCTCTCTTTTATTTAGCGAGGGAGATTCTGCTGTGGGCAGATGCAAGACGGATAAGGATCCTGACGAGATTTATCGCATGGAGTCCAGAACGTCAGAGCAGACCTTCTCAGCCGACAGGATCAGATCCTGCCGACGGAATGGACGTTGCACCAGGACGTCTGTCGAGAGCTCTGGAGACTGTGGGGGTGTCCGTTAGTCGACCTATTTGCGACGTCGAGAACAAAGAGGTTGCCTCTTTATTGCTCCCCTGTGCTGGATCCGGGAGCAGTCGCTATAGACGCTCTGCTCTGGGACTGGACGAACCTGGACTTGTATGCCTTCCCGCCATCAAGATCATGGGGGAAGTAGTAAGGAAGTTCGCGGCATCGGAGGGGACGAGGTTGACCCTGATCGCCCCGATGTGGCCCGCGAAGGAATGGTTCACGGAGGTAATGTCCTTCATCATAGACTTTCCGAGGACGTTGCCCTGGAGGAAAGATCTACTCAGACAGCCCCACTTCGCAAGATATCACCGAAAACCTCTCCGCTCTGGGTCTGACTGCGTTCAGACTATCGAAAAGTTGGCCAGAGCGAGAGGTTTTTCTAAAGCAGCTGCAAAGGCGATCGCCAACGCTAGGAGAACTTCCTCGAGAGCTGTTTACCAGTCGAAGTGGGCTTCCTTCAGGGCATGGTGTAGAAAGGAGGGAATTTCCTCTTCCACTACCTCTGTGAGCCAGATAGCCGATTTCCTGCTATTTTTAAGAAATGTGCAGAAGCTGGCTGTCCCGACCATCAAGGGATATAAGAGTATGCTGTCAGCAGTCTTCCGACACAGAGGACTAGACCTGTCTGACAACAGAGATCTTCACGATCTCCTGAGATCATTTGAGACATCCAAGATACCTCAGGCGAGGCCTCCTTCTTGGAACTTGGATTTAGTCCTTAGACTGTTAATGTCGAGTCCTTCGAACCTCTCCATGAAGCGTCTCTTAGGAACTTGACGAAGAAGGCTCTTTTCCTAACTGCTCTGGCGACGGCGAGAGAGTTAGCGAAATTCAAGCCATTTGTAAGCGAGTGGGCTTCAAAGGTGACAATGCGGTCTGCTCTTTGAGTCCCACTTTCTTAGCAAAGAATGAAAACCCGTCGAACAACCCTTGGCCAAGGAGCTTTGAAATCAAGGGTGATGCAAGCCTTGTGGGCCAAGAACCTGAGAGAGTCCTGTGCCCTGTCAGGGCTCTAAAGTTTTTTTATGTCCACAAGACTAAGGAAGTACGAGGTCCCTCAGATAATCTCTGGTGTTCGGTTAAAAGGCCCGATATACCCATTATCCAAGAATGCCTTGGCGTCTTTCTGAGGGACGTCATTAAAGAGGCTCATTCGTCTTACCAGAAGATCGATTTGAGCCTCTTGCGAGTGAAAGCTCACGAGTCAGAGCTGTCGCAACCTCGCTTACCTTCCAAAGGAACGTGTCGATCAAGGTGCATCCTTGACGCCACCTTTTGGAGGAGCAATTCAGTATTCGCCTCACACTACTTGAGAGATGTGAGAACGATATACGAGGACTGTTGTTCTCTTGGGCCATACGTTTCTGCAGACCACAGTCTTGGGGGCTGAAAGGTAGTCTCTCCTCCCTATCCCTTAGTTAGGTTTTAGGTTAGTTTTAGTTGTTGTGTTTTTTGGTTGTGGTGAGGCTTTGGTTGAAGACCTCCCATCTCTTAGCTTAGTGTTCAGGGGGTCTTGGATAGTTGGTCAGGTGGTGGTCAGTTGCTTCGTTGCCCCTCATTTGGTATGGCTCTATGCTCTTGTCACATTGAGGTCCACGTCCCCGTTGACATAGCATCCAGAGCGCACCAGGCACTACAGGTCTCCCCACCTGGCTGGCAACTCTGATTAAGCACAAGCAGCTGAAGTGACAAGTAATCACAGAGTCTACTTTGCTAACAGGTTGAGGAACCAAGGTGTATATCATCTACTTAATTTAAGTTTCCTATAAATCCTATTCTGTCTCTTCCCACCATCCGAAGGTGGGATTCAGCTATATATATATCTGTCAGGTAAGGTTTCATGAACAAAATGTTATTGTTATAATACAATTAAGTTTGTTCATACTTACCTGGCAGATATATATAATTAAGTGCCCACCACCTCCCCTCAGGAGACAGTTGCACTGATAAAAATATGATAGAAAAATGGGAATGGTTCCTGATATCCCCGCCTCCCAGCGGCGGGAATGGGTACTACCACCTTGCCGCCCACTGCGTGTGCCGCGAGTTTTGAAATTCTGTCGGACTTCGGAAGAATACAGCTATATATATATCTGCCAGGTAAGTATGACAAACTTAATTGTATTATAACAAGGGATTTTGACGTAAGGAAAAATCTATTTCTGGGCGATTGGCTCGTGTCGCCAGCGAAATATCCTTTAATCTATTATTTCTAGGTAAATGTACTAACACATACCAGAGAATAAATAAATAAAGAGAAAGGTCAGTATAACTGATCTCGCTCACTGTCCAGGGTGTCGGTATGACACTATGGCGAGTGAGACCAACCTACCGAGCCGAGCAAATGCCAAAGAAGAAATTCTCCTACTACAAAATCCCCCAAGAGAGCGACCCACAGAGTGGGCAGCACTTACTACTACCACTCCATCCCATGCTGCCGACTGCTGCGCCTCTGGTGGCCATCCTGAAGTTAGCAGACAATCTTGGGCGATGGGATGGGCAGGGCGGGATTTCGCTGGCGACACGAGCCAATCGCCCAGAAATAGATTTTCCTTACGTCAAAATCCCTTTTCTGGGCTCAGCTCGTGTCGCTGCGCGAAATCGTACCAGAGAAATAGCACAAGATTGTAAACAAAATCAACAAAATAAAAAGGAGGTCTCAATAAAAAAGTAATTAAAGTAAAAGAATATAATTGCTAACAAGGATACATATACACAGTGATACAAAATAGAAACATTGGTTAAATTACACTTAATTCTAATAATATTTCTTAACTTAAGGTAATTTACATATATAACCAGGGGTAATATGGTATATATGTACCAAAATGGTATCTGTGTAAAGCTATGTATCAAAAATTCTAGAGCAATTAACATAATAAGTTGAACAAAACAAACTCAACAATAATAATATAAATAAAGGAATGTATATGACTTAATATACGAAACCCGTAACCATTACATAAGATGTATCCCCTAGCATAAAAATAAGGGATGACATCCATGAATTAATATCCATCATCAACTGTGAGTGTCCCTAGCAAAAAAACAAAAAATAAGGGACACCCATCACATCATTATAAAAAGCAGCTAAGACACAAGGTGACCGTAATGAACAAGGCAGGAATAGACGAACTGTGGGTGAGGCAGGTAGAAAGGTGAGGACTGGATCTTCTACTAAAGATTAGTTAGAGTCAGGGGAAACTATGTTACCCGCTGCTACTGCTGAAAATTTCAGAGCTTCCAAGGACTTTAAGTAATGGCGTTTGAACACTGTCGGCGATTTCCATCCAGTATACTTTTTCAACTCATCGAAGTTCATATGTTGGAAATAGTTAATTGAGGTGGACTACTGCCCTGACATCATGTGCTTTTTGGGAAAGAGTCAGGATTGGCTTGTTTAATGAGTACAGGATTTGTTGCCTGATGCCTTTAATAGATAAAGTACCACCTTTTTTCTCTTTTAAAGAGGAGGACCCGATGAGGATGAGGAGGTCCTAGACAGAAAGGCTCGTAAGGTTGAAACTGGGCCAAAGAGATACATCTTGTGGAAGGGGTAGAACCTTCCACGGTTCCCACCTCATCAAAGGATCTTCATTCTTAGCAATAAAGCTACGTTCCGGAGAAAGTAGCACTTCCCCTGAGGGGAGGAACTGAATATGATCCGGATCTCTGGATAAAGCCGACAGTTCTGAAATCCTAGCTCCTGAAGCCAAGTTAACTTAATAAAAATAAGAGTTTTTTTCTTAAGAGCATTATAAACGAGCATGTGTCATTATTGGTTTCTGAAGCCAGCTTTAGAACATCGTTTAAGAACCATGATACTGACGTAGGCCTTACAGAAGGTCTAAGTCTAGCACATTGGCCTTGGGAATAGAGAGAAGTAGGAATCTGTCAAGTCCTTATGTTGAAACCAAATTGAAAAATCTTTTTCAAGGCTGACTTGTTTGTCGTAATCGTGCTAGCTGCTAAGCCTTTTTCAAATAAGGATCTGAAAAAGGATATAGCTGAATTGATTGTCATGATTCTAATATCCGATTCTCTCAGGAAGGTGCTAACTTTTTGACAGCAGCATCATACTGTCTCAAGGTTGAATCCCTTTTTATCGGATTCCAAAAATGAGATATTTTGCGGGTCAATATTCGCATCCTTTTTTGCTGCAAACTTCATTAAATCCATAAAGTTAGGGTTTTGAGAATCCCTGAGGAAGCGAACACATCCGTTCGTTTGTACTGACTGGGAGAGCCTGGGATTGGAATCCGAAGAGGGGCGAAGACCCAGTTCCAGAATTAGAGGGTACCAATTGCTCTTCGGCCAGTCTGGGGCTACTAGAGCCACTTGACCCTTGAATGTCCTGAGTTTTGTTAATTTAAACACCTTCATGAGAAGATTCACTGGAGGAAGACATAAATCTTCTCCCAGTTGTTCCAATCTAGAGCCAGGGCGTCGTGGCATAGGCCAGAGGGTCCAGGTTGGGGGCCACATAACATGGGAGTTTGTGGTTCGCTTGGGATGCGAAGAGATCCACCTGTAGACCTGGAATTCTCTGAAGAATCCATTGGAACGAACTGTTTGTCCAGTGACCATTCCGACTCTAGAGGTACTGATCGGATAGAGCATCTGCTATGACGTTCCTCCACTACCGGCTATATGAGTGGTAGGAGAGATGCACTGAACTTGTCGCCAGGGAGAAGATGGCTACCATGACATGATTTAGATGACGTGATTTGGAGCCTCCTCTGTTTATACAATGTACTACCACTGCGCTGTCTAGGACTAGCTTTATGTGGGAGCACTTTGGCGGGCGTAACCTTTTTAGAGTCAAGAACACTGCCATTGCTTCCAGTACGTTTATATGGAACTGACGGAACTGAGGTGACCACGTTCCTTGAACTTTCTTGAACTGGGAATATCCTCCCCAACCGCTTAATGAAGCGTCTGTGTGGATGGTGATCCCTGGTGGAGGAAACTGAAGGGGCACTGATACTGACAAGTTCTTGACTTTCGCCCACGGCCGGAGTCGATTCTTTAGAATCAAAGGTACTGAGGATAATTTGTCCCTGGACCTGACATTTGCTCGTGAGCGCCAGATTCTGGTTAGGTCTTTCAGTTTGGCTTTCATTAGGATGTTCGTCACTGATGCAAACTGGAGTGAACCCAGGATTCTTTCCTGAGTTCTTCTTGACGCCAGTTTGTGACTCAGAAATTGCTTGACTGACTTTTGCTATTTCTTTCCTTTTGGGGGGGGGGGGGGTTGATGGAATCGACAGAGTATGGGAGGATAGATTCCATTGAATGCCTAGCCACTGAAAGTTTGACTCTGGAGTGAGTCTTGACTTGGTCCTGTTTATCTTGAAGCCTAGATATTCCAGGAACTGAATCACTTTCAGTGTTGCTCTGTTGCATTCCTCGACTGTTGAAGCCCAGATCAACCAATCGTCGAGATACGCTACTACCATAATCCCTTGCGATCTTAGTTGTTGAACTACTACTTCCGCCAGCTTCGTAAACACCCTGGGTGCTACGTTGAGCCCGAAAGGAACTACCTTGAAGGAGAATGTCTGGTCTCCTATCTTGAAGCCCGGATACGGACGAAGTGTCTTGCAATAGGGATATGATAGTAAGCGTCGGTAAGATCGATAGAGGTGGTGACGGCCCCACGGGGAAGTAAGGTTCCGCACCTGCGAGATCGTGAGCATCTTGAACTTGTCGGCAGCGAATGGCTAAGTTTAAGCGGGACAAGTCTAAGATTACCCTTCTTTTTTGTGAGCCTTTCTTTGGGCACGCTGAACAAGCGACCCTTGAAATTTTATCTTTTGACTCTCGCTATAGCTCCTTTCTGAAGGAGGTCCTCCGCATACTCCGTCAATTCCTTGGAAGGAAGTTGGCGGAAAGGTCTGGAAGGGGGAGGGTTCTCTAACCAGCTCCAACCCAGGCCTTTTGATACAATGCTCTGAGCCCACTTGCTGAAGTTCCACCGGTGGCGAAAGTGAAACAGCCTCCCTCCTACCTGAAGTTCCTCATTGGTTCTGGTAGCCTCCTCGGCCTCCTCTGAAATGTTTTCCCCTATTGAAGGGACCTCCCGATCCTCTCCCACGAAAGGATCGCTTACCTCTGCCTCCCTTACCCGAGCGGTCATACTTCTGTGAAGCTTGACCCTCGAAGACCTGGTTGTAGGCCGGAGAGAGGGGGCGTAAGAGGTGGAGGGCTGAGGCTGAGGGGAGATAACATAAATAGGCTGCGCCTGAGCCTTTGAGGTGGAGGTTGGGCTGTTTTGCCACTAAGGGAGCAGCCGGAACTTGCTGTGAAAAACGTGGTTGCTTTTTTTCTGGTAGGGGCTGGAAACGTCTAGGTTTCCTTGGAGCTTACCCTTACCGGCTTGATCCTGCCGTCTCCTGGCCGTAAGACCCCAACTGTCTTTAAGGCATCTGGTTTCAGTCTCGTGGCCTCTGACTGCACCTCCTTTACCATCGCATCTGGGAAGAGGTCTGCTCCCCAGATGCTGGACATAAGCAACTTATTCGGCTCGTGTCGAATTGTCCGCTTCTTGCAGGACATGCTTCCTACAATTCGTCCTGGCAGTGGCGAAACTCAAACATATCCGACTGTACCGTTTGAGTCAGAGATTTGTTTGTAGAAGCTTGAAGAGAGGCTCCGACCCATAAGCAATGGTAGCCACCTCGGTCATAGCCATGGAGTTAATAGACCTGGCTAATCGTGACTTGGCCTCGAACTCTGCCTGGATAAGGCTATCTGGAAGCCTAGGTAGCTTCTCACCAAACTGCTCCATAGCACAGTCGGGTTTGAGTTTGCCAGCTGAGAAGGTATTAGGTAAGTCTTTCCCACAACTTCACCGGCTGGCTGAGGAAGTAGAGGAGACGTAGGATCTGCCTCCTTCAGTTGAGGCATGGAATCCCCCTTCTGGGCTGCTGGAATAGTCGTTGTTGCGATCTTTGTCAAGAAGGGAAGCGGAGTACTCTCTTCCATCGTAAAGATCGTTGAACGGACTTTTAAAAGGTTTTGGATTTTCGTGTTGGAACATCCATGTCTAAACTAACACCTGTAGCCCTCTCTGAGCCTGGTCACGTGAATAGAGGACTGTCTCCTTTGGAACTTTATCATCCCGAGTCATGGCTGAGGCGGTGAGCCTGGCATAGCCGATGACGGAGGCTGAAGGTCCTTCCGGGTAGAACTCGAAGTCCTCAATTCTCCGAGTTCCACATTCCGGGATAGAAATAAGTCCCCCCGTCCTGGAAGGGGGCGTATGACGCTACTCTCACGGGTTGTTCATTGAGAACGGAGGTAGTGAGTCATACGGCGGTAGCTGGCTCCACCTGTGCTGAAAGGTGGAGGAGAGGCTAGAGGAGCTTGGCTCAGTCCGGCTATAATGGTGTCCTGAGAGGTAATCCTGTCGGACAGCCGAGAGAACATCTGTTCCATGCTACTTTTCAGAGTCCCAACCAAATCGCCCACTTGTTGTAACAGGCCAGCATTGGAGTCCAAAGCTGGAGCTGCTGCGGAGGTGGAAGGGTAGCTCTGAACCGGCACCAAGGGTAGCGGAACTGACGCCTCCGCTGGAGTGCGAGATCTCTCCCTGGAGGATCTACTCCTCGAGGACTTAGAGCCGGACCCAGAAGCTTTAGATTTCTCTGCTCCGGGGTTTTTGGCCGGCCAGACTTACGAGAGGAAGATGACGCCGAAGCCGTCTTCTTAGACGACGACGACGTCTTCGTCAAGGATTTCACCGTTTGACCCTTGACCTTGGGTCTAACTGAAGCGTCAGGAGAAGTATACAGCTCATTACCTGTAAAGCCTTGGAAGGATGGAGAGGTTGCAGGGGTAGAAGAACCAGTTGCACCCAAGGGTAGCCCTTGGGTGTCCAACGTACTTACCTCGACCAACAGGTCGTCTACACCTACCATAGGTTCTACATTGATATCCAACGTCGCGACTTCCGAGGAGATGTCCTGGCCTTGGTCCATCAACGAGGCAGCCAGCTGTTGCTGGATAAAAGCGATAGTCGGGGCCGCCTCTGCTGGGTCGACATAGCCTGTAGCCTTGCCTCCGGGGAAGATTAGCACCGCCAACTCTTCTCAAGGATGTAAGGCATACCCTTGGCGGCGTTTTTCCCAAAACCGCCGACCCAGGCCCGCAGGGTTGCCAGTGCGGTATCCCTCACAGCCGGAGCCTGGAAGAGAGGGTATTGATTAGATTTTAAGAATAACTTAAAGCTAAAATCAATATAAAGCTTAACTTAAAATTATATAGGGACTATAAGACCCTGAATTTTATCTTAAGTTAGAGTGATTAATGTAGAGACTTAAGCACTATAACAAATGAGGACCAGTTACCGGAGTTGGAATACTTACCCCGTCTAAGAGCTGGCTCACCAGATCGTAACAGATGGTACACGTCTCGTGGTACCAGACCTGGATATCCCCGTGCGGAGTCGCGCATGGAGCATGGGACCGGCAAACTTCGTGTCCACATGGGTCCTGAAGTGTGGCGGCGCATCCCGGATGCTCACAGTTGGTGGTCTGTAAGTGAAAAGACACATGAGTATCTTAAAGACTATCACTTACAGGCTAAAGAGCAGAAGAACTCCGTTGCATGCCGGAGCTCGGAAAAAAAATGTGCATAACCCCTCCCTTATTGCCTGAATAGGCTATGACCCCGGAGAGATCCGGTGAGACAGGTAAGGGAGGGGGGGGGGGGTGGTTTAAGGAACTTAAGATAAACTTACTAGTTTAACATAAAAGATCTTAAACCTAAAAACTTAACGTACCGGACTACGTCCGTGCGTGGCGGAGTGTGTACTCAGCGAGACGGAGTGGTTAGAAGGGACCAACTGTATGCTCCGGTCCACCCTGCTGGGTGGACTAGTCTCTCTCTCCCCTGGATGCCAGGTCTCCGGTAGTAAAGGAGCCCTAGTAAGGAGGGAAAAGAGCGAGAGGACATACAGACACGGGCTAGTAACGGAGCGACGGGGTAGCAACGGAGGGGGGGAAAGGCCAGTCCCCCCCACACGCTACCACCCGACCGGACCGAGAAGCCGGGGAGGTCGAGTCCAGTCTGGGTCCGTCCCGTCCCTCTACTCCCTCCGCCTGGGGGAGAAGGAGAGGCAGGCTCGGGTATACGGAGCGAGCATGGGTAGACCGACCTACCCCTCCCCGACTCTATAGAAGAGCGGGAGGGGGGGGGGGTGACTGGACAGGCGGCTGGCTACCTCGTGATCACGTAGTGACCACGGGGCGGTAAAACCACAAATGACTAAGCCTAGAACATAACCAACTGATCAGAGAGATGCTATCGGGAAGCATCCGAACTGAAGAGCGGTAGCATATAGGCCCTACGGGCCATAACCTAGGCTAAGCCAGCCAGACGCCTAACTAACCAAAACAATGATAAAAATAAATCAAATGAATAATAATAAAAGAAAGAAAACAATATAGCAGGAGAAAAAATCCAGGAGTGTACGACTAACCCGAAGGCAAATCTACCACTCAAAGCTAGCCGAGGCCCATAGCAAGGGCCGTGGCTAGGGTCTGGATGGAAGAAGCCTACATAAGGTAAAAGACATGCATGCATGACAAACCGTTGTAGACTGTACCCTAAACAAGCGGATAATAAAAATAGAGCGTACTTAAGTAAGGGGATGTTCTGGGTATGGGTGACCAAGAACGAACCCACCACGAGGCAGGACCATGCTGCCATGCTTCCGACCTAGAGTACGTATTTATACCTAAAAAACGGCAAATACGGGCTCAAGGCCGGAAAAAACCAAATAGCAGTAAACACTGAGTACTTAACTTAGCTGCTGCGATGGCTGCACGCTCCATGGTAAATAAATCCAACGAAAAGGGCACAAAAAACACAGAGAGAAAAAGGGCACGTGTGAATCGTGTGCGCTAACTGAAAAGGATGGCCACCAGAGGCGCAGCAGTCGGCAGCATGGGATGGAGTGGTAGTAGTAAGTGCTGCCCACTCTGTGGGTCGGCTCTCCTCTTGGGGGATTTTGTAGTAGGAGAATTCTTTTGGCATTTGGCTCGTGGTAGTGGTCTCACTCGCCATAGTGTTCATACCGACACCCTCTTGGAGGGTGAGCGAGTCAGTTATACTGACCTTTCTCTTTATTTATTTATTCTCTGGTATGTGTTAGTACCATACCCTAGAATAATAGATTAAAGGATATTTCGCGCAGCGACACGAGCTGAGCCCAGAAATAACATTTTTTCTTCGATCCCTCTTTCCTCTTCATCGATTTCTCTGAGAATCGGGAAGATTATATACTCGGATTCCTGGGTGACTTTCGGTCATGTTAAAGGGAGGGTTTTCCCCTATTAGCAAAGTGCTAATAGTTTTTTGTCAAATAAGGACAGTTTTCCCCATTGTCAAGATACTAAACGTTTTGTCATTTAAGTGGGGGACCCCTCATAAATGAGGTAGTTCTCATTGACATAGATTTTAACGTTTTTATCGTTTAAGCGGATAAACTCATTAACAATTTCGGAAGAGCTCATTCATTTTCAGAGGCTCATCCGGGTTAAGAGAAAGACTTGTAGACTAGATCCAGGAAGTCTTATGTCCAATATCATAAGAACATTGAACGGTTTTTTTCGATCCTCGGTTCTCTCTTGATGATCTCTATTCGAATATTACTACCCTTTTCTTGGAAAAGTCTTGGCAAAGAGTCAAGGAGTTCTTTTAAAAAAAAAAGTCTCGTTCATTAGAACGTGGACAGTCGTTTTCCTTTCTTTTCTCTCTTCCTCGTCGAGGAAAGATGTAGTAGAGAATGCGATGTTCAAATTACTACAATACTTACGTAGTTTATCTTTGCGTCATTTTGCTAACGCATGGGTCAAGTCATATACGCATATCGTATTTACCTCTGCGGATAGAAGCCGAAAGAACTGTTGTTCTAATGTATTTATTTGACACTCCCTTCAACCTTCCAATAGTTTTCGGAGTAAGAACAACTCTTCAGGTATTGTTACGACAACACCAACTCAGCTTCTGTATTTAGCGAATTCTGTTCGTTTAAATATGGCCTGCTTGAGAGTTTCCTTTTGCTCGATAATATCATACCTATTCCTTCGTAAAGGGAGTAGCTGGCAACTCAGGCAGATAGTATTCTGTTCACCATTGAAGCTTTCCTCCGAGGAAGACTTCTCCTTCACTCTTTTTGATAGAGATCGAAGGTGGTCGATCTCCAATCCTTATTTTGTTTTCTTGAAGGAAAGAATTTAGGATGGAGATCGTTGTTCAGAATACTATAAAATATACTACGTATATTAACCTCGCGACATGATTCTACTAAGCAGTTGAATTGTCCGAGGGGTAGGCGCATATCCTAGTTATTCTACGGATTGCGACTTAGACGAGAAGTATTCTAATTGAACTGCAACACCAACTCAGCTTCTGTATTTAGCGAATTTTGTTTCGTTTAAATATGCCTGCTTGAGAGTTTCCTTTTGCTCGATAATTTCATACCTATCCCTTCGTAAAAGGAGTAGCTGGCAACTCAGGCAGATAGTGCGAGACGATGAACAAGGCTGCTGTTACTGTGATGATCTACGCAGTACCGGCTAGCTCGGTGTCATGCGCGGTTGGTTACGTCTCTCTCCCTTGCGGGAATGGCTGAATAAACCGTCTCTCTGCCCTACAATCATGGATTTTAGCCTCGGGTTGAGGAAATTTCTAGTAATCTTTAATGATCATGCCTTCCGTTTACTTAGAAAATTTCAACGAGATATCTCTTATACTTGTTCGGTGCGGGTTTACTGCACGGTAACAGAATTCTGTACGAATCTACCGCGGCATAGCACTATAATAATGCTCTCCTGCTTATGCAAAGCGCAGCCTTATTTAGGGAGGAAGCAGGCTGAGTGAGGGAATGGATGAGTTTGCTGGGGACCATTTCCTCGCTGGAGAAGCTTGTTTTCCCTGAATAAACAGCAATTCAGACCTCTACAAATTTTCCTCACGAAGAAATTGGAATAACATCAAAGATCTTGTAATTCTAATTTTGTTCATGCAACTTACCTGTCAGATATATATATAGCTGATAATTTCCAACGACCGACAGAATTTAAAACTTACGACACACTCAGTGGGAGTCAGGTGGTTAGTACCCATTCCCGCCGCTGGGAGGCGGGTATCAGGAACCATTCCCATTTTCTATTCATAATTTTTCTGTCGCCGGTGTTGTGAACATCTGTTTACAGCACCTCCGTCTGGATTTGGAAACTTTTTGCTACTTGAGTATCCCTTTTGGTTCTTTTTTGGATTAATTGACTTGGATCGGTGGCTAGGCACACGTTATTAGTGGACTGATTTGATTTTGGTTTGGACTTCTCTTGGATAATATGTCAGGGTCTAGTACAGCTAGCGCTAGATTTTGCTCTAGGACTGATTGTAGAGGTAGGCTACTGAAAGCTTCAGTAGACCCACATACGGTATGTAAGAGTTGCAGGGAGCATGAATGTGTATGAAAGCCGTTGCAAGGAGTGCGAAAGATTAACAGATTCTGAGTGGAAGGCGTATGATACCTATCTTAGGAAACTTGAAAAGGATAGGTTAAGGAGGTCTTCCTCCAGGAGTGTTTCAGGTGTGCAAGAAATTAATGTTTTCTCCTGTTAACCCTCCTTCTGTTAATGCTCCTAACCTGTAGTGTTGCCTCCGGGCCCTGAAGCAGTGTCAGTAGAGAGTAATACTTTGTCCTTAATTTTGGAGTCGATTCGTAATTTAGAATCGAAAGTGTTGGCTCTTGAGAGCAAAAGTGAGGTGCGAAGTGCAGTGATACCCCTTGTGTAGTGGGAGGGTGCGTCAGATCGGCCTCGTTTCGCCTCTAGGCCTGGACCTCTGCTTGACTCCCAGGACCTGGGAGGGAGGGAAGCCATGTCGAAAGCCGAAGGAGGGTTACAAGGAACCCCACCGATCTGGCGTGCCTTCGGCAGTTACTGATGAAAATCCCCAGACTGCCACGGAGCGTGCACGGGCACGTCTCCTCAAGGAGTGTTTTTCGTCATCGGAGGCTTCATCCCCACGTAAAGGGTGGAGTTCTCACGGTGCTTCCACCCGTCCGCTGAAAAGGACGGCGCGTGATATTGACGCTTCACGTCCTAGTTCTCCGAATTTGCGATCTTCTCCTGACAGTGCGTTCGCTGCTTTTCCGCCGCAGAACAAGGTGTAGAGAGTCTTTTGACTTGGATTCGGTTAGTTCGTGCGAGCGATACAGTCGCTCTAGAGCTCGGGAGGAGGCCGTACCTGGGAGGAGGAGGGAGGCGTCCCCTCGCCGCTCTCCTGCTCACAGGATCAGTCCCTCCCCGGAGCAGGAAGATTCGCCAACCAGAGGATGATTCAGTCACTGCAGCAGCAACTCAGGACGCTCTTGCTTCTAGAGAGTCTCTTCCGCGTCGTAGAAAGGATGAGAAGCTTCCTGTGAAGAAGTCAAGACCTGCTCTTTCTCCTGCCTCGCCTCTCTCTTCGTTCGAGTCTCCTCTAGAGTTCGTTCTGCTCCCCAGCAGCTCTTTAGAGGAGGGTGAGAAGTTAGTTTCTCGCTCTCAGGATGAGATATCTCCCGCTCGCAAGTCTTCGAATGTTCGCAAGCGAGTGGTGGACGCTGAGCGCGCTTCTGTGCAAAGTGGAGCCGCGCTTCCGTTGCCGCCAAACGCACACCTGTTGTTGATAAACATGCACCAGTGGGCGGCAGCCTCGCGCTGACTGACGCTCAAACGCGCACCAGTGGAAGCCAAGCGTGCACTAGTGGACGCTCGGTGTGCGCCAGTGGACGCCAGGCGTGTTTAGTAGATGTCGAGCGCGCACCTGTCGGCGCCAAACGTGTGGATTCGGACGCCAAGCGCGCGCTGGTGGACACCAGTTCCTCACCAACTCAAGTTCAGGTGGATGAAGGAACCCTTCCTGTTCGTCAATTTTCTTCAGAGTTTCCTCCTACTTCTCCAGTTTCTGAGGAAGGAGTTAGCGATAATTTAGTAGAAGCAGAGGAGAACAGCAACCAGCTCCTGTCTCATCGGACTATAAAGTTTTGTGCGTCTTCTACAGTCGGAGTTTGGAGAAACTTTTCAATCGGAAGCCCCTCGTACTCCCCCCCCCTCGCAATTTTCTTCTTTTAAAACATCGAAGGGCATCGGGGTTCGTTAAAATGAAGAAGTCGCTTTCCACGAAGCAAGCGTTCCGGAAAAGTCCATGAGTGGATGGAGAAGAGGAAAGCGTCAGGAAAGTCCTCTTTGGCTTTACCGCCATCGAGACTCTGCGGTAAAGGAGGCATGTGGTATGAGACGGGAGAGGACGTAGGTGTTAAACTACAGCCCTCTGCTCAAGGTGATTTCGGGAGCATCGTCGGACTCCAGAAGAAGCCCTTCTGTCTTCATCAAAAGTCACTTGGACCCATAACGAGTTCGACTTCCATCTAAAAAGGCCTCTTCAGGACTTTAGAGGTCTTCAACTTTCTCGACTGGTGTCTTGGAGTTTTAGATGCCAGGTCAAGGAGTTCTGATACTATTAGTCTGGGGGAGCTGTCCAGTGTACTTTCTTGTATGGACAAGGCCGTCAGGGATGGTTCTGAGGAGTTGGCTACGCACTTTAGCTCAGGGATTCTCAAGAAGAGAGCACTCTTCTGTAACTTCACGGCCAAAAATCCGTCTCTCCAGCGCAAAACAAGGCGGACTTGCTTTTCGACTCCGTTTTCAGACCATCTCTTCCCCCAGACTATGGTTAAGGACATAGCATCAAGCCTTCAGGAGAAGGCAACGCAAGATCTTCTGGCTCAGTCTTCTAGAAGGCCAGCAGCTGCTTCATCTTCTGGGGTTTCGTTTACCAAGAAACCGAAGCCCTTTCGTGCTGGATCTTCCTCGAAAACAGCCTCCAGGAAGAAGAGGCTCTTCCAGAGGAAAAAGGAAAAACCCCTGCTCCGTCAAAGAGTAGGAAGTGATTTGGAAGTCCTTCAGACGCCGGTAGGAGCCAGGCTTCTTCGGTTCGCGAAAGCCTGGGAAGAGAGAGATGCCGACCCTTGGTCGCTAGATGTTGTGAGGAAAGGTTACAGGATCCCGTTCTTGAAGTCACCCCCGCTATCCTAACAACCAAACCAAGGATTTGTCTCCCTCTTATCGAGGAGAGAAACAGAAAGTGCTTTTCGATCTGCTGGAACAAATGATCGAGAAGCAAGCGGTGGAACAGGTCTTCGACCTGGAATCTCCAGGATTTTACAACCGTCTGTTCCTGGTGCCGAAACATTGGGGGGGGTGGCGACCCGTCCTCGATGTCAGCAGCCTAAATCTCTTCGTTATAAAGAAGAAATTCAAGATGGAGACGCCTCAATCGGTGCTGTCAGCTTTGAGACCGGGGGATTGGATGGTCTCACTAGACCTCCAAGACGCGTATTTTCACGTCCCCATCCATCCCCAATCAAGGAAATACCTGCGATTTGTCCTGAAGGGGAAGGTATTCCAATTCAGGGCACTTTGCTTCGGTCTGACCACAGCGCCGATGGTTTTTTTTCACCATTCTGATGAAGAACGTGGCAAGGCTGCTTCATCTGGAGAATATAAGGATCTCTCTCTACCTAGACGACTGGCTTATTTGAGCTTCATCGCGGGACCGGTGTCTGGATGGCCAGGGACCTGCACAACGACCATGACGTTGTAGCGAAGTCCCTGGGGCTTCTGGTAAACCTCGAAAGTCGCATTTGACTCCTTCTCAATCTTTAGTCTATTCTGGGGATTCAGATGGACTCAGTGGCTTTTCGGGCTTTTCCGTCCCAGGGGCGACAACTTCAATGCTTGGAAAAAGTGGCGACCTTTCTGGGGAAGGAAACATGCTCGGTGAGGGAATGGATGAGTTTGCTGGGGACCATTTTCCTCACTGGAGAAGTTTGTTTCTCTGGGAAGGCTGCACCTCAGACCTCTTCAATTCTTCCTAGCCAACAGTTGAAGAACAAACAAGATCTGGAGGCGATCTTGTGTTTAACGAGAGAGGTGAAGGATCACCTAAGTTGGTGGTCAGATCCACGGAAGCTCGCAGAAGGGCTCTCCCTCAAACTTCGGAACCCCGACCTAGTGTTGTTTTCCGACGCGTCGTCCACGGGTTGGGGAGCAAACACTAGGAGGGAAAGAAGTGTCGGGCACCTGGAGAGGGGAACAGGTGTCCTGGCACATCAATCTGAAAGAGCTGTCAGCGATTTACCTGGCTCTCAGGTTCTTCCAGGAAGAAGTATCCGGCAAAGTCATTAGATCAACCGGACAACACCACAGCACTGGCATACCTAAGAAATCAAGGGGGAACTCACTCGCCTTCTCTGTTTGCCATCGCAAAGGAACTCCTTTTATGGGCGAAAGCGCAAGAAGTCACTATCCTGACAAGGTTCGTGTCAGGAGTACAAAATGTTCGAGCGGACCTTCTCAGTCGACGAGGACAGCTTTTGCCGACAGAGTGGACCCTTCACCAAGAGGTTTGCCAGTCGCTGTGGGACCTGTGGGGCTGTCCGCAGGTGGATGTCTTCGCAACTTCCAGGACGAAAAAGACTTCAACTCTATTGCTCCCCAGTTCTGGACCCGGGAGCAGTCGCAGTAGACGCCTACTTTGGAGTTGGTTCGGGTCTAGACATATACGCTTTTCCCCCGCTCAAGATCCTCGGGGAAGTGATGAGGAAGTTCGCGGCATCGGAAGGAGCGAGGATGACACTCATCGCCCCCTTCTGGCCGGCAGCCGACTGGTTCACAGAGGTGATGTCCTTCCTGGTAGACTTTCCGAGGACTCTGCCCTTAAGGAAAGATCTACTCAGACAGCCCCACTTCGAGAGGTACCACAAAAAACCTCCCCGCTCTGAGTCTGACTGCGTTCAGACTATCAAGAAGTTGGCCAGAGAGCGAGGGGTTTTTTCAAGACCTGTGGCGAAGGCGATTGCCACCGCAAGGAGGCCCTCCTCAATCGCTCTGTACCAATCGAAGTGGGCTGTCTTCAGATCCTGGTGCAGGAAGAAGGGCATTTCCTCCACCACAACCTCTGTGAGCCAGATAGCTGACTTCCTTCTTTATCTGAGAGAGGAAGTGAAGTTGGCTGTTCCAACTATTAAAGGCTACAGGAGCGTGCTTTCTGTAGTCTTCAGGCACAGAGGACTCGATTTGATAATAATAAAGACATTCATGATCTCATTAGATCGTTCGAGACTAAGAAGGTCATCCAGCCTAAAGTACCCTCGTGGAACTTGGATGTGGTGCTCAAATATTTGATGTCGAGTCACTTCGAACCGCTTCATTCAGTTTCTATCAGGAATCTGACGAAGAAAACGATCTTCCTAACCGCTCTGGCGACGGCGAAGAGGGTTAGCGAAATTCAGGCCATTAGCAAGCAGATTGGGTTTTCAGACAGTAGTGCGATTTGTTCTTTAAGTCCCACGTTCTTTAGCAAAGAACGAGAATCCTTCCAACCCGTGGCCGAGGACCTTTGAAATCAAAGGGTTGTCAGAAATAGTGGGAAATGAACGTGAGAGATTCCTGTGTCCTGTCAGGGCTCTAAAGTTCTATCTGCAGAGAACTAAAGCTTACAGAGGTTCATCTGACAATTTGTGGTGTTCAGTGAGGAAGCCTGATCTCCCTATGTCGAAAAACGCACTGGCGTTCTTCATCAGAAATACGATTAAAGAAGCTCATGATAAGTGCAGTGATAGTGATTTGAAGCTTCTGAAAGTGAAAGCTCACGAGGTGAGAGCTATTGCTACTTTGGTAGCGTTTCACAAAATATGGCGCTCAAAGATATTCTGAATGCCACATTTTGGAGAAGCAATTCGGTGTTCGCTTCACACTACCTGCGGGAGGTGAAAGTGACATACGAAAATTGCTTCTCCTCGGACCATACATTGCTGCAGACACTGTTTTGGGGGGGCAGGAGGTAACACTCATCCTATCCTTTAGGGATTAGGGGGGTTTTTAAACTTGTGTTTTATGGTTGTGGGGTGACCGCCTGGGGCGGGTCTCCCTTCCATTAGCTTAGTTAAGTGGGATACCTTTGGTAAACTAAGCCAGGTGGTGGTATTTTTGTCTCGTTGCCCTCATTAGTATGGTCCATGGTCTAGTCACGTCGTGGTCTCGCCCCTGTTGACAGATCATCTGGAGTGCACCAGCTTCATAGGTCTCTACCTTGCTGGCAACTCTAGTAGCACAAGCAGACTACGTGGCAGTAATCACGAAGCCAGCTATGCTAACAGGTAAGGAACCAAGATATCAAATATCTGCATATATGTGTTTCCTAAATCCTCTATTGTGTCTCCCACCACCAAAGGTGGGATTCAGCTATATATATATCTGACAGGTAAGTTGCATGAACAAAATGATATTGTAATGATACAATTAAGTTTGTTCATACTTACCTGGCAGATATATATAATAATTACCCGCCCACCTCCCCTCAGGAGACAGTGGAAATAAAAAATTATGAATAGAAAATGGGAATGGTTCCTGATACCCGCCTCCAGCGGCGGGAATGGGTACTAACCACCTGACTCCCACTGCGTGTGTCGTAAGTTTTAAATTCTGTCGGTCGTCGGAAAAAATTATCAGCTATATATATATCTGCCAGGTAAGTATGAACAAACTTAATTGTATCATTACAATATCATTTTCTCTCAACGGCTTGAGGATCACCTCGGGTGATAGCGAGAGGGTGCCAGACATACGAACAGAGAACAGATGTTCTGGCACATTGTCTGAAAGAATTGGAAGCCAAATTGGTCGGCTCTCCAGTTCCTCGAAGGTGAGTTTGGATCGAGTGGCCCAAATCATCTCGGATAATTTCTCAGCTCTCTCATAGCTCAAGAAGAGAAGAATTCGGCGTTATGGGCTGGGCACGGAAACGTAACGATCCTCAAGAGGTTCGTTAAACTAGTGCACGTCCGGGCGGGTCTTCTCGATCGAAGGCAACAACTACTGACGTCTGAGTAATCCTCACTTAGAAGTATGTCGAAAGTGAGGAGAGACTGAGGGCGTCCTTTCGTTAAGTTTTTCGTAATATTGAAGACGAAGGAGCTTCCTCTTAAGTTTGTTCCCTTATTCATGATCCTAGAGGATTAGCTTTAGTCGCCACATGTTGGCCTCTAAGAGGTTGGATTCACAGAGGTCAGGTAATTCAGAGAATTGTCCAAAGACCCTTCCCGAGAGAATCGGTGTAATCTAACATCGTCACTTAGTGAAGTATCTAATATCTCCCTCTCTGGTCTGAAGGCGTTCAGACTATCGAGAAGCGATAAGATCTTCAAGATTAATGGCAGTCTCTTGGCCAAGGCAAGCAGTGCTGCCTATTTTTCAGTGTTCAATCGGAGGGGGCCGTTTCTGGAGATAGTGAAGGGAAATGACTGTTCCTCCACCTCGACCTCTGTGAATTTCGTTATGGTTCTATCTTTCCGTATGAAGTATGAGATAAGATAGAAGTCCTAGCTATTGTAGAATATGCAAATATGTTGTTGACGGCCTCTAGGCTCAGAGATTCGGTTCTGTCAAAACAACAAAGCTTCACGATCTTTGAGGTCTGTGGAGATCTTGAAATTCTCTGGATCAAAGGTTCCGGCATGGAACTTAGACGTAGTCTGAGTTTCTGATGCCAAAAGCATTTCGAACCTATCCTTTCTGCGAACTTAATACACGTGACCAGAAAGGCTAATATTCTAACCGCTCTAGCCACGGCAAGGAGGGTTAGTGAGGTTTTAGCCATCATCAGAGGTTTTGGCTTTAAAGGACATAATGCGGTCTGTCCTCTAAGCCTTCCGTTCTTGATAAGAACAAAAACCTATCTAACCCTTGACCCGAAGGCTTGGAGACCAAGGGTATGGCACAAATTATTGGGCAAGGGCATTAGAGAGTCCTGTGCCCTGTAGGGTCTCTCAAGTTTTATACTTGATAAAACTATAGAAAGTCAAGGTCAAACGGACAATCTGCGGTGTTCCGTAAAAAGACCAGACTGGTTCATGTCCAAGAACACCCTGGCATTATAGCCAAGGAGTTCTTTTAAGAGGTCTCATTCATTATGTTTGCATAAAGATTTGAGATTTTTTCTTAATATCAATTGCTCAAGAGGTGAGGGCGCGGCTCGGGAAGCATTTCAACAGAGCATGACACTCAGTAACATCCTGAGTGCCACGCTTTAGCGAAGCAACTCTGTGTTCGCTTCACACTCCCGACAATCTGCGGTGTTCCGTAAAAAGACCAGACTGGTTCATGTCCAAGAACACCCTGGCATTATAGCCAAGGAGTTCTTTTAAGAGGTCTCATTCATTATGTTTGCATAAAGATTTGAGATTTTTTCTTAATATGAATGCTCAAGAGGTGAATGCGCGGCCTCGGAAGCATTTCAACAGAGCATGACACTCAGTAACATCCTGAGTACCACGCTTTAGCGAAGCAACTCTGTGTTCGCTTCACACTCCCGACGGGATGTGAAGACGACATTTCAGATCCGTAAGTCGCTAGGACCATACATATCCGTAGATATTATTATTGGGGGCAGGAAGCAACACGAATCCTATCCTATAGAAAAGGGATAGGTGTGCTTTTAACTTTGAAGGGTTGGTCGCTTGAGGCGCGTTCCTTTTCTTTAGCCTAGAAGTTATGGAACTAACTTTGATAGGTTAGGTCAGGTGGTGGTTTTAGCTTCGGTGCCCTCAGAAGTATGGTCATATGGTCTAGTCACATTGTGGTCACGCCCCCGTGACAGATCATCTAGAGCGCACCAGCATTACAGGTCTCTACCTCGCTGGCAACTCTAGTAACGCAGAAGCAGACTTTGGTGACAGTAATCACGAAGTCGGCTATGCTAACAGGTGAGGAACCAAGATGTATATCATCTACTTAATTTAGTTTCCCAAAAATCCTATTCTGTCTCTTCCCACCATCCGAAGGTGGGATTCAGCTATATATATATCTGTCAGGTAAGTTTCATGAACAAAATGTTATTGTTATAATACAATTAAGTTTGTTCATACTTACCTGGCAGATATATATAATTAAAGTGCCCACCCACCTCCCCTCAGGAGACAGTGGCACTGATAAAATATGAATAGAAAATGGGAATAGTTCCTGATATCCGCCTCCCAGCGGCGGGAATGGGTACTACCACCTGGCCGCCCACTGCGTGTGCCGCGAATTTTTAAATTCTGTCGGACTTCGGAGAATACAGCTATATATATATCTGCCAGGTAAGTATGAACAAACTTAATTGTATTATAACAATAACATCTTTATAGAGGAGGACGCTTCAAGTTTCTCTCTCTCTCTCTCTCTCTCTCTCTCTCTCTCTCTCTCTCGCTCTCTCTCTCTCGCTCTCTCTCTCTCGCTCTCGTCATGCGTTTCAGTGAGAAGTAATAAGGAGAACGTTCGCCTGAACATGTGTACGTCTTTCCACCGAGAAATACGAAAAAGAAGTCGTAGTAGCAGGAACGCTTTTGAGCACGACGTCCGAGCTTTGTTCTGTGAGAATAAGAAGGCGTTCCCTCGCCCCTCGTATTCTTACACGATCAACCCTTCTCCTGAGACTGCTTCGTGCAGTCGGATTTTTCTCCGAGATGTATCTCGCTCTTCCCTGAAGGCAGTTTCTCTCGCTTGTTTTGACGCCTGTCAGGAGCGTGACGCTTTTCTGCACGCTTCTTTGGATGCTCGGCTTGGGCGGGACGCTCGGATGGACGCCAGGCGCGCACGGGTGCACGCCAAGTGCGCGCCAGTGGACGCCGAGCATGCGCCAGTGGACGCCGAGCGCGCGCCAGTGGACGCCGAACGCGCGCCAGTGGACGCCGAGCGTGCACCAGTGCACGCCAGGTGTGTCGCCTGGCTGAACGTTTCTGTTGAACTCTTCAAGCTCGTTTCAGATTTGGGCCTAAAGAATTTTTACCTCTACCTTCGGTGATACCTTCTACCTCACCTGCAAAGAATGTGAAGTAAGCAGTGCTTCGGAGGAAGCTTAAAGTGAACAGGCAACTTCTTCTTCGAAACCCAGCAAGACATCGGGTTTCGCGAATTCAAGAGGTCTCTGTCAATTAATATTGCTTTTCGCAAAGGTGGATGGAGTTAAGGAAAGCTCAAGGGAAGATCTCGTTTGCTCTACCGCAGTCAAGACTTTGTGATAAGGCAGTTACGGGTTGGTGTAAAGCTCGACGTCCTGCACGTCATGACGCTCGGCTACGTTCAGTAGGATTCTTGCAAAAGCACTATCAAGAGGACGCTCTTCAGGAAAGCGCAAGACAGGACTTCCTTTGCCATACTCCCAATAAATTTAAGTTGCAAGCTTTTTAGTCCATCTGAAAGGGCTTTTCAGATGATAGATTTTGTTAGTTCCTAAGTTCGGGACTACGCTGCCGAAGTTGAACATCAGGGTCCTACCTGCCGAAAGCCGAGTCTCTTATCAGGATTCTTGCCCCTTCCTCAATTGATACGGGAATGGGAAAAATAATATGCTCGACTTCCTGGATTATGTTTTGTCAATTCAGTGACTTTCCCCCATTGACAATATACTATCGTGTTGTCAAGTAAGTAGGTATCCCCTCATTGACAAAATATCTCATTGTCCCGTAAATGGGTTAGTTCTCATTGACAAACATCTCAATAACTTTATATTGCGTAAGCGGATAAGCTCTTTTTGACAAGATTCGTAAGAGCCCTCATTCATCAATCGCAGACTCGTACAAGTAATAGACTTGTAGACTACGTCAATGAACGCTTATGTCCAATAACATAAGAAGCTTGAGCTATCCGCTTCAATTCTCAAGATTTGTCAATAAACTTGCCTGTCAGATATGTATGTAGCTGTGTTTCCGAATTCAGCTATAGATATCTCTGCCAGGTAAGTATGAACAAACTTTTGTTGTTTCATAACAATTTCATATTTTGCCTTGCGTTATTTTACCACTGGTTGGTTCAAGTCATATACGCTTGCTGTAGTTATCTCTTCGGATGACAACCGAGAGGTCTATTGTCTTTTATTTTAAGGGCATTTAATCGTTACTCCCTGCAGCCTACCAGGAGTTTCCGATTTTTCTTTTACCGTTGTATGATAGTGTTATGGCGACACAAACGCACTTCTATATTTAGCGCCTTCTGTTTCGCTTAAATATACCAGCTTGAGAGTCTCTTTCTGCTCAAAAATAACGGACCTATTTCTTCGTAGAATAGAGTAGCTGGCAACCCACGCATAACGGTAAGAGACGACAAATGTAAGCTGCTGCTGTCATTGTCCGCTCCAGGCCAACCGAGCCAGTCCCAGCTCGTTCGCTGTCATGCGCGGTAGTTTACGTCTCTCTCTCCTGCGGGATTGACTGACTAACTGTATCTCTGCCCTACAATCAAGGACTTTAGCCTAAGATTGAGGGGATTTCTTACATGAATGAATAAACAATGAAGAATAAAACATTGCATTCGTTTTGCCTTACTACGTTCAACAGAGATATCTCTTAATCCTTTCGGTGCTCGTTACCGCACGGTATAGAACTACGAGTCTACCGCAACATTGCACTATTATATGCTCTCCTGCTTAGGCAAAGCGCAGCCTTATTAGGGAAGTAAGCATACTCGGGGAGGGAATGGATGAGCTTGCTGGGGACCATTTCCTTCCTGAAGAAGTTTGTTTCCCTGAATAGACTGCAATTCAGACCTCCACAGTTTTTTCCTACCGGGAAACTGAAATATTATTCAAGATCTAGGAATGATTCTGAACATCTCTCAGTGCGTCAAGTATCACCTGAGGTGATAGAAATAAGGTGCCGGACATGTGGATAGGGTTTCAGATGTCCTGGATCTTAATCTGAAAGAAGAAGAAGCAATTCGGTCGTCCCTCCAGTCCTTGAAACGAGTTTTTGGAACCAGTGGTCCAGATCAACTCTGATATTCCACAGCTCTCTCATATCTTAAGAAGTATCTTCTCTCGGTCCCTGTTCGAGTTTACGAGAAAGAGCCTATTATAACAACAGGCGTAGAATGTAACGATCCTCTAGAGGTTCGTTACAGGATTGCAAAAGTCCGTTCGAATCGTCTCGATCGACGGCAGCAACTACTGACTTCCGAGTGGAATCTTTCTTTAGAAGTATGTTGAGAGTTGTGGAGACTTTAGGGACGTCCTTTCATTCATCTCTTCGATATGTTGAGGATGAAGAGGCTTCTTCTTCTCTGCTCCCTTATTCTCGATCCGGGATCGGTACCATTAAACGCCATCCTATGATATTGAACGGGGATGGATGTTTAGTCTCTTTTCCCCTTTTTCAATCGCTTAGGAAATGTAATAAGATGATTTATGACGTCACGGAGCGACAATGACGCTGATCGCCCCATGTTGGCCTTTCAGGATCCTGGATTCACAGAGGTCACGTCCCTTCCTAGTTCACTTTCCAAGGACCTTTTCCGAGAGAGTCGGTCTACTCTAACTCGAAAGGTACCTTTAACCTCTCCGCTCTGAGTCTGACTACGTTCAGACTATCGAGATGTTGACAGGAATAAGATTACCGTTCCCTTTCCGTCTGAAGAATGGGATAAGCTGGCAGTCACAACTATTAAAGAATACGCAAATATGTTGTTGACGGCCTTTGGGCTCAGAGATTTGCTTCTGTCAAACAACAAAGCCCTTCACGATCTTTGAGTTCTGTGGAATCTCGAAACTCGCTCACCATCTACTTTTTGTCTCACCTGTTTTCTCGGAGTCAGACACCTGCGAGATCAGGCGACATATAGTAGCCCTGAGTTTCTTAGTTGACGAAGTCGGTGCGTTTATACACCCCCGATGATCGTGTAACATGAGACCAGGTTGGACTGTCAGGCATTCTTCCTTCGGGACTGAATCGCCTTTTTGCTCCTCGCTCCTTGGCACCAGAAGCTCGAGTCAGGAGTTGCTCAGGAGTTGATTCGCTGACGACGTTGGGTTGCGTTGTATACCACCCCCCAAGGTTTGCTTAGATTGAATCGCCCAGGCAGTCCAGACACTCATCCTTCAGCGAAGAATAGTGCCTTATGGTCTTCAGGGTACAGCCTTGCTGTCCTTGATTCGTCTGACTGGTCAACTGGTCGGTCACCTGACTTTAGTACAGACGGACTGACTGTGCATGTCCAGATCGAAGCTTTCAATATGGAACTTAGAAGTAGTCTGAAGTTCTTGATGTCAAAGCATTCGAACCTCTCCTACCTGTTAACTTCTTGCATGTGATCAGGAAGGCCTTCTTCTAACCACCCTAGATACGACAAAGAGGGTTAGTGAGATTTTAAGCCATCGTCACAAGTTTTGGTTTTAGAGAACACAAGGCGGTGTGCTCTCTAAGCCTTCCGTTGTGGCCTAAGAATGGAAACCCGTTTTGTTCCTTGGGCCAGGTGCTTGGAAGCAAGGATGGCACAAGTTAGTGGGCAGGAGCCAGAGAGAGTCCTGTGCCCTGTCGGGTCTCTCAAGTTTTATCTACATAAAACTCAAGAAAGTCGAAGTCATTCGGGCAATCTGCAGTGTTCCGAAAAAGATCAGACTTGCCCATATCGAAGAACTCCCTGGCTTTAGTGTTAAGGAGTTCTTTCAAAAATGCTCCTTCATTGTGTTTGCACAAAGATTTGAAATCTTTTGATCTGAATGCTCACGAGGTGAGGGCGCGGCCTCGGAAGCATTTCAACAGAGCATGGCACTCAGCAACATCCTGAGTACCATGTTTTAGCGAAGCAACTCTAGTGTTCACTTCACACTCCCTGCGAGATGTGAAGATGGCATATGAGATCTGCTGCTCGCTAGGGCAATACGTGTCTGCAGACACAATCTTGGGGGCAAGAAGTACCACTCATCCTATCCTGTAGAAAATGGTTAGGAAGAGCTCTTAATTTAGTTGTTGAGTCGCCGACAACGGCGACTTCTCAACTCTTAAGCCTTAGTTAACACACCTTAACTTTGGCTCGGTTGGTCAGGTGGTGATATATATATTTATATATATATATTTATTTTACTTCTTAGCCCTCATGGTATGTGTCAATATGGTCTAGTCACGTCGTGGTCTCCCCCCTGTTGACAGATCATCTGGAGTGCACCAGCTATATAGGTCTCTACCTCGCTGGCAACTCTAGTAGCACAAGCAGACTTAGTGGCAATAACCACGAAGCCAGCTATGCTAACAGGTGGAACCAAGATGTAAATCATCTGCATGCATTTGTTTCCCAAAATCCTTCTATTCTGTCCCTTCCTACCTCCAACGGTGGGATTCAGCTATATATATATATGACAGGTAAGTTTTCATGACAAAATGATATTGTTATGATACAATAAAGTTTGTTCATACTTACCTGGCAGATTATATATAATCAAAGTACCCACCCACCTCCCCTCAGGGGACAGTGGAAATAAAAATTATGAATAGAAAATGGGAATGGTTCCTGATACCCGCCTCCCAGCGGCGGGGGGAATGGGTACTAACCACCATGGCGACCACTGCGTGTGTCGGAAGTTTTTGAAATTCTGTCGGACTTCAGAAAATACAGCTATATATATATCTGCCAGGTAAGTATGAACAAACTTTATTGTATCATAACAATATCATTTTTCCCTGTTAGTTTTAATTGCTGAGTGAACATCCAAGTGTTGGTCACTTTGGGTATCAGATAACACTGGTAGTTCCTTTTTGGCCCCATATTGAATGGTGTCCCAATCTGCTAACTGTTCTGGTCAAGGCACCCATAGATTCCCCTTTGGCCCACTCCTCTCTGTTAGCTACATATTTTGAAGGAGCCTCAACTAATTTGTATTAGAGAAGTGGACTGTGATCTCTGATCAGTGAGATTAGTATTGTAGATGAAGTTTGTAATCAGAGCTACTATACTGTAGCTGTAGACCAGACAATCCAGATTCATCACCCACAGCCTAATGCAGGTGCTGCAGAGCTCTAAGGAGAGACCTCAGTTTGAGATCACATCCTCAAGGCTTATTCTACTAGTTTTAGGCTTGTTGTAGCTTGTTGTAGCTTGTTGGTGTGTTGCACAACCTTAGTGTCTTAAGTGGCATAGTTTGTCAGTTTTGCGTCATTTAAGAGGCATGCGACTGGAGGAGATTTCTCCCCTCCTCCAGTTAAGAAGTCCAAGGAAGTGGATCATGGTTCACATCCTTCTTGTAGTGTCGCAACTTCTACTTCTCCTCAAGGTTGTTTTTCGACTTCAGACATTTCGAACCCTCAAGGAGGCTGCCATATTTTGCTACCTTCGAAGCGTTCATCACTTCTACATTCGTCGAATGCCCCTTTGACTTCTCGTACATTTTTTTTATGAGCATAGATCCTTTGGTGTTGAATATTTCGACAGTTGCGACTTCTGGCTTTTTGACTACAACTTCTGCTATGTCAACGTCAACACAGGATAAATCCAATCTTTTTCCTCTTAAACAGTTAGAAGAGTTTATGTCTTTTTTGAAGGGCAATCAGTTGGCCCCCTAAGCCAGCAGAACCTTCTCTTTCTCCTGTTTCTTCAGAGGAGGAAGAACAGGAAGCAGAATCTATTCCCACATCAGTGTATTCAAATCTTCTGCCGTATCTCTTGGATATGTACCCAGATTAGTTTGCCACGGTAGCTCCTAGGTCTTCTGCTTCGATTTTTATGATGAGAAGGAAGCATGTGGACCCTTTGCTTCCTTAGCTGGTTTGGTAGTGTCCAAGGCTTCGAAGAAGTCTCTTCATATCATGGAAGACTGGTTATCGACCACGAGGGAGCTAGGCAAGGTGTACTTTTCTTCCCCCGAATTAGACATTTGTTTAAGAACCTTTCAAGTTCCTGGAAATTATGAGTTTTCTGGACTGGACAGTTGGAGCTCTTGCTTCGAAGATTGAGGATTGCCCCTCTATTCCAGAAGCCGTTGTGTCGGATTGGTTAGGGGTTCTTTTGTGCACCGATAAATCTGTTAGGGATGCTTCTGATTAGATCACCACTCTCTTCACCTTTGGTATTAAGAAGAGAGAACTTTGGTGCCCCTTCGTCACAAAAGGAGTTACTGCTTCCCAGAAAAGGGATTTTGACAAAGGAAAAATCTATTTCTGGGCAGTGACCTGTGTCGCCCAGTGAAATGGTTCCTTTAGCACTCATTTTCAAACATCTAACTCACCTGGTAGTTATATATACAGGCAGTCCTCGGGTTACGACGGGGGTTCCATTCTTAAGACGCGTCGTAACCCGAAAATCGTCGTAAGCCGGAACGACGTTGTTGAAAACATGTCCACAGGGAAAATTTCACTAATTTGCAATTTTTCTTAGGGCCGTATCTCTTAAATTATCACTAATTTACTTTTTTCATGTGCAACACTGTGTATTCACAAATTACTGTATATTTTCATTAAAATACAAGAGAGAGAGAGAGAGAGAGAGAGAGAGAAAGAAAGAGAGAGAGAGAGAGAGAGAGAGAGCATTACAACTTGTAGCACCAGCACGGTATAAAGGAGGTTTATATTTGTTTAAGTAACTGAAATTATCAATAAACATTCTACATACTAGTACCATAAAAATTCTTTCATCTCGGTAAAAGAGAGAGAGAGAGAGAGAGAGAGAGAGAGAGAGAGAGTTTATCTCTCTCTGTTCTCTCAAAAAATACTTATAACGCTTCCAGCGAAAGAGAGGAGGGAGTTACCACTATGACACATTATTATCTTGTGTGGCAAAGAGAGAGAGAGAGAGAGAGAGAGAGAGAGAGAGAGAGAGAGAGAGAGAGAGAGAGAGAGAGAGAGATTAACCTTAATTAAAAGTGACATGGAGATTAGTATTGTACTTCTTTAAAATACTATCACATATGAATTTTGTAATTATTATTATTATTATTATTATTATTATTATTATTATTATTATTATTATTATTATATTATTTGAAAGTATTAAAAACAAATAGTACAAGTACATAAAAGATCTCGAGTCTCAGTAAATGAGAGAGAGAGAGAGAGAGAGAGGGAGGGGGGGGGAAGGGGGGGGGGGAATTTCATGAGTACTTCCCCCTCCTGGCTGTCACAGAACTTGATATATCTGACAGTTTTAGTACCTGGAGTTAGAAAAAGGTTACTGAGAGAAGACTGGGATTTCCTTCATTCTTCCATAATTTTATAAATAAATAATAAGCTAAAATCTTACTAATTCACTATGGTATTTTCTTTAATGAATTGATATTATTGCTGATATTAATATTTAATACTTTGAAAATAGTAAATCATTTATTTATCATACAAAAAAAAACATACATCTTTGTAGTAGAGAGAGAGAGAGAGAGAGAGAGAGAGAGAGAGAGAGAGAGAGAGAGAGAGAGAGAGAATTATTATTTTTATTATGTGATATCATTTCAACTTATTAAAATTACTAATACAGTATTAATCAAAATTAATATTTGAAAATTAGTAAATCATTTTTGTATTATAAAAATGTATTTAGTCATGAAAATAAACATCAAAATACACTAATTAGTGATTATTTTCGTCGGAAAATACAAAGAGAGAGAGAGAGAGAGAGAGAGAGAGAAACTATGGTTTTTATACATTCAACATCCCTGGCAGATATATACTTAGCTATAGACTCCGTCGTCCCCGACAAAAATTCGAATTTCGCGGCACACGCTACAGGTAGGTCAGGTGATCTACCGCCACTGCCGCTGGGTGGCAGGAATAGGAACCATCCCATTTTCTAAGACAGATTTTCTCTGTTGCGGGTAGCCATAACATCGTTGTTGTTACCTCCTGACTTGATTTTCGTATTTCATCGCCGTTGATCTTCTGGACTGTCTTTTTGGTGACGTATTTGGATCTGTGGTTTGGCATATGCTTTTTGTGGAACGTTTTTTTGGATTTTGGCTTTGGATTTTGCTCAAAAATGTCTGATTCTAGCTGCGAGTTAGAAGATGTATGAATGAAGGTTGTTTGGTGAGGCTACCGAAAGTGTCGTTAGATCCTCACAAGGTATGCAAGAAGTGTAGGGGATATGAATGCACTAGAAATAACACGTGTGATGAATGTGTGAATATGGATGAGGAAGGATGGAAGACTCTAGATTCCTACTTAAGGAAACTAGAGAGAGATAGGGTTAGAAAGGCTGTCTCTAGAAGCATGAGTAGATCTCGCTCTAACGAGCCAGTTAGTATAACTAACCCCCAATTAATTGCTTCCTCAAATGCAGTTTCAACCTCTCCCGTAGCAGATGTTGCAAGTTCTGTTGCAGAGATTGCAAATTTGAAGTCAGCATTAAAAAGGATGGAGCTTGAAATGCAAGCTCTTAAAGGTAAGAATGTGCAAAGTGACATAAGTGTCCCCAGTGTAGTGGAGGGTGCGTCTGATCGGCTCTGTCTCGCTCCCAGACCTAGACCTCTTCCAAGCTCCCAGGCCCAGAGGAGAAGGAATGTCAACAGTCGTACGGAGGTTACAGAGAATCCCCACCGGTCAGGCGTCCCCTCGGCAGAATCTGTAGCGTCCCAGACTGCCAAGGATCGCCATTGGAAAGGCATCCTAAAAGAGTGCTTTTCATCATCCGATTCGTCTCCTCAAAGAAGTGGATGGACTTCCGACGAACTGTCGCGTCCGATCAAGAGGAGTTGGAAAGCTCCAACGTTGGACTCGAGCCCAGAACATTTCCCGGACGATTCTCCCTACGAGAGGAAAAGAGCCAAGAGGACAATATCTCGATCTCCTACGCCTTCCAGAGCGCATTCTCCTGTTCATAGCAAAGAAAAGGAAGAAACTGCGATGGACATCCTTCATAAAATGCAGGAACAAATTTCCTCTTTAGTAGGAGTATTGAAAAAAGACCTTCCGAGGAGAAAGGACGATTTTCTTCCTGTTAAGAGATCACGTCCGACGGGTGTTCCGGACTCCAGACTTATCTCCTACTCCTCGTACAAGTACAGAAAGGAATAAAGAAAGAAGGATGAAAACTCATAGGCTTTGGACGCCACATACGGACAATGACGAAGAGTGTCCGAGTCGGACAGAACCACCCAGGCGCTCGGCGCCAGAATTGGAAGACTCGGACAGGAAAAAGTGTCCTACGCGGACGGCACCAACCAGACACCATTCGCCAGACTCGGACAGCCTGGACAGGCGGATATGTCCTATGCGGACAACTATGTCCAAGCGACTCGTGCGATTGCGGACAAAACCTGACAAAGGCGGACAGCCTGGATTGGACAAAACGTCTTGTGCGCAGGCAACTCCGTCCGGGCGCCAGAAGCGGACAAGTCGGACAGACAGAAGTGTCGTACTGCATTGACACCAACCAAGCGCCAAGTTCCATATGTGGACAGCTCGGACAGACAACACGGTCCGAGACGGACAGATACGTCCGAGCGCATTGAACAAACTAGACTTTCGGCAAAGGTTAAGCACCAAGCGCCAAGATTTTCCTCAAAAGATTCATACGGAGAAATCAACCAGGAAGTGTCTCTTCATGATTTGGACCAGGAGCGGATTTCTCCGGACAGAGACGAAAGGTGCCGCACAGGCGGCCGTCGTCCTGTTCACGATATGTCCGTTTCTGGTGGAAATCTTCCGCAAGCACAGCTGTCTCCTGAGAAGAATGCGATACGTCGCACAGGCGGCCGTCATTCTTGTCAGGAGGACTTAGATGATTATCGGGTTTTTTCTCAGGATCGGCATTCGCCGGACAGGGACGCAAGGTGCCGCACAGGCGGCCATCCCCTTGTCGGGAGGGAGCTGATTCTGCGAAGAGCCCTTCACCTTGCGAGAAAAGACGTTCTCCCTCGGCTAATATTGATTCTCCTGGGGAACTGGCATGGAAGATGTCTCTGACACCGAAGACCAGAAAGGGGCTGGACTATCGGACTATAAAGCGTTAGCTGCGCTTTTGCTCCAAGAATTTGGAGATTCTTTGAGTCCTGCCGCTCCTCCGTCTCCTCGGTCGCTTTTTACGAGCGCGAAAACCTCAAAGTCGTCTTCCTTCCTGAAGATGCGGCCGACAATTTCCATGAAGAAGGCTTTGCAGTCTTTTGGAAATTGGCTTAACTCCAAGAAGGAGGCGGGAAAGACGGTCTTTACCTGCCCTCCCTCCAGACTTTCTGGGAGGAGGGGTATCTGGTATGAGACAGGCGAAGCAATGGGACTCGCCCTCCCAGCAACTGCGGAGGCAGATTTTTCAACGCGTCGAGGAGACAATCTCTTTCTTCAGCCAAGACAACTTGGGGAATGTCTGAAATGGACCATCTCCTCAAGGGATTGTTCCATGTCTTGGAAGTTTTCAACTTTCTGGACTGGTCCCTTGGGGTGATCACCAAGAGGACGCAAGACAATGAGCAACTAAGCCCCGATGTCCTTAATAGTATTTTGTCTTGTATGGACAAGGCAGTACAAGACTGATCGGGAGAAGTGGCCTCCCTTTTTTGGGGCGGGAATACTTAAGAAGAGAACGGTATTCAGTTCTTTCTTACGAAAGCTGTCTCTCCGGCACAGAGGGTTCGTTCCCTTCTGTACGCTCCTCTGTCTAACCAGCTTTTCCCTTCTCAGTTAGTGAGAGATATTTCTCACTCACTTACCGAGAAGGCGACACAGGATCTTCTGGTTCAATCAACCAAAAGGCCAAGGACAGCTGTTCCTGCCACGAAGGGGGAGACACGGATCCCGAAGCCGCCCTTTCGAGGGAGTTCATCTTCGAGATCCTCCTTTAAGAAGAGAGGAGCAGAAAGAAGAGGCAGGGCTTCTGCCTTTAGACCTACCAAGAAAAGCAAATGAACCTCAAGTCCTCCAAACACCAGTCGGCGCCAGACTACTGAACTTTGCAGAAGAATGGGCGTCGAGAGGGGCGGACAACTGGTCCCTCTCAATTGTGAGGAGAGGATATCTCATCCCCTTCAGGGACAGACCTCCCTTGACGTCTACTCCGAGGGAACTGTCGGCGAAGTACGCGGACCCTGTCAAGAGGAAGACCCTTCTGCAACTAGTAGAACAAATGTTGGACAAGGAGGCCATAGAATTAGTACAGGATCCACACTCTCAGGGCTTTTACAATCGACTGTTCCTCGTACCGAAAGCCTCGGGAGGGTGGAGACCTGTCCTGGATGTGAGCACACTGAACCGATTCGCAGAGAAACAGAAGTTCTCTATGGAAACATCCAACTCGGTGCTGGCGGCGCTGAGTCCGGGAGATTGGATGGCCTCCTTGGATCTACAAGACACATATTTTCACGTCCCTCTGCATCCGTCATCGAGGCGGAAAAAAATAATCTACGATTCATGATTGCAGGGAAGGGTCTTTCAATTCAGGGCCATGTGCTTCGGCCTGTCTACGGCTCCTCAAGTTTTCACCAAACCTGATGAGGAACGTAGCACGGTGGCTTCATCTGGAGGGGGTGAACATATCCCTCTATCTGGACGACTGGCTAATAAGGGCCAAATCAAAACAACAATGTTTGGAGGACTTAGAAACGACTTTGAATCTCGTTCGCTCACTCGGACTGCTCGTGAACCTCGAGAAGTCTCAGATGATCCCCAGCCAAGACATTGTCTATCTGGGGATTCAGATGGATTCTCGGGGTTTTCGAGCATTTCCATCGCAAGACAGAATTGCTCGAGGCTTGGAGAAAGTATCAACCTTCTAAAGGAAAGAACGAAGCTCAGCGAGGGAATGGTTAAGTCTTCTGGGCACCCTTTCGTCGCTGGAGCAGTTCGTTTCCCTAGGGAGGCTCAATCTGAGACCTCTGCAATTTTACCTGCAAAGAATGTGGGACAGAAAGAAAGGGGATCTTTCGGAACAGTTTCCCATTCTACAAGAAATAAAATTACACCTGAGGTGGTGGTTAAACCCACTTCAAATGAACGAAGGTATATCCCTTGCGATTCGGAACCCTCTCCTAGTGTTGTTTTCCGACGCCTCGGAAACGGGATGGGGAGCAACTCTAGGAAAGAAGGAAGTGTCAGGAACCTGGACAGGAGAACAGGTGTCCTGGCCTATAAATGTAAAACAAAGAACTTATGGCAGTTCATCTAGCCTGGAAAGAAACTTCGAGGTCGGAGGTCAGAGACGTGGTAGTCCAGGTAAATTCAGAACAAATACCACGGCTCTAGCTTACATCGGAAAACAGGGGGGGACTCACTCGCTCACACTATACAAGATAGCGAGAGACCTCTTGATATGGGCAGAGGAACGAGGCATTGTACTGTTGACGAGGTTTGTACAAGGGACCAAAAATGTCAGAGCAGACAGACTCAGCAGGAAGAACCAGGTCCTTCCAACAGAGTGGACCCTACACTCCGAAGTCTGCCAAAAGCTCTGGTCTCTCTGGGGGAAGCCTCAGATAGACCTGTTCGCCACGTTCCTCTCCAGAAGGATAGAAAACTTTTGCTCCATTGTAGAAGATCCAAGAGCAATAGCAATAGATGCTTTTCTCATGGACTGGTCGGGCATAGATGCCTACGCTTTTCCCCCCTTCAAGATTCTGGGGGAAGTGTTAAGAAAGTTCCGTTCCTTGGAGGCGACGAAACTGTCACTCATCGCCCCATATTGGCCCGCTCGAGACTGGTTCACAGAGGTACTGGAATAGACGGTGGACTTCCCCAGATCTCTTCCCATGAGGACAGATCTGCTCAAACAACCCCACTTCGAGAGATATCACGGAAACATCCACACTCTCTCCCTGACTGCCTTTCGACTATCGAAAGACTTGTCAGAGCGAGAGGCTTTTCACGAAAAGCTGCAAGCGCAATTGCCAGAGCCCGCAGGTCCTCTACTCTGCGGGTCTATCAATTGAAGTGGGAAGTCTTCCGTAGATGGTGTAGGTCGAAGAAGCTGTCCTCTTCCGATACCTCTGTGACCGAAATTGCTGATTTCAAACATCTAACTCACCTGGTAGTTATATATATAGCTTACGTCCCTGACGTCACGGCAGAATTTCAAAACTCGCGGCAATCGCCGATTGGGTAGTCAGGTGCACCACCTGTGCGCCCTCTACCCAGGTACGTTAGAACCGTTCCAACTATTCCCTCAGATCTTCCCTGCCTCCGCTACGGTGACATCGTTGGAACTTCGCTCGCTAGCCCGTGTCTTTTGCAGTATTATTTGGTGAAGTACACTTTGGCTTTGGCTTTCGCTTGAATTGGATTTTGATTTTGGATTTTTCTTGACTTTCGTTTCGATATTGTTGGTTTGACCTTTGCTTGTTTTTTATCTCTTTTTGATTTCTCATCATGACTGATTCTGCTTCAAGTTTGAGAATGTGTGTGAAAGGTTGCAAGACTAGACTTGCTAAATCCTCTTTAGATCCTCATTCTATTTGCAGTAAATGCAGAGGAAAAGTTTGTGAGATAGGTGATAGATGTAATGAATGTGTGGGCTTGCCTGAGACTGAATGGATTGAATATTACCGCTATGTGCGCAAATTAGAGAAGGCGATAGGCATAAGGAGAGCGAAAGAAGACCTTGTCTCGCTCCTCCATAGACAGTCAAGGAATAGATAGTTCTCTATCCCTCGATACTCCTACTGATCCTCCTCCTGTTGTATCATTACCAAATCCAGTTTCAGAAACAGGTAAAAGTCCATCATTACAGGACATGATGACGGCCATTCAAGCCCTTGGTCAACGGGTAGAATCCTGGCACAAGACAGGGATAAATTATGGTCTAATATGAGAGATATTAAAGTGAATAGTGAAATTAGTGCAAGTGCAGTGGAGGGTGCGGCCGCTCGGACTTGTCGTGCTCCTAGTCCTAGACCTCTTCCAAGCTCACCAACCCCTGTGAGAAGGAAAGTCAACCGACGAAGGGAGGCGAGAGGTTTTAGCTCCCGAGCAGTCGTCCCCTCGAGCGTACCTGTAGACGATCCCCAGGACGCTCACCTTCGCTATAGGAAAGGCGAGGTTAAAGTGTTTTCTTCGTCGTCTAACGACACAGTACCCAGATGGGGCTGGCGTCAGACTTCGAAATCCAGACCCATTAAAAGAAAATACCAGGACGCCGAGCGTCCTGATACTGGACGCCAGGACGAAAAACGTCAAGAGCGTCCAGGATGTAGTCATTGGAGCAGCCCCGGAGCGCTTCCATTCAAGTTCCGATATTTGCTCTCCTACCAAATTAAAGACGTTAAGACGTCGCACCAGGCGACCCATTTTTTTTTCGTCTTTGGTAGGAGGCAAGGAAATATTGGAAAGGGGGAAAGGGAAACCTTCAGTGCAAACTGCAACTCCGGATCGTTTCTCTTCGATTCGATGCTTGCTCTCCTGCCAAATCAAGACGCAAGATGTCGCACAGGCGGCCGTCGTCTTTGGCAGGAAGTAAGGAAGAATCGGACGAAGGGAGACTTTTCGTTGGTGCGTGCTGCAACTCTTGATCGCTCCCCTTTCGTCTCCGATGTTTGCTCTCCTATCAATATAAGACGCAAGATACCGCACAGGCGGCCGTCGTCTTTGGTAGGAGTAAAGGAAGCATCGGACGATTGGATGCCTTCAGTGCATGCTCCTGCTCCTCCTTCGGATTGGCATTCTTCAGGCCTTTCATCTCAAGACGAACAGAATGAAGAGAGAGCGATTGACTTTGCAACTTCTCTAGTCTGTCCCCAGCAGCAAGAAGCTCCGCAGTTTTCCGTACTGCAAGATTTTAAGCAGAAACTCTCCTCTCTTATGCAGTCATATCAACCTGCTACTCTTACTGTTAAACGCCAGGACGAAAAACGTCTTGAAGCAAGACGACAGGACGAAAAGCGTCTTGAAGCAAGACGCCAGGACGAAAAAGTCTTGAAGGAAGACTCCGGACGAAAAACGTCTTGAAGCAAGAGCCAGGACGAAAAACGTCTTAAAGCAAGACGCAAGACGCAAAAAGTCTTGAGGCAACGCCAGGACGAAAAAACATCATGAGACAGGACGCCAGGCATCAAGGTCTGGACGGACAAGACTCCAGGCATCAAGAAACTGGGAAAGCAGGATGCACAAACGAAACATGACATCGCTAACTATCAGTTATGGTCTCAATCAGAAGAAAGGAATGAAGGACATCCCCCATTACTTACCTTTTGATCAGATGCAAGTCGTTTCCGAGGAAGACAATCAAACAGATCTACAACCTTCAGCAGATCTTAAAAGGCTTATGAAAGTTTTTGCAGAATTTTTTCCAGAAAGTTTTGTGCCAGCTGCCCCTCGTTCTCCACCTTCAGAGTTAACTCTAGGGAAGGCTTCTAGAGAATCCGATTTTACGAAGATGGTATTATCGCGCTCTTTGAAAAGAGCCTTGAAATTAATGAAGGAATGGATGGTCTCTAAGAAAGACCAGGGAAAAACAGCTTTCTCATTTCCTCCGGCCAGATTAGCTTCCAGATCCAGCATCTGGTACGACACTGGAGAAGTCCTAGGTTTGGGAGTTCCAGCTTCTTCCATGGGGACTTCTCTAGTCTTGTGGACTCTTCTCGTCGGACGGCCATGGGAAGACGAAAGTGTTTTGGTCTTCCACTGAAATGGACCTCCTCCTCAAAGGGATTTTTAGAACCTTCGAAGTCTTTAACTTCCTAGACTGGACTCTGGGTTCATTGGGGAAGAATTGAAAAATTAAAACTTGAAGTCTACCAAAACGGAAGAACTCGTTCACCTTATGTCATGGCATTGACAAAGCGCTTCGAGACGGGTCGAACGAGCTAGCAGCCCTTTTCTCAGCTGGAATCTTGAAGAAAAGGGCCCAATTTTTGTTCGTTTCTTCGAGGTGGAGTAAACGCTCACTCATGAGAGCTGGAACTGCTTTTCGCTCCCCATTTCGACTCATCTTTTTCCGCATAGTTTGGTAAAAGAAGTATCCTCAGCTCTGACCCAAAAAGCGACACAAGATCTGATGACTAAAGCAGCAAGGAGAGTTGTTCCATCAAGTTTTGCAGGACAGAAACTCAAAGAAACCACTCCTCTACCACGTAGTTCTCGGCCCTTTCGAGGTAGATCCCTCAGGAGAGGGAATGCAAGAACTATTACAAAAAACTCCAAGAAAAGAGGCTTCAGAGGAGGAAGTAATAAAGTCTGACAAAGATCTTCTTCAGACAGTGGTAGGAGCCAGACTCAAAAATTTCTGCAAACAGGGAGAAAAAGGGAGCAGATCCTTGGTCTATTCAGCTTCTCAAAGAAGGATACAAGATCCCTTTCTGGAAAAAACCCCCCTTAGCAGAAAGACCGATCAATCTGTCAGCCAAGTACAGAGAGGAGTCCAAGACTCCAGGGTTTTACAATCGATTATTCCTGGTCCCCAAGAACTCGGGCGGATGGAGACCGATTTTGGACGTGAGTTCCCTGAATATTTTCGTGAAGAAAACAAAATTCACTATGGAGACAACGAAATCAGTTCTTGCTGCAGTCAGACGAGACGACTGGATGGTTTCGTGGATCTCCAGGATGCTTATTTTCAACGTCTTATTTTCACGTCCCGATCCACCCGAACTCCAGAAAGTATCTAGATTTGTTTACAAGACAGAAACATATCAATTCCGAGCTCTTTGTTTTTCGGTCTAAATACCGCACCTCAAATTTTCACAAAACTTATGAGCAACGTAGCAGCAATGCTACACAAGAAACGCATCAGAGCCTCATTGTATCTGGACGATTGGCTCCTCAGAGCCCATTCCTACGCCGACTGTCTGGAGAATCTTCAGAAAACAATTCGATTATCAGAAGACCTAGGCCTTCTGATAAACCACCAGAAATCCCAACTGATCCCATCCCAGGAAATCTTGTACTTGGGGATGAGGATTCAGAGTCAGGTTTTTCGGGCTTTTCCGTCCACATTGAGAATGGAACAAGCTTTAGAGAAAATAAGAAACTTCCTAAAGAAACAGAAGTTCTCTGCTAGGGAATGGATGAGTCTGCTGGGGACCCTTTCCTCGCTAGAACAGTTTGTCTCCTTGGGAAGACTGAACCTATGCCCTCTGCAGTTTCATCTAAATCAGCATTGGGACAAGAAGAAGACACTAGAGTCAATGTGTATTCCCGTTTCGAACGACATGAAACACTATTTACAGTGGTGGAACGATCCCATCAAGCTCCAGGAAGGCCTCTCCCTAGAGCAGAGGAACCCAGACCTAGTGTTGTTTTCCGACGCCTCGGACTCGGCTGGGGAGCAACACTGAGGAAGTTAGAAGTCTCGGGCTTCTGGAACAAGGAACAAGAAAAGTTCCACATCAATCTGAAAGAATTGACTGCAGTTTTCCTAGCTCTCAAGGAATTGAGAGCGTAGTCCGGAACAAAGTGGTACAGGTCAACTCTGACAACACAACGGCGTTGGCCTACATCAGCAAACAAGGCGGGACACACTCAGAGTCTCTGTACAGAGCAGCAAGAGAACTGCTCCTCTGGACGAATGGAAAAAACGTGATTCTGGTAACACGCTTCATTCAGGGAGAAAAGAATGTGAGAGCAGACATCCTGAGCAGAAAACATCAAGTCTTGACAACAGAATGGACTCTCCATCAGGAAGTTTGCAAGAGTCTATGGCGAATCTGGGGGCGCCCTTGCATAGATCTCTTCGCAACAGCGCAGACAAGACGGATGGAGACTTATTGTTCTCCAGTCCCAGACCCCGAAGCAATCCACATAGATGCGTTCCTTCTGAATTGGACACATCTAGACGTGTACGCCTTTCCCCATTCAAAGTTAAATAGTACACAGAGTGTTGCAAAAGTTTGTGGCTCACGAAGGAACCAGGATGACACTAGTGGCACCCTTCTGGCCGACAAGAGAATGGTTCACAGAGGTACTGGAATGGATGGTGGACACCCCAAGAAGCCTTCCGTTAAGAGTAGATCTACTCAAACAGCCCCACTTGGAAAGGTATCACCAAAACCTCCAAGCTCTTCAGCTAACTGCCTTCAGACTATCGAAAAACTCCACAAGAGCTAGAGGATTTTTGAAGGAGGGCAGCTAGTTGCAATTGCAAGAGCAAGGAGGTCTTCAACCATTAAGGTATACCAATCGAAGTGGGAGACTTTTAGAGGATGGTGCAGGGACAACTCTATTTCCTCTTCCAGTACCTCTGTGACTCAGATAGCAGATTTTCTGCTATACCTCAAGAAGAGACGTAACTTTTCTGCTTCTACTATCCAGGGTTATAGGAGCATGCTAGCAGCTGTCTTCAGGCATAGAAACCTTAATCTATATGATAATAAGGATCTACAAGATTTTCTTAGATCCTTCGAGACAACTAAGGAAAGAATACAATCCTCATATCTTGGAATTTGGATGTAGTCCTCAAGTTTTCTCATGAGTGACAGGTTCGAACCCTTACAGGAAACATCCTTTAAGGACCATCACCATGAAAAACTCTCTTCCTGATTAGCCTAGCAACAGCAAAGAGGGTCAGCGAAATCCATGCCTTCAGCAAAAACTGTAGGTTTCAGACAGGGCAAAGCCATCTGCTCGCTACAGTTGGGATTCCTAGACAAAAAATGAACGCCCCTCTCAACCCTGGCCCAAGTCATTCCGAAATTCCGAACCTCTCGGATCTCACGGGTGAGGAAGCAGAGAGAGTTCTTTGTCCGGTAAGGTCTCTGAGGCATTACTTGGAGAGAACGAGACAATTACGTGGCACTTCAGAAGGGCTTTGGTGTTCGGTCAAGAAGCCCTTTCTGCAAATGTCGTAGAATGCGCTATCCTTTTTTATAAGGCAATTAATTAGGGAAGCGCATTCAGCATGTACTGAAGCGGATATGAAGCTACTTAAAGTTAAGACTCACGAGGTAAGAGCCGTAGCAACCTCGGTAGCATTTAAACAAAATAGATCCCTTCAGAATATCCTGGACGCAACATTCTGGAGGAGCAAGTCAGTTTTTGCGTCGCACTATCTTACGCAAGTGCAAACTTTGTATGAGGACTGCTACACACTAGGTCCGTTTGTAGCAGCTCTTTCAGTAGTGGGAAAAGGGTCTACCCCTTAAAACCCATAATCCAATACTCTTTTTCTTATCTTGGAACTATTGAAAAGTTATGGTTGTTTGTGGAGACTGGATGCAGTCTTCCACAATCATTGATCTTTAGTCAGGTGATCAACTTGTTCCTTAGTAGCGCCTGGAACAAGAGTATTGTAGGGAGTCTAGTCACATAGAGGTTGACCGGTGACAGTCTCCAAGAGGTCTTCAGCCCTGGGTGGATTGCTGGCACCTCATAAGGAAAGCAGACACAATGAGACAGGATATCATTAAAGTCAGCTTCCTTAACAGGTACGAACCCGTAAGTTTGTTTTTATTAACACTTATGTCAATTCCAACGATGATAGCTGTCTCTGACCCTCCACCAAAGGTGTTAATCAGCTATATATATAACTACCAGGTGAGTTAGATGTTTGAAAATGTTATTTTCATACAATCAACTTACCTGTCAGATATATACATAGCTAAGACTCCGTTGTCCCCGACAGAAATTCAGGTAGGTCAGGTGATCTACCGGCCTGCCCTGGGTGGCAGGACTAGGTTACATTCCCGTTTTCTATCATATTTTTCTGTCGCTTGGAATGTAAACAACGTTTGCAGTTCCTCCTGACTTGATTTTTGGATTTCATCGCCATCGATCTTCTGGGCTATCTTTTGCAGGGAAGTACTGGATCTTTGGTTCGGCAAACGCATATTAATTTTGTTTTAATAACTTTGGCTTCGAAAATTTCGAAGAATTGTTTACGTGTAACTACCGAACTTTTTCGGTAGACACTCACATAGTTTGCAAGAAGGAAAATTTTAATATTTATTCATAATAACGTGTAGTAATGTTAGAATTGATTGAGCTAACTTCCTTCTTGAGGAAGTCAGGAATAGAATTAGTTACGCTTCCTTTAGAAGTTTTTATAGCTCTCGTACTAACGAGCAGTTAGAGCATTAACAATACTAGTAGTGTTGTATCCTCATCTTCTTACTTCACAGAATCTTCAAATTCATATTGCAATTTGAAGACAAAGGAATGTAACTCAAAATACGAGCTATTGAAAGGTAAGAAGTGATTTTAGTGTTAGTGCAGTGGAGGGTGCGTTCTGATCGGCTCTGTTTCGCTCCCAGGCCTAGACCTCTTCCAAGCTCACATACCCAGAGGAGAAGGAAAGTCGAAAGCCTTACGGAGGTTATGGAGGCATGGAGAATCCCCACCGATCAGGCGTCCCCTCGGCAGGATCGTAGAAACGTCCCAGACTGCCAAGTCGCCATTGGAAAGGCGTCCTAATTAGTAGAGGGTGCGTCCGATCGGCTCTGTCTCGCTCTCAGGCCTAGACCTCTTCCAAGCTCACAAGCCCAGAGGAGAAGGAAAGTCGAAAGCCTTACGGAGTTATGGAGAATCCCACCGATCGGGTCGTTCCCTCGGCAGGATCTGTAAAACGTCCCAGACTGCCAGGGATAGCCATTGGAAAGGCATCCTTTAAAAAGTGCGTCTCTTCTTCCGTTTCTTCATCTTACATCCGAAAAGACGAAGAATGTACATGTTTGGAGTTCGGACGATCTGGCTCGTTCTCTGAAAACTAAGAGAACACTGAGTGAGAGGCTAGAGAGCCAGACAGCAAGCTAGCGCGAGCCACGTTCCTTTCCAACAGCCAGCAGCGAGCCGCGCTCCAACAGACTAGCGCAAGCCGCGTTCCAACAGACTAGCGCGAGCCTCGTTCATACAGATAAACGCGAGCCGCGTTCCAGCAACTGAGCGCGACCGCATTCCAGAACTTTTTTCTTGGCGCAAGGCGCCTCAAAGAGAAAACAGACGGCTGAGACTGAGGAGCCTTATAGTAGAGTGGCAATCAGAAGGATGCTTCCATTGAACGTTTACTGGCAAGAGGCTCGTATAACAAGACTAGAGGCGCTCGGATCTTTCAGGGCGCACGGGACCTTCCACGCAAGCGGAACGTTCCAGGAGCGAGTCTCCTTTCTAGCGTGCGGAACATTCCAGGCGCGCGGAACTATCCAGACGCCAGGCGCTAGGCGCAAGGATCCAGACGCCAGGCGTCAGAATATTCCAAAATCTTCATTTGAGAGAGAGGTCAGTCGCGAGACTCCTCTTTGAGTTTTTTAACTTGACAACTTTCCCCTGGCAAATGTGCAAGATGTCGCACAGGCGGCCGTTGCTTTTGTCAGAAGGATTCTGATACTAAGAGAAGCCCCTTTTCATTATTCAGAAGACTCCTGTGTTAGGGCAGTTCCTCTCAATGCGGACTCTCTCCTTCATCCATGCTCTTCCTCGTTTTGAGGAGGCAAGAGCTTTGGGAGTTTTCTTAATAAGATTCTCATCGACGTTTGGGTATGATGGCGGATAGGAATATCTACTTCCTTCCGTAAACCCTAGTGATGAACAGGAATTCTGTCTCTTCCGCGATTTATGAGGAAATCACGAAGATTTAAAGAGTTTCCTGGATTAACTTCCTTCCTTAAGGATATATATATATACTCTTTCTATCGTTCTATTAACGAAAAGAACGAAGATAGTAGAAGGTAGTAGAGTATCTGCTGGATGAGAATACGATACGGTCAAATCATAAACACATACCGTAGTTACTTCTTTGCTGTGCAACTCAATTACCAGTATCCTTCTACGACTTTCCTAGGAAGGACTACGCTTAAAGGGATTGTTAAGACAACACCTACTTAGCTTCTGATTTATCGAAGTCTTGTTTCGCTTCCTTAAATATGCTTTAATAAGAATTCCTGAAGTTTCGATAATAATTTTATAAGATTCCTTTATTAAAGGAGTAGCTGGCAACTCCGGAAGAGTAAGGCCAGACGGCTAACGGACACTGCTTTCGCTGAGAGCCTGAGACCAACGCAGTTCCATGTAGGTGTCAGTCATGAGCGGTCGGGTTTATCTCTCTCTCCTACGGGATGGATAAACTATCCGTATCTCTCCCCTACAATTGCGGTCTTAACCTCGGATTGAGGGATAGTTAAGCTACATAAATAAAATATTGTATGCCTTTTGCTAAGAAGCTTTCAATAGGGAGATAGTACAACCTTTCAATGCTGTTACGTTTGGTACAGTTGGTAACATTTATTAAAGGATTCTATCGCAGCAGAACATTATATTATATAATGCTCTCAGGCTTACGAAAGCATAGCTTATTAGAGTACCTGCTCAGAAGATGGATGAGTCGGATGGGAAACATTCTCTTTGTGGCAAAACTTGTTTCCCTGAATAAACTATACTACGTATATAAGGTTTTTTCCTACTAAGAACGGAATTAACATGTGAAAGGATGTCGGGTACCATTAAGGCACAGGTGTTCTGCACATAACCTAAAAAGAATTAGAAGGAAGCGCCAGCCTTCGCGCCAGCCTGGCACATAGCGCTAGAAGCGCCAACCTGGCGCAATGCGCCAGAAGCGCCAGCCTGGCGCAAATTGTGCGAGAAAGCGCCAGCTGGCGCAGTGAGCCAAGAGCACCATCCAAGATTTTCTCGTTTTAGTGAGTTATTAACCTAAGAGTCCAGTAGCCTCTCGGACACCAGGCTCGGTAAACGGAAACAAGATTCGTTCCTGATTTCGTTACCCATTTAATCACTTAGGCCAATTCCACGACTCTCATATCGCAAAGAGCATCGAGAATCTCTTTTACGCTCCTGTTCGCGTTAACAAAGAGAACCTTCTCGATCGACGATAATAACTGTTAACATGTTTAACATTTATTGGAAAGAGTTGTGAAACCTGCGGAAAAGTCTTCTTCATAGATCTCTTTAGTAAGGTAAGAAGACGAAAACAGGCTTCCTATAGACTGCTTTTCCTTTTCCTCGAACCAAGAGAGGTAGCAATATACGCCATCTTTATTTTTTTTTAGAAAGGGGATAAACTTTAGTTTTTTTTTTTCCCTAAAATATAAATTATTTGCAGAATTTAAGATAAAGGGTGTCAAAAGAAAGAAAGAAGAATACTATATGCCTCATTTGGTTGGCCTTAGAGAGGTTGGATTCAGAGAGGTCACGTTCTCTCACAGCATGTTTTTGGAAGTCTTTTTCCAAGACAGTCTGAATATTCTATCAGCATCTATTATAAAATGGACCTTAACAACCTCTCCACTCTGAGTCTGTCTGCGTGCAGACTGACCAGAAGTGGACCATGAATGAGAGGATTTTTCAAGGTAAATGACAATAGTCATGGACAAGATATAGAATTGCTACAGATCGTGCTAGATGGAATGAGGAACTGTCCTCTTCCGATACCTCTGTGAACCACATAGCGATTTTTTTTCTTTCCCTTTCAGAGGGAAGAATCACCTTTGTATATATCTGCTATCAAAGTAGCAGTAAAAGGCTATACTCTGTCTCTATAAAGGGATTGGAGATAGCAGAGGATTAAGATCTTCGGGATCTTATACGATACCTCAATATGACAAGAGTAGGATATCATGTACTTATAATGGATTTTTTTTTTTTTTTTTGTGGCCACAGATTCTAATGTTCCGACAAGATGGAAACTGCCTCCTCATCAAACTTCTTGAGAAATTTTTATGAGGGAATTCTTTGTTTCTCTTGGTCCCAGACGATCAAGACGACAAGTGAATTTTTTGAGCATTGGAATCTCGCATCAGATTCTATGGAGATTAGGCAATGGGTTCTTGCCAGCATAGTATGTCTGGAAAAAGAACTAAAACCCCCTATTCCTGATTCAATGTTTTCAGATATAGGTTTCGTTGTCCAAGCAGGGTACTTACGTTATCATCTACAGTAGAATGGTTAAAACGTTTGCCTACAGAGTCTTTGGAATGCGATGACGGCTCGAAATGCTTCCCAGAAGGTGTTCAGAGGGATACAATAAAGAGCTAGAAGAAATCAGGAGTACTCCCAATTTCAGCTCGGAGTCTCCTTTCGACTTCCAAGCTTCTTCCCTTCCTTCGGTACAAAGGATAGGGAAGATTCTGCAACGAGAAGGCCCTTCAACAGGTAAGAAGAGATCTCGTGAGCAAGGGAAGTACTCAAGAAGGATCCTCCTCGGAGGAAGACTCTTATCTCTCATTCTGTTAGATATCCTATCGTATACTGATGTAGCTGACTACAATCACCTCCCCTTGCCGGAGAGGCCAAAGCTCAAAGTGGAAGAATTTCTTCCACCCTTCTCCAGTCTTGTGATTTACTATTGTGGATGTTCAGGACTTTCGGACAATGTAGCGCCAACCAGGAGCCTTAGGCTAAAACAGGTGTAAAAAACGCCAGAGGTAGACAGCCCCAAGAACACTGTCATTGTCTGATGAGGAGAAAGACCGGGCCTACAACCTGACACAGATGCGCTAGATGCGAATATATAGGATGGATAAGAGTGTCCGATGTGGACATTGCCAGACATCCTCGAGACTCTACCAAGCTCGAAGCTCCGGCAAGTGGGGAGGAGCCAACCAGGCGCGAGGCGCCAGGCAGGAGCGAGGCGCCAGGCAGGCGTGAGCTACCAGCCAGCCGCGAAGCTCCAGGCAGGCGCAAGGCGCCAGGCAGGCGCGAGGCGCCAGGCAGGCACAAAGCGCAAACCTGGCGCGAGACGCCAGCCAGGCGCAAGGCGCCAGCCAGGCGCGAGGAGCCAGCCAGGCGCGAGCCAGTCAGCCAGGACCGAGGCGCCAGCTAGGCTCAAGCCAGGCTCTAGGCGCAAATCTCCAGCTAAGGCGCGAGGCGTCAACCAGATGCGAGGCGTCAACCAGATGCGAGGCGTCAACCAGATGCGAGGCGCCAGTCAAGCGAAAGGTACCAGACAAGCGCTAGGCGCCAACCAAGAGCGAAGCACCAGCCAGGCGCGAGGTTCCTGCCAGGCTTCAGGCTTCAGTCAGGAGAGATCCATTTGAAAAAAGCCCTGGTCTTCTTTGAAACATGGAGATCTCCTAAGCACTTCATAAGTGACTTGATTCCTTCAAACAGCTGAGAATTAAAAGCGCAGGAAGTGCGCGCTTTTGCAAATTCTTGTTCTTTACATAACAATATGTCATATAAGACATATTAGCTGTGTTGTACGGTAGAGGCAACTCTGTGTTGACTTCTCATTACACAAAGGATGTCAAGTTAACCTACGAGAGATCCTTCTCTTTTGGTTTATACGTTTCTGCGGATACGTTACTGGGATAAGGAGCCGACACTGATCCTTAACTTGAGGTTAAAGTTTTTTGTTTTTTAACTTAGTGAAATTATTGGGGTTTTTGAAAGGAGTGTGGGGATAACTCTTTTCAATTTGAGCGCGAACCCTCGTGTTAGGATCAGGTGATCGGGATCGGCGTTGCGCTCCTTCATAAGGTGTATTGTCATAGAAGTGGTCCAGTACCCATTGACAAAGTCCTTTCAGGCTCTGCCGAGTAAGCGGTTCATACCCCATCGGCAGACCCACAAGAACTCTTAGGCCATAGATCACATATCGCGCTAAAGTCTTTAGTGATGCAGACTACCGGGCAACAGCCACGAAGTCTACCACCTAAGATAGGAACCAAGGTTTATTTATACCTACAACATATGTTGTTTACCTGTCTATTCCATGTTAGCTGTCTCTTACCCTCCACCAAAGGGTGCCAATTAGCTATGTATATATCTGACAGGTAAGTTGATTGTATGAAAATGATATTGTTATAATACAATAAAGTTTCATACATATTTACCTGGCAGATATATACGATTAGGGCCCACCCAGCCTCCCCGCAAGGAGACAGGTGGAAGAGAAAAAATATGATAGAAAACGGGAATGGTTCCTAGTCCTGCCACCCAGGGCAGGCCGGTAGATCACCTGACCTACCTTGCAGCGTGAGGTGCCGCGGAAATTTGGAATTTCTGTCGGGGACGACGGAGTCTTAGCTATGTATATATCTGCCAGGTAAGTATGTCTGAAACTTTATGTAGTATAAACAATATCATTTTTCATGATAAAATAAATTTTGAACATACTCACCTGGTAGTTATATATAATTCCCAAATTCCCTCCTCCCCTCCCTAGAGACTATGGGCATGGAAGATCTGAGGAATAGTTGGAACGGTTCTACGTACCTGGGTAGAGGGCGCACAGTGGTGCACCTGACTACCCAATCGGCGATTGCCGTGAGTTTTGAAATTCTGCCGTGACGTCAGGGACGTAAGCTATATATATAACTACCAGGTGAGTATGTTCAAAAATTTATTTTATCATGAAAATAACATTTTCCTTATCTTCCTTAGAGAGGAATCACGTTTAGCTGCTTCTACCATAAAAGGCTATAGAAGTATGCTATCGGCTGTATTTAGAAACAGGGGTCTTAACATAGAAGACAATAAGGATCTCCATGATTTGATACGATCCTTTGGTACTACAAAGTCTAAATCCTCTATCACTCCAAGTTGGAACCTAGATGTGGTCCTCCAGTTTCTCTCTTCGGATACTTTCAAACCACCTCGAGAAAGTGCATTTTTCTCTTGACCCTCGCGACGGCCCAAGAGGGTCAGTGAGATACATGCATTAGACTCTCGGGTAGTTTTTAGAGGAGATTCTGCTGTTGTCTCTTTCCAACCTTTGTTTGGCCAAGAATGAGAATCCTTCTAAACCTTGGCCCAGAAGTTTTGAAATCAAGGGCCTCTCTCCCCTTGTGGGTAGAGAAGCAGAAAGGTCTCTCTGTCCGGTCAGAGCACTGAAGTTTTTATCTGAAGAGAAAGAGTCAACTTCAGGGTTGTAATCAGAGCCTATGGTGCGCGCCCTAAGGAACCGAAGAGGAAATGTCGAAGAACGCATTAGCATTCTTCGTGAGAAATGTGATAACGGAGGCTCACATGAAATGCCAAGAGAAAACATTTAAGCTGCTTAGGGTTAGAGCACACGAAGTCCGTGCAATTGCAACTTCCCTAGCCTTTAATAGAAATATGTCAATGAAAGACATATTAGCAGCAACATATTGGAGATGCAACTCGGTATTTGCCTCCCACTACTTAAAAGACGTCAGAGTGACTTATGAAAAGTGTTTTTTCTCTTGAACTTATGTATCAGCCGGGATTACCATTGCTGGGACAGGGAGCTGGTACTGATCTTTAAATAATATTGTTTTTATACATTCAACTTCCCTGCCAGATATATACTTAGCTATAGACTCGTCGTCTCCGACAAGATTTCAAATTTCGCGCACACGCTACAGTAGGTCAGGTGATCTACCGCCCCCTGCCCTGGTGGCAGGACTAGGAACCATCCCCGTTTTCTAATCAGAATTCTTCTGTCGCCCGGACCATCAACATTGTTGTTCGGTTCCTCTCGATTGGTTTTTCTTTTTTCACCGGCAATTGATCTTCTTGACCGACTTTTGGTGACGTATCTGGATTGTTGGATTGGCATACGCTTTTGTGGACTGTTTTGTGGACTTGATTTTGGAATTTTCTTTAATAATGTCTGACTCTGGAATGGTTGTGAGACGTTGTGTGAATGTAGGCTGTAAGGTGAGGTTGCCGAAAGCTTCGGTAGACCCTCACACGGTATGCAAGAGGTGCAAGGAGTATGAATGTTCTTTCTGGGCTCAGCTCGTGTCGCTGCGCGAAATATCCTTTAATCTATTATTTCTAGGGTAAATGTACTAACACATCCAGAGAATAAATAAATAAAGAAAAAGGTCAGTATAACTGACTCGCTCACCCTCCCAGAGAGTGTCGGTATGAACACTATGGCGAGTGAGACCACTACCACGAGCCAAATGCCAATAGAATTCTCCCACTACAAAATCCCCCAAGAGGAGAGCCGAACCCACAGAGTGGGCAGCACTACTACTACTACTCCATCCCATGCTGCCGACTGCTGCGCCTCTGGTGGTCATCCTTTTCAGTTAGCGCACGATACACACGTGCCATTTTCTTCTCGTGTTTTTGTGCCCTTTCTTTTGGATTTTATTACCATGGAGCGTGCAGCCATCGCAGCAGCTAAGTTAAGTACTCAGTGTTTTATTGCTATTTGGTTTTTTTCCGGCCCTGAGCACGTATTTGCCGTTTTTTGCCCGGTTTTTTTAGGTATAAATACGATCTCTAGGTCGGAAGCATGGCAGCATGGTTCTGCCTCGTGGTGGTCCGTTCTGGGTCGCCCATACCCAGAACATCCCCTGGCTTTTGTACGCTCTATTTTTATTATCCGCTTTGTTTAGGGTAAGGTCTACACGGTTTTGTCATGCATGCATGTCTTTTACCTTATGTAGGCTCTTCCATCCAGACCCTAGCCACGGCTCTTAGTATCGGCCTCGGCTAGCTTTGAGTGGTAGACTTGCCTTCGGGTTAATCGTACACTCCTGGATTTTTTTTTTTTTTTTTTTTTTTTTTTTTTTTTATTTTTTTTTTTTTTTTTTCCTCTCCTACTATTTTGTTTTTTCTTTCTTTCATTTTATTATTCATTTGTACTATTATGTGATATTGTTAGGTTAGTTAGGCGTCTGCTCGCTTAGCCTAGGTCATGGCCCCATTGGGCCTTTATGTTACCGCTTGTCAGCTCGGTTGCTTCCGATAGCATCTCTCTGATCAGTTGGTTATGTTTCTAGGCTTAGTGTTGTTCTTATCGCCCCGTGGTCACTATGTGATCACGAGGCAGCCAGACGCCTGTCCAGTCACCTTTCCCCCCTCCCGCTCTTCCATAGGGTCTGTTGGCTAGGCCTGCCCATGCTCGCTCCGCATACCCGAGGCCTGCCTCCTCTCTCCCCCCAGGCGGAGGGGGTAGAGGGACGGGGACAGACCCAGACTGGACTCGACCTCTCCGGCTTCTCGGTCCGGTCGGATGGTAAGGTGGGGGGACTGGCCTTTCCCCCCCTCCATTACTACTCCGTCGCTCCGTTACTAGCCCGAGTCTGTATGCCCCTTGCTCTTTCCCACCTTACTAGGGCTCTTTTACCACCGGAGACCTGGCATCCAGCGGAAAGGTGCTAGTTCTACCCCACGGGGTGGACCGGAACATACAGTCGGTCCCTTCTAACCTCTCCGTTTCACTGAGTTATACACTCCGCCACGCACTGGACTTAGTCCGGTACGTTCGAGCTTTTAGGTTTAAGATATTAAGTTTATTTTAAGTACCTTAAACCATTCCCCCTCCCTTCATATTTCACCGGATACCTCCGGGGTTTATAGCCTATTCAGGCGATTAAGGGAGGGGCTATGCCCGAATTTTTTCCGAGCTCCGGCATGCAACGGAGTTCTTCTGTCCTTTAGCCTGTAAGTGATATTCTTTAAGATACTCATGTGTCTTTCCACTTACAGACCACCAACTGTGAGCATCCGGGATGCGCCGCCACACTTCAGGACCCATGTGGACACGAAGTTTGCCGGTCCCATGCTCCATGCGCGACTCCGCACGGGGACATCCAGGTCTGGTACCATGAGACGTGTACCATATGTTACGATCTGGTGAGCCAGCTTTTAGACGGGGTAAGTATTCCATCTCCGGTAGCTGGTCCTCATCTGTTATAGTGCTTAAGTTTTACATCAATCACTCTAACTTAAGGTAAATTCAAGGGGCCTTATAGCCCCTATAATTTTAAGTTATGCTTTAAGTTAGCTTAGTTTAAGTTATTCTTAAATCTAATCAATACCCTCTCTTCCAGGGCGCCGGCCGTGAGGGATACCGCACTGGCAACCCTGCGGGCCTGGGTCGGCGTTTCGGGAAGAACGCCGCCAAGGGTATGCCCTACATCCTGGAGAAAAGGTTGCTCGGTACTAATCTTCCCCGGAGGCAAGGCGACAGGATACGTCGACCACCCAGTAGAGGCGGCCCCGACTATCGCCTTCATCCAGCAACAGCTGGCTGCCTCATTGACTGACCAAGGCCAGGACATCTCTCGGAAGTCGCGACGTTGGATATTAATGTAGAACCTATGGTAGGTGTAGACGACCTGTTGGTCGAGGTAGGTAAGGTGGACACCCAAGGGATACCCTTGGGTGCAACTGTTTCTTCTACTCCTGCAACCTCTCCATCCTTCCAAGGCTTTACGGTAGTGATGAATTATACTCCTCCTGACGCTTCAGTTAGACCCAAGGTCAAGGGTCAAGCAGTGAAATCCTTGACAAAGACGTCGTCGTCGTCTAAGAAGACGGCTTCGGCGTCATCCTCCTCTCGTAAGTCTCCGGCTAGGAATCCCGGAGCAGACAGATCTAAAGCTTCTGGGTCCGGCTCTAAGTCCTCGAGGAGTAAATCCTCCAGAGAGAGATCTCACACTCCGCAGAGTCGTCAGTTCCGCTACCCTTGGTTCCAATTCAGAGCCACCCCTCCACCTCCGCAGCAGCTCCGGCTTTGGACTCCAATGCTGGTCTGTTACAACAGGTGGGCGACCTGGTTGGGTCTCTGAAAAGTAGCATGGAACAAATGATCTCGGTTGGTTGTCGGATAGGATTACCTCTCAAGACAGCATTATAGCCGGACTGAGCCAAGCTCCTCTAGCCTCTCCTCCACCTTTCAATACAGGTGGAGCCCAGCTTCCCCCGTATGACTCTCTACCTCCGTTCTCAAGAATGAACAACCCTTGGAGAGTAGCGTCATACGACCCCTTCCAAGACGGACTCATTTCTATCCCGGAATGTGGAACTCGGAGGATCGAGGACTTCGAGTTCTACCCGGAAGACCTTCAGCCTCCGTTCATCGGCTACGCAAGGCTCACGCCTCAGCCATGACTCGGGATGATAAAGTACCAAAGGAGACAGTCCTCTATTCACGTGACCAGGCTCAGAGAGAATGGCTCAGGTGTCTAGAGGACATGGATTGTTCCAATACGAAAATCCAACCTTTCAAGAGTCCGTTTACGATCTTTACGATGGATGAGAGTACCCCGCTCCCTTTCCTGACAAAGATCGCGACGTCTACCATTCCAGCGGCAGAAGGGGGAGGGGGGACCCCATGCCTCAACTGAAGGAAGCAGATCCTACATCTCCGTTACTTCCTTCAGCCGGAGAATTGTGGGAAGACTACCTAACACCTTCTCAGCTGGCAAACTCAAACCGGACTGTGCTATGGAGCAGTTTGGTGAAAAGCTACCTAGCTTCCAGATAGCCTTATTCAGGCTGAATTTGACGCCAAATCGCGGTTAGCCAGATCTATTAATTCCATGGCTATGACCGAGGTGGCCACCATAGCCTATGGTTCAGAACCGCTTTTCAAGCTTATGACCAAATCCCTGACTCAAACGGTACAGTCAGATATGTTTGAGTTTGCCACTGCTAGGACGAATTGTAGGAAGCATGTCCTACAAGAAGCAAACTATCGGCACGAGCCGAATAGGTTACTTGCGTCGAGCATCTGGGGAGCAGACCTCTTCCCAGAAGCGATGGTGAAGGAAGTTCAGTCAGAGGCTACGAGGTTGAACCAGAGCCTTAAGGACCGTTGGGGTCTTACGGCCAAGAGGCGGCAAGATCTAGCAGCTAGAGGTAAGGGTCAAAGGAAACCCAGACGTTTCCAGCCCTATCAGAAAAAAGCAGCCACGCTTTTTCTCAGCAAGTTCCGGCGCGTTCCCTAGTGCAAACAGCCCAACCTTCCACTTCAAAGGCTCAATCACAGCCGATTTACGTTATCTCCCCTCAGCCTCAGCCCTCCACCTCTTACGCCCTCTCTCCAGCTTACAATCAAGCCTTCGAGAGTCAAGCTTCACAGAAGTATGACCGCTCGGGTGGGAAGGGAGGCAGAGGTAAGCGTTCCTTTCGTGGGGAGAGGATCGGGGAGGTCCCTTTAATAGGGGAAAACACATTTCAGAGGAGGCCGAGGAGGCTACCAGAACCAATGAGGGAACTTCAGGTAGGAGGGAGGCTGTTTCACTTTCGCCACCGGTGGAACTTCAGCAAGTGGGCTCAGAGCATTGTGTCAAAAGGCCTGGGTTGGAGCTGAGTTAACGAACCCAAAAAACCCACCCCCATCCAGACCTTTCCGCCAACTTCCTTCCAAGGAACGACGGAGTATGCGGAGGATCTCCTTCAGAAAGGAGCTATAGCGAGAGTCAAAAGGTTAAAATTTCAAGGACGCTTGTTCAGCGTGCCAAAGAAAGGCTCACAAAAAAAGAAGGGTAATCTTAGACTTGTCCCGCTTAAACTTAGCCATTCGCTGCGACAAGTTCAAGATGCTCACGATCTCGCAGGTGCGGACCTTACTTCCCCGTGGGGGCCGTCACCACCTCTATCGATCTTACAGACGCTTACTATCATATCCCTATTGCAAGACACTTCCGTCCGTATCTGGGCTTCAAGATAGGAGACCAGACATTCTCCTTCAAGGTAGTTCCTTTCGGGCTCAACGTAGCACCCAGGGTGTTTACGAAGCTGGCGGAAGTAGTAGTTCAAACAACTCAGATCGCAAGGGGTTATGGTAGTAGCGTATCTCGACGATTGGTTGATCTGGGCTTCAACAGTCGAGGAATGCAACAAAGCAACACTGAAAGTGATTCAGTTCCTGGAATATTCTAGGCTTCAAGATAAACAGGACCAAGTCAAGACTCACTCCAGAGTCAAACTTTCAGTGGCTAGGCATT
>NC_087211.1:21656459-21712203 GCF_015104395.2 Macrobrachium nipponense | reverse complement strand
GATGAGGTTACATTTGACGCGAATATTTTGTTCACTTTTGGAATGAGCCAACACTTTCCAGACTCTAATAACTTTATCTAATCATCTATAAATGCAATAGTGTTTTGTCTTGGGTGCAAAATTAATTTTGGTCACGTACAAAATTGTTGCAACTTGCAACGGCACCGAAATTAAAAGATATACTACATTGAAATTTTTTTTAACAATTTCAAGATATTTTATTAGATTTTGGCGGAGGATAAAACTGTTTCTTATTGTTGATTATGTGTATGATATATACCAACGGAAAACTATGATTTTGTAATGACAACGCCTTTTCTATATTTTTTATTGTATTTCATTATCAAGCTGCATTGTTCATTTAACAATTCTATAGAGCGTTCCGCGGCATTTCTGCCGATGTGTAACTCATGTAATTTCATTATTTGTATATTTTACCATCTTTAAACGTATGTCTCCGAGAAAACACAAATCCTTCCGGCCCAGACACAGTTTCTCTCCGTTCAGGTAGGATACTACATATCCGTCCGCAGCCTCCTTTATAGCCTGTTTTTACATGTAATATATTGCGTACGGGCTGCTCGGTGAGCAAGAGCCCGTGCTGACACAAGGCCAGCTTAATCTCAAACAACGTAATAAATTATCAGTACTCAACTACCTGTCTTATTCTCTGATCCTCACAGCTTCCGGTACTATTCATATTTTACGGGCTGCTCTGTGAGCAAGAGCCCGTGCTGACACAAGGTCAGCTTAATAAAAAAAACAACAAGTTCATATTGGCTAAAATGAAATGGTTATATCATTGAACATGGTCCAGTTTTGGAAATAAATCACTTGATTTTGGAGATATTTTTCTTGAAGAGCTACGACACATTTATCTATAACTTTATTTTCATGCTAAACGCTGAAAGCTATAAGCAGATGCAACAATATTTCCAGTGGATAGAAAAAATTAGCCTGATTAAAGTCCAAGTCAAAATCTGAACACGCATGTTGCGAAAAAATTAGTACACAATTTTTCTGCGATAAAGAACTCACCCAAAGAGCGTTAATTACTTGAGTGGCGATCTCCCTGCTATCGTGTGACCTCGAGCGGCCATATTAAAAGGTCTCGATCCCCCGTACAATTTGGGGGTTATCAGTACCTTTAAAAATGGCCGCAAGGCTTAGCAGCACCGCCAGGGTGGAAGACTACCGAACTACGTAGTATTGGTATAGAGATCCAGGTATACATAATACCCTCTATATGCTATACCCAACTACAAAATTCCAAAGATTCCAGACAAAAAATAATAATAATAAATAAATAAAAAAATAATGAAAAACAAATATTTTAAATGAGAAGAATTTCAACCCAATTTATACAAAAGCAAATGCCAAACTATAATGCAAATTTCATACAAATCAAATGTTGATAATATACTATAGCAAAATCACAAGAGGCAAAAGTCATACAAATCAAATATAACAAAAGTTAATGTTATACTAAAAGAAAAATGTTAAGAAAAGGTACAAAAAAATCAAGTTATACAAAATCGTACTAGACTGTAACTAAAAGACAGGCAAATGGCTCACAATTATTTATTCCAAAATACATTGGGAAATCTTTTTACAATTTTGAAACAAACGTCATTTATTCAGAAAATAACATACTTGATTTGTTACATGATATATTCTGGGGTTTCAAAACTCTGATAATGTATTACATTCCATAAAATAATGTTGTAAAATATGTTTCTGTAACTCACCACATAATTTACATTTAGAGTTTTCATCATCAATGTATTCCCAAGAATATTTATATCCCAAATGTAACCTCATTATTAAACTATCTAGTTTAGATAATTGTTCAAGTGTTGCGTTAACAAACTTAGCAGTTCTCACTTAGAGAGAATCTTTCATTTAATGGATTTTTTTTTTATAGAATGCTCGTTCAGCTAACCTTTTCAACTAAGGTTGGGATCATCGTCTCTCTGCTAACACTCAAGAAAACTAGCGCGATCTGGCTAGATTAGGCAACACCCTCTCTCATAATGCACTTCTGACAAGCTATTTTTTTTATTTTTTATAGCAAATGATTAAGTCTTGATGGTTTCAACCAGAGGCCCCTCTCCAGTCTCCATCACACACACACACACCTTCCTCTCTCTCTCTCTCTGAGTAAATGTTACTATTATTATTACAGGCAGTCCCCGGGTCACGACAGAGGTTCCGCTCTTGAGACGCGTCGTAAGCCGGAACATCATCAAAAATCCTAAGAAAACCTTACTTTTAATGCTTTGGGTGCATTGAAAACAATGTAAACTGCATTCTTATTGCATTTTTCATCCAAAAACCCTTCAAATATTGATTATTTTACATTCTGGTGTCATTTTTCATCTGCCAGATCAGTGTTCTAGGTGCTGTAACCCTGGAAGTAATTTCTGATAAACGTCTTAACCTCAGAACGTCGTAAGCCGAACCCGTCGTAACCCGGGGACTGCCTGTACTATAATTTCAAAGGCTAGGGGGTAGATTCTGTTAAGGAAGGAAATATTTTCACTTACATTTTGGGGTTCACAATACAAAATATTACATCAGTTGCCTTAATCAGACAAACCTAATTAATATTACCAGGACAAATATATATATATATATATATATATATATATATATAGGACGGCGGGTTTGATGCAGTCTCCAAAACTACAAATACCTGAGTGTGACCGGTATTTGAGATGGGAGGCGACATAAACTTATATCCCCTTGCAGTAGTGGGGTGGGCTAAGGCTTCACTGCCAGTCCTGGAATTGAAGATGTTGGTTCGTGCCTGTCGGCCGGCAATTCTATTATCAGAAAAAAAAAAAACTCCCCTTCGGTTCAACATATATGAAAATATATTAATTCCGAGGTACAGCGAATTAATATTAAAGGACATTTGTAGCTCGATTATATGTATATGAATCACGGTAATGTGATATGACATATATGGAAGTATTCAGCAAGCGGTATCTGGCCACTATTCGCCTGGCCGTGTAGGTGCATGATGTGTTATTGCGACACTAATTGGTTACAGGCTGCCCTATATAGAGAAAGATCCTTTTCCTGCCCACGGCTATACTTGCTTACTCTAAAAATAATGGATATTATGGCAGGCGAAATAAATAACCTTGCTTAAAGGAAATAAAGTATTATAATTCTTTCCTGTTTCTTCTTTAATAATTGTGGTAGATACGACTTTTTTTTTTATTTTATATATATATATATATAATTATATATATATTATATATATATATATATATATATATGTATATATATTTATAGTATATATAAGTATATATATTATAAATTATATATATATATATAATATATATATATATATTTGTCAAGCCGGCCTAACTTTTTTTTTCTTTTTTGGTCTTTAGAGGAGTTTATTTTAGCACTTAAATCGTAGGCCTATATGTTTTGCGTCTACAGTGTTAAAAACAAAACTACTTTCTTGTGTTTTGTTTATCTATCATAATGAAAATATAAAAAAAAACATGAAATATAAATGTTTGGCTAGGCATATACTTGCCTGGTCTGTGAAAGGTGGAAAATATCCTATAATATGCAGTATGATTTAGTTTATAGGTATTTGTGTGGTATTCAACTTTTTATAACCAATAACGTGTTCTTTTACAGCCATTATGCAAATAATAATCGAGCACTTCAGAGTTGATTGGCTATTTCTGAAACCGTATGGTTGAGGACTGAATTAGTCACTCATTGAGAGAAAAAACGTTTACTCTATCCATAATGAGGTAAAACAGAAAAAGAAAAATGTATTTCCATATATCATTAATATCCGTAATGGGTGGTAGATAATATTGATAGTGAGCAAGAGGTTGAAACGTAATATTATTTTTTTTTTCATTTAGTAGAAAAATATTAACTAATAAAAGTTCAACAAACGTTTTAGAATATAATTAAGGAATACCATCATCTAAAGATGAGTCAGTATATTCTTTCGAAGAAAATTAAAGAAAAACAACGGTAAATTAACTTTATCCCATTTTAATTAATAAGAATGTAGTTTCTAGCCATGTTCATTTTTACTATAATTAAAACCTTTACGATTTTTTTTTATTCTATTTTCGTGTCTTTTTTCAGTCAGTTCTTGTATTTTTTGGATGATCTAGTTTTCATTTATATTCTAATTTCAGTTGATAAATATCTACTTCATTAGTTTTATTGAATTGACCGAAAACCACATCATGGAAGCAAATCCCACATAAAGAATTTTTGTCTTCAATGAGAAAGTGAAATCTTTGGAGTCTCCTCCTCAAATTTTCATCCTTCCTCTCGATCTGCAAAAATTTTAAAATTTCCTTCCTGGTTCCCCTGGACTCAACAAGGACTTTCCTGCTTTGGAAATGTTCTCTCTTATCGTTGCGTACCGTAAGGATTAAAAGGGTTTGAAATCCTACCTTTCCTTTTCTTCACTTTCAGTACAGAAGCGCTACTTTGCTGCTTCTTCAGAGCCAGAAATAATCCTCTTCCTCCTCCAAGTCTGAGATGCCTCCAGAGTCTCCCAAGAGGAATTCGTATTATTCAGAAACTAACCATAAGAAGAGTGAAAGTTGGGGACAGAGGGAGAGAGTAAGTAATATAGAGAGATTGACTTTGTATGATGTCTGACTTTGAGCGCGCTCAATTATGTGTGTGTTTTTTAATGTGAATGCATGTATGATGGAAGAATGTGTATGGGTGAGGGATGGAAACTGGAATGAATGCTTGTTGGAGTGCTTGAAATCTTCTTGTTCATTACTTCCTAACTTCGCTCTCTTTTTCCTCACAACCATTTTAATCTAATATTTTTCTCTTTTTTTTCTCGTTCTTTACAGATGCAGTTAACCGACCAAAGAAAATATGAAAACTGGACTTTAGTCTCCTCTGGCCTTAAAGGACCTTCATACCAAATGCAGACTAGGCCAACATATTTGAAACTGAAGGCTGATGAACAGCCAGTAGTTAGGGGACTGCTGGCTAACCTTTGGCCTTAAAAGACCTTCTTCACCTGTAAACCGACTAAGACTTCTTTAAAACTGAAGGCTGGCGAACGGTCAGTAGTTGGGGGACTGCTGGCTAACCTTTGGTCTTAAAAGACCTTCTTCTCCTGTATACCGACTAGGACAACTTCTTTAAAACTGAAGGCTGGATAACGGTCAGTAGTTGGGGGACTGCTGGCTAACCTTTGGTCTTAAAAGACCTTCTTCACCTGTATACTGGCTAGGACAACTTCTTTAAAACTGAAGGCTGGCTAATGGTCAGTAGTTGGGGACTGCTGGCTAACCTTTGGCCTTAAAAGACCTTCTTCACCTGTAAACCGACTAAGACTTCTTTAAAATGACAATTTGTCTAAAATTGCATTTTTCCTAACTATACAAACCTGAGGTCCTTTTACAATAGGAAGGTACTAGCGGCAGCTGGATAGGTCGTAAGCTTTCGAACAAGGGGTTCGGTAGTTAACTGCTTGTCCGACAGGCGCGCGCGCGCGACTGGGAGGTAAACAAATCACTTTTGCTTTTGGCCCAAGCAAAAACTGCAGAGTGAGGGGTGGCATGAGGTGGTGGGGGGCTATGTGTAAAAGGACCTCAGGTTTGTATAGTTAGGAAAAATGCAATTTTAGACAAATTGTCATTTGTTCGACACGGCATACAAACCTTCGGTCCTTTTACAATAGGAAGACTCACTTCTTGGTGGGAGGAATCTGAGTCTTTTGTGAACAGACTGGTGTTCGCCCAACCTTGGAAGCCTCCCTGGTCGTAAGAGCGAGGGAGGGATCCAAGCCTCTGTCCGATTGATCGGGGTGTGCACCGCAGGATCAATGGTCAGACCTCTGGACCGAGTACTAAGAGAGAGGCAAGCGTATCTCTTCGTACCAGCAATGTAAGAACTTGTTCCTGTACAGGAGCAAATATAAAGTCATGGGTTTGACTCTTGTAGGCATCCACTTCCCCCCCTTGTAGAAGGAAGTGGTGGATGATTCTGCTCCTATCCCTAGTGAAAGGGATAGGATGGGGCTCTGTCATATAGCTCACCTGCATCTCGTCCTCATCCAGCGTAGTGACGACCGTGGCCCTCTGCCCACAGGTAGAGGAGGAGGAAAAGATGGGAAGAGGGAGCCAGTCACTCACTCACTCACACATCCATCCACACAGTCACACCAGGACTCGATGCTGTTTCAGCCTGCGAGGGTCTGGGTTAGCTACACAACTTGTTGAGCAGCCACCACGGGTCCTAAGGAAAAGGTATCCAAGGACCTGTGGGCAATATCCCGAAGGTAGAAGGACGTAAAGGTAGTCTGGTTAGACCAGACCCCTGCCTTCAGGACCTGCGCCACGGAGAAGTTCTTACGAAACGCCAACGAGGGGCCAATACTTCTGACTTCGTGAGCTCTCGGACGGGACGTACGGATGTCGTCACTACCATCAGCCTCATACGCCCTCCTGATGACCTCACGCAGCCAGAATGAAAGAGTGTTCTTGGATACTTCTTTCTTGGTGACCCCGGTGCTAACGAAGAGGCGTCGACACTCAGGCCTGAGGTGTCGAGTTCTCTTCAGATAGCGCCGTAGCGCCCTCACAGGACAAAGCAGCATCTCATCCGCATCATTATCGGTGAAGTCCAATAGGGAGGGAATCGTGAATGACTCCGAACCTGTCGTCAGGGATCGACGGTTTCTGAGTCTTCGCAACGAAGTTCGGGACGAAATCGAGCGTCACGGATCCCCAATCCCCTGGTAGTGTCGTACATCATAGGAAAGACCATGAAGTTCCCCTACTCTCTTCGCCGATGCCAGGGCCGCCAGCAAGAAGAGGGTCTTGAGGGTCAGATCCTGCTGACGACTCTCGGAGTGGCTCCGAACGGCGTTCGAGTCAGACTCCTAAGGACGAGAGTCCACATCCCACGCAGGGGGCCTGAGTTCCCTGGGTGGGCAAGACCTTTCGAAGCTCCTCATAAGCAAGGAGATCTCGAACGAGTTCGAGATGTCCAATCCCCTCAGTTTCAGGACGAGCGCCAAGGCGGCTCTGGTATCCTTTGACTGTGGGGACTGAGAGGAGGCTTTCTCTTCGGCGGAAGAAAAAGAGGAAATCCGCTACCTCTGAAGAGTGGCTCTGAGAGCGGAGATAGACCCCGTCTACGACACCAACCACAGAAGACGGCCCACTTCCCCTGGTACACAGCTGCAGAGGACTGACGGACGTTTCCAGCCATCTCTGTTTGCTGCGCTACGAGAAAAGCCTCTCGTTCGCAAGAGATGGTGGATAACAGCCAGCCGTGAAGACGTAGGGACTGGACTGCTCGGTGGTACCGCTCGACGTGTGGCTGGGCGAGAAGGTTGTGCCAAGGGGGAATCTCTCTCGGTTCTCCTGCGAGAAGAGCCAGCAGGTCCGGATACCAAATGTCCTGTGGCCATTTGGGAGCCACCAGGATTACATCCTGAGATTCGGGGTGACCAGTGCTCGACTGATCACCTTGCGAATCAGGCTGAACGGGGGGGGAAAGGCAATAGACGAAGAGGTTATCCCCACGGGTGTTGAAGAGCGTCCTCTGCAGCTGCCCATGGGTCCCGGCACGGCCGAGAAGAACACCTGGAGCTTCCTGTTGTGCCGGGTGGCGAACAGATCCACGACTGGTCGCCCCCACAGGTCGAAGAGCCTTTCCCCGCCACGTCCTGGTGTAGAGACCATTCGGTCCCTATCACCTGATCCCGACGGCTGAGCGTGTCTGCTACTACATTCCTCTTCCCTGGAATGTAGCGTGCCGACAGCTCTATTGAGTGTGCCTCGGCCCACTCGTGCACTTAACCTGCCGAGTCAACTGGTACAACGGGAGAGACACTAGGTCCCCCCTGTTTGTTGACGTAGGCCACCACCGTGGTGTTGTCGCACATCAACACCACTGAGTGTCCCATCAAGCGGTCCTGGAACTCTTGGAGAGCGAGGAACGCTGCCTTGAGTTCCAGTACATTGATGTGAAGGTGCTTGTCGTTCTCGTCCCACACTCCTGAAGTCAGCAACTCCTCCAGGTGTGCGCCCCATCCCTCGGTCGATGCGTCTGAGAACAGCTGCATGTCCGGGGGGGAGTGCGCAGAGGCACTCCTCTTAAGAGGTTCCTGTCGTCCAGCCACCAGGCTAGGTCCTGCCTCACCTCCTGTGTCAGTGACACTGGAAAGCTTGGGGGATCCGTCAGCCTGTGACGCCAACTTCTCGCCTTTAGTCTCCACTGAAGAGACCGCAGGTGAAGACGCCCGTGAGGGACTAACTTCTCGAGTGACGACAGGTGTCCGATCACGACTTGCCATCGCTGAGCTACCTGTTCCTGCCGAGACAGGAAACTGGTTGGCTGCCTCCCTGAATCTGCTGATCCGCGAGTCTGCGGGGAAGACTCGCCCTGCTACCGTGTCGATCAGCATACCCAGGTACTTCATCCTCTGCTTGGGCTCGAGATCGGACTTTTCGAAGTTCACAACGATCCCCACATCGCGACAGAACTCGAGCAGCCGATCCCTGTCCTGTAGCAACTGCGAGCGGGAGCTCGCCAGGACTAACCAATCGTCGAGATACCTCATCAGACGTATCACGTGCGAATGGGCCCAAGCAGACACCAGAGTGAACACTCGCGTGAACAAACAACTGTGGGGCGGTTGAGAGACCGAAGCAAAGTGCCCTGAACTGGTACACCGTCCGTCGAGGATGAAGCGGAGGTACTTTCTGGAGGACTGATGAATGGGTATTTGGAAATACGCATCCTTCAAGTCCACTGAAAGCATGAAATCGTTCTCCTGATGGAGTCGAGCACTGAACGTGCCGTCTCCATCGTGAACCGGGTCTGGCGAACAAACCGGTTCAGAGGAGAGAGATCTATCACCGGGCGCCAGCCTCCCGTAGACTTTTCCACCAGGAAGAGTCGGCTGTAAAAGCCGGTGACGATCGTGACGATCTACAGATCTCTTGCTCAGCATTGGTCTTGATCCTCCTGTCTCAATGCTACGTCCTTCGATGACCCTGGAACGTACGACTGCTGTTGGACCGGGTTGGAGGTGAGGGGTGGGCCGAGATTCGAAGGGTAATAGTATTTCCCTCCGAAGGACATCTACAATCCAGGTCTCGGCGCCGTAGCGCTGCCAAGTTGCCCAATGGCTGGCCAGGCACCCCCCCACTTCCGGCAGCAGGTGAGGGGGAACGCCGTCCCTAGCGTTTCCCCCCTTTCTTCGACTTCTTCCCAGAAGCCTCCACACGGGAGGAGGAGGGCTGGGAGGATGGGCTGGTTACGGCTCCCCTTGGTAGAAGTCGAAGAACAAGACAGAGGTCTTTCCCCGGGGCTTCGACGCAGCTACCGTCTTAGCCACCGGAGGAAGCGCTAGCCGAGCTCTTAGACTTGGCCGCAGTCCGAGGCTGCCCAGAAGCCTTCGAGACTGCCTGGTGAACCAGACGGTCACTGTCGTCAGTGCGCCGTCTGTCCACCGCAGCGTCCACCATCTCTCCTGGGAAGAGAGACGTGGAACTCCGTAAAGGTCCGTTGCGAAGTTCCCAACGCCGTCAAAAGCCAGGACCGCCCTGGGAACCCGAGTAAGGACAAGCGTCCCCTTCGTCGGAGAACCAGGTTGGCCCACAGGTTCACTTTACCGTCTGGTGGGCAAGGAAGGAGATGGCTCTTCCTCCAGACTGGCAAAAAGTCTCCTGAAGGCCGAGTCATCTTCGGGAGAAATTCCCCCCGGAGTTGGCTGCGACCTTAGATACTGGAGGGACCACAGATCTAGCCAGGAGACGGCCTGGAAAGCTGCCATGGCGGTAGATTCCAGGCCGAGTGCCTCTTGCTGCGAGAACCACAGGTTCTCGGACAGGACGCTGCTGCAGAAGACACACCCGGAGTCAGCCTGGCTAACTCCGGGTTTGTTCACCTGTTTGGGCGGCATCGGTGGGTCTTCAGATGGCACGTAAAAACGCCGCTGTCGCAGCAGAGGAGGTGGAAGCAGCTTGCTCGACCTGCCAGACTTGAGCGAAAACCGTCTTGTCCGGAGACAAGTGATTCAACCTGGTCCAGCACTGAGTCCGCAAGCTCAGAACGCGGCAAACCCACCGTCGGTCTGGGTTCCCTCTTCGGGCCCCAGAACGACTCGAGCCGGGAACGTGGGGCTCGGATGGTGGGAGCGGCGATCCTTCCGCGAGGTCGTTGTGCTGACGAATCAGACGACAATAACCTCGGCAAAGTTCCTCTGGATCTCAGGAGTGACTGCGTCCTGCGGAGTCGGACCATCCAGTCCCTCAAACAGGAGCATCTCCCGAGACCCTCCTCCCTCAAGGGGAGGAACAGCGACAGACCCCTCTCGGTCTCCTCCAACCACCTGTGCGTACGACCTGGCTGGTCCGAGAACCGTGCCTGGTACGTACGACGACGTGGTGGGATCCTGAGGGGCGCACCCTCACGATCACTCCTCAATACCTCGCACCCCCTCCCGGTGTAACCCGATGGAGGTTGAAGGTATGGGAGAGGCAGACCTGACGCACCCTCCTCGCTCGCTGGCAGAACCGTGGGCTTGAAGACTGCAGGCGATCGCCAACCCGCCGCGGTGGCGATCGAGCTGCAGACCTAGTCGAGCCGTCTCGCTGTGGAGAACGGCTGGACCGAGAACAGCGGCCCCGGTCTCGTGTGTCAGAGGAGCTGGTGCTGGTCGCCGTACCCGATCGCTCTCTGTGAGAGTGACGGTCAGGCGACGGCGAGCTCCACTGTCACGGTGAGATCGGTGCGTATCCTCACGGTGCGTCAGTTCGCTGGTACCAGCCGTGGCTGGAGCCGGCGAACGGGGGGACCTCTTCCCAGCCTCAGCCCGTGGCCGGTCCATGGACCGTCACGTCCGGCCCGGGTTAGCCAGCTGCTCGCCGTCGAGAGCGAGAGCTGGTCTGGTGAGAGTCGCCGTGAGCGGCTGTCACCAGTCTTCCGCTCCGTGCCGTGAACCTGACGCTGAGCGATACTCCAGGAGGTCTGGTTTCTTGGCTTGTACGGCCGCTGTTAGGCGACCGTACATCTGGTACCTCTCGCGAACGAGAGGCCGAGACGGACCCTGCTGCCGTGGCCGAACCACTGACAGCAGGTGAGGAAGTGCCGGTGTTAGCCGGCACTCCTCTGGTCCCCGTAGTCTTCTTCCTTGCGGAAGAAGAGACGGGTCCTGCCCCCGAAGGAGCAGGGTGACCAGCGGAAGAACCCCCGTCTCACCAGAGCGAGACGGGCCCTTAGAAGTTCCCGAAGGAGACTTCTTAGGGGGGGGGGAGGCGACCTTCTTCTTCTTCGGCGGGGGAGCCTTAGAAGAAGAAGGGGAAGAGGCGGCAGACGACGACGACGACGAAGAAGACGATGAAGACGACGACGACACCTTCCTCCTCTTCTTCTTCTTCTTCGTCAACCTCCTCAGGACCGACGTCAGATCTGTCATCCAGAGCGGAGCCGGGGCTGCTGTTGCCGAAGCAACAGGGCCCGGACGCACCTGTCCGAACAGATCAGCATCGGGAGCAGCGGGCGCCGGGAACAGGAACACGTCAGCAGGTGCAGGCATCACAGGAACGGCAGTAGAGACAGGAAGCAGGTACAGGAACGGCAGCAGTGGTCAACGTCACGTCCGTGGACAGCAGCTGGGCAGGTACGGGCAGGTACGGCAGGCTGTGTAGGCGGTCCAGATGGGCGGACCAGCGGCACAGACATCCTAGGTACCGGTGGGAGGTCCAGGGGCGAGCTCTTTCGAGGGCACACGAAGTCCGGCTCGCGGCAGCACGGCAAACCCAGGTGGCGGCATCACACTCCCCCGAGGTACGGCGACTGGCCCCTGCACCGATGTAGTAGGTGTTACAGAGACGCGTGCGGGGTGTACACCAGGTGAGGAGGTGAAGCGTAGCCGGGTGTTGTAAGGGTCGTGGTGGTGGTCGTAACCGTCGCATGGGTGACCGCCACGGAGCCAGCGAGATGGTAGAGCAGCCCCTGGACACTCGGCACGCCCTGCAGCCCCAACGATGCCCACACCTGTCCGAGGTCATCCTTCGCGGCAACCGCACCTGAGGAGGCAAAAGTCGGGTGTATTAGGGGGATCCTCTACCCGTTCGCGCGAAGACGAAACGGATAGAGGACCCAGAGTACAACTCGACGTCAGGGTATCTAGCGCCCTCCTACACACGACAAGTCAGGAGAGGAGAAGGACCTAGAAACCCCCGAAGGGGAAGGCGCGAGACGTGGAAGTTGAGCGGGGCGGCAGGAAAGAAGACGAAGTGTCCGTCACCAAAGGAGTCGCGGGAGAGCTTTCCGACGACTCCTTTGCAGGCCTTCGCTTCTTCCTGCCCTCATACAAAGTCCACTGCGCCTCTGACCAATTATTGCAAACATCACATGGCTCGGCGGCGTGGTGGCATTCGCGCCCCCGACACCGAGCGCACAAAATATGAGGGTCTATCTCCGGGAAAGAGCGGAACTTCCCGCATTTACGCCCTTCGGTACCCGGGCATAGTCTCCGTGGGGTAGCGAGGCGAGGAGATTCCATCATTAACCAATAAAAGTTCAAAATAATATGAAAAGAGAGAAATGATTGTACTTACAATGAATTCTTTCATACACAAACACAACCATATACTCAAGAAAGCAAACGACGAGAAGCGGGCAGAGAGCGTCGAACACACACGTCCACTCGCTGTGAGGCCGAAAGCAAAAGTGGTTTGTTTACCTCCCAGTCGCGCGCACGCGCCTGTCGGACAAGCAGTTAACTACCGAACCCCTTGTTCGAAAGCTTACGACCTATCCAGCTGCCGCTAGTACCTTCCTATTGTAAAAGGACCGAAGGTTTGTATGCCGTGTCGGAACAAACTGAAGGCTGGCGAACGGTCAGTAGTTGGGGGACTGCTGGCTAACCTCTGGCCTTAAAAGACCTTTTTTTTTTCACCAGTAAACCGACTAGGATAACTTTTTTAAAACTGAAGGCTGGCTAACGGTCAGTAGTTGGGGGACTGGTGGCTAACCTCTGGTCTTAAAAGATCTTCTTCACCACTAAACCGACTAGGACAACTTTTTTAAAACTGAAGGCTGGCTAACGGTCAGTAGTTGGGGGACTGGTGGCTAACCTCTGGTCTTAAAAGATCTTCTTCACCACTAAACCGACTAGGACACTTTTTTGAAAAAAAAACAAACTTTTTTTTAAAAACTGAAGGCTGGCTAACGGTCAGTAGTTGGGGGGGAACTGGTGGCTAACCTACTGGTCTAAAAGATCTTCTTCACCAGTAAACCGACTAGGACAACTTTTTTTAAAATGAAGGCTGGATAACGGTCAATAGGTGGGGGGAATGGGGTAACCTCTGGCCTTAAAAAGACCTTCTTCACCTGTAAACTGACTAGGACAATTTCTTTCAAAAACTGAGGATGGCGAACGGTCAGTAAGTTGGGGGATGCTGGCTAACCTCTGGCCTTAAAAGGACCTTCTTCACCTGTTAAACTGACTAGGACAAACCTTCTCTAAAACTGAAGGCTGGCCGAAACGGTTCAGTGGTTTGGGGGGACGGGTGGCTACCTCTGGCCTTAAAAAGACCTTCTTCACCTGTAAACCAAACTATTTGGACAACTTCTTTAAAACGAAGGCTGGCGAACTTGGTCGGTAGTTGGGGGACTGGTGGCTACCTCTGGCCTTAAAAGAACCTTCTTCAACCTTTAAACCAAATATGACAACTTCTTTAAAAACTAAGCTGGCTAACGGTCAGTAGTTTGGGGGAACTGATGGCAACCAACCTCTGGCCTTAAAAGACCTTCTTCACCTGTAAACTGACTAGGACAACTTCTCTAAAACTGAAGGCTGGCAAACGGTCAGTGGTTGGGTGATTCCTGGCTAACCTCTAGCATTAAAAGGGATTTTGACGAAGGAAAAATCTATTTTCTGGGTGATTGGCTCGTGTCGCCCTATGAAAGTAATCCTTAATATCATCTTTCTAGGTAAAATATCCTAAAATTACCAGAGAAAAAACAAAATTAAGAAAAAAAGTCAGTAAGACTGACTCGCTCACTCTTAAAAAAGAAGTGTCGGTATGAAATAGGGGCGAGTGTGGAACACTACCACGAGACAAACACCAATTAGAACTTAACCTATCAGAATCCCCCTATAAGAGAGAGCCGATACCAACGGGCGATGCAGCCTCTACTACTACTACTAGAGGACGCCACGGACAGCAGCGCCCCTAGCTGTTCATATACTTAATTAAAAACATAATTACATCTTGTCCTGCAACGGGGGGGAAAGCAAACCATAAAAAAGGGATGGGTTTCATGGGAGACACGAGCCAATCACCCAGAAATAGATTTTTCCTTCGTCAAAATCCCTTTTCTGGGCTCAGCTCGTGTCGGCCTATGAAAGAGTACCAGAGAAACAGACAAGATGGAGAAGGAAAAAAATGAAAAAACATGTTAAAAATGATGGATATAATATGAGTAAATCAAATACAGCATACAAAAATAAGTACTTAAACTAACTATGGTAAACAATAACAGAATGTTAGTAAACTTAAAGTACTTAAATGGTAGTAACAATAACATAATATGCATGTAAAACAAAGAAATTGTTTGGAATTACTTATTTAGAGCATATAATACAATTATATACATACTGTGTCCTACCCTAGCATAAAAATAGGGTAGGTACTCAAATCCATCATTAATACAAATAATACAAACTAATTCAAATATATACACACATTGTGACTGAAGTTATCACAAGTCTAAATGGAAAATTTATACAAACATATTGTGGCCTAACCTAGTAGTAAAAAATAAGGGTAGGACCACTGGAGTACATATCAGTACAAATGTGGTTGTCCCTAGCAAAAAAATAAGGGACAGACCACTATAACACACAACGGCTAAGGCTATGATGATGAGTAGCCTGGTGATAGGTTGAGGCATGTTGGTTGAAGTAGGTAGAAAGGAGACCTGGATCAATACTACAACTACTAAGCAGTATCAGGGGAAACTATGTTTCCCGCTGCTACTGCTGAAAACTTTAAAGATTCCAAGGACTTTAAATAATGCCGTTTAAAGACTGTCGGGGATTTCCATCCAGTATACTTCCTAAGATCCTCCAAAGTTCATATGTTGGAAATAGTTAATAGAGGTGGCTACTCCCCTGATATCGTGTGCTTTTTGGGAATGACTCAGGGTTGGCTTGTTTAATGAAAGTAAAGGATTTGTTGCCTAATACCTTTAACTGACAAAGTACCACCTTTTCTCTCATAAAGAGAGCACCCCGAGGATCTAGAAGAAGTACGAGATAGAAAGGCTCTAAGGGTTGATACTGGGCAGAGAGAAGGATCCTGTGGAAGTGGGATAACCTTCCAAGGAGCCCACCTTACAAGAGGATCTTCATTTTTGGCTAAAAAGCTACGATCCGAGCAAGTAGAACTTCTCCTGATGGGAGGAATTCCACATGACCCGCATCTCTGGATAGAGCCGACAGTTCTGAAATTCTTGCTCCTGAGGCTAGGCTTAATAAGAATAGAGTCTTCCTCAGGAGCATTATGAATGTACAAGATGAGTTGTCAGTATCTGAAGCTAGTTTGAGAACATCATTCAAGAACCATGAAACTGTAGTAGGCCTCTGAGAGGTCTAAGTCTAGCACAGGCTTTAGGAATAGATGTGAAATAAGATTCAGTTAAATCTATCTGAAAACCTACTTGAAAGATTTCTTCAAAGCCGACTTGTAGTGGTAATCGTGCTAGCTGCTAAACCTTTTCAAATAAAGATCTGAAAAAAAAGGAATATAGCCCAAATTAACTGTCATGGTTGCAGTGTTCGATTCTCTCAAGAAGATGCTAATTTCTTAACAGCCGAGTCATATTGTCTGATGGTTGACTCCCTCTTATCTGATTCCAGGAAGAGAATATTCTGTGGATCAATGTTAGCATCTTTATTAGCCGCAAACTTCATGAAGTCCATAAAGTTAAGGGTCTGGAGAGTTCCTGAGGAAGCGAACACAGTCCTCATTTGTACTGATTGTGATAGTTTGGGATTGGGGATCCGTTGAGGTCGGAGACCCAATTCCAAAGAGAAGTGGATACCAGTTGCTCTTGGGCCAGTCCCGGTGCAATCAGAGCTACTATCCCTTTGAAAGACCTTAGTTGTCTAGGACTTTCAGGAGAAGATTCACTGGAGGAAAAAACATAAATTCTCCTCCATGATTCCAATCCAACGACAGGGCGTCCGTGGGCATAAGCCAGAGGTCCAGGTTGGGGGCCACATAGCAAGGGAGCTGTGGTTCGCTTGTGAGGCGAAGAGGTCCACTTTGGAGACCTGGACTCTGGGGACCTCCGGCTTACCCACTGGAATGACCCGACGTCCAGAGACCACTCTGATTCCAGAGGGACTGACCGGGACAGGGCGTCCGCTATCACATTTCTTACTCCTGCCAGGTGAGTGGCAGACAGATGCCATTTGTGTTTGCTTGCTAATGAAAAGATGGCTATCATGACATGGTTCACATGCTTGGATTTGGACCCTCCTCTGTTGATGCAATGAACTACTACTGCACTGTCCAAAAACTAGCCTTAGATGAGACTTTTTCGGGGAAGAAGTCTCTTCAGAGTAAGAAATACTGCCATTGCTTCCAACACGTTTATGTGGAGCTGGCGAAATTGAACTGACCAAGTCCCCTGAACCTGTTTGAACTGAGAGTATCCCCCCCCAACCGGGACAGGGATGCGTCCGTGTGAATGGTTAACATTGGGAGGGGATATTGAAGGGGTACTTTCTTGGCTAGGTTCTGTACTCTTGACCAAGGCCGTAGTTGGTTGCGGAGGATCTGTGGATCACTGACAACTGTCTCGATATTTGGAGTTTGCTTTTTTGACCGCCAAAGTTCGATTTATATCTTTTACCTTGCTTTGAGAAGGAGGATCTGTTACTGAAGCAAACTGAAGAGACCCTAGGATTCTCTCCTGGTTTCTTCTTGACGTTTGTTTGCACTTGAGAAATTGCCTGACCAGATTTTGCTATTTCCTTCCGTTTGGCTACTGGAATTGATAGATTGTGGGAGGACAAATCCCACTGGATTCCTAGCCACTGAAAACGAGATTCCGGAACAAGTCTGGATTTCGTTTTGGTTATCTGGAAACCCCAGATGTTCCAGAAAGCGAACTACCTTTTTGGTGGTAGCTTTTGAGGACATTCCTCGACTGTTGGTGCCCATTATTAACCAATCGTCGAGGTATGCCGCTACCATGATTCCTGAGCTCTCAATTGTTGTACACCACTTCTGCTATCTTTGTGAATACCCTGGGGGCTACATTCAGACCGAAGGGCATCACTTTGAATGAGAATGTCTGATTTCCTAGCCTGAATCCTAGGAATGGGCGGAAGTGCCTGGCTATAGGGATATGATAGTATGCGTCTGTAAGATCGATGGAGCATGTGACGGCTCCACGCGGCAGTAAGGTCCTTACTTGCGAGAGGGTAAGCATCTTGAACTTGTCGCAGCGAATGAAAGAGTTTAGCTTTGACAAGTCTAAGATTACCCTTCTTTTTGTTGAGCCTTTCTTTGGAACGCTGAATAAGCGACTTGAAATTTAGATGCTTGACTCTCGCAATAGCTCCTTTCTGAAGGAGTTCTTCCGCGTAATCTATCAATTCCTTTGACGGTACCTGATGGAATGATTTGATTGGAGGAGGATCTTGGGATCCAGCTCCAGCCTAATCCTTTGGACACTATGCTCGTGCCCAAACTGCTGAACCCCCACCTGTGGCGGAAGAGGAACAGCCTCCCTCCTACCTGGAGAGCCAATCATTGCTGATGGCGGTTGGCCACCACGCCCTCCTCTGAACTGCTTACTCCTTGCGCCCCTTCCTGCGCCACGGTGACGAAAGTAACCTCTTCGCCCTACCCCTCGATTGAGAGTAGCCTTGAACCTCATAAGCAGGGTTAAAGGCAGGCGAGATGGCATAGGAGGTCGAAGGGCTGGGATTGCTGGGGCACCAGGAGGAAAGGCTGAGTTTGTTTAGATGTAGCAGGTTGTCCTTGTTGGGTGACTGGGACCGCCTGCACAAACTGCTGCTGAGGCTGGAGTTTTTATATGGCTGGAACCTCCTACCAGCCTTCTTTGGTTTCTTGCCAGCAGTGGGAACGGATTCCTGTTTTCCTCTTATTGAGGAAATGCCCCACCTAGCTCTAAGGCTCTGTTGAGTCTAGCAGCTTCGTGATGAACTTCATTCACTGCTGACTCTGGGAAGAGATCCGCTCCCCACATGCTGGCAGTCAAGAGTCTATTAGGCTCGTGCCTGATAGTACACTCTTGAAGACATGCTTCCGACAGTTCCTTCCTGGCTTGGAAGAAGTCAAAAGCGTCTAGTAGAACCGTGTGAAATTGTGATTCGCTAAGATCTTGAATAAGCGGTTCGTTCGCATAAGACAGCGCAGCCATTTCCGTGACTATGATAGAGTTAAGGGACCTGCCAAACCTAGTTCGCGTCATCGAACTCTGCCTGGATTAGGGAGTCCGGCAGCCTAGGTCAACTTCTCACCGAACTGGTCCATAGCGCAGTCCGGCTTGAGTTTACCCTGCGTGAAAGTAGCTGGCAGGAGGTTTCCCATAACTCTCCGAAGGCGGGAAAGAGTGGAGAAGTGGACTCCGACTCTCTCAACTGCGGAAGGGGCTCATCCTTGAGGACTGCCTGCAAGAGCCTTCTCCAACCAATTTCGTGGCGAACGGAAGAGAGACCTCCTCTTCCGTGGCGAAAATAGTGAAGGGGCTCTTATAGGCCTGGAGATTTAGGTATTAGTACACTCCCAGTCCTCAAGGCAGTGAACCCATTCCCCGTTGGGCGTGGTCTCAACTGTAGAGGACAGACTCCTTCGAGATCTTGTCCTCCCTTGTAAGAGCTTGGTGTCAGCCTAGCATACCCGATGAAAGGCTGTGACAGACCCGGAGGATAGAACTCGAAGTCCTCAATCCTTCGAGTGCCAAACTCCGGGATCGAAATCATCCCCCGTCCTTAAGGGAGCGTAGCCGCTACTCTCCATGGGTTCTCCATAGAGAAAGTTGGCAGAGAGTCGTAAGACGGGAGTTGGAGGATCCCCGTGCTAGAAGCAGGGGATACTGGGGGAGGAGCCTGGGATAGCCCAGTCATCCGATCCTCAGTCTCTCTTACTCTATTCGAGAGTTCCTGGACGGTCTGTCGCCATTTGAGACAGAGTGCTCGACAATTGTGCGAACATCTGCTCAAAACGGGTTCCCCAAGCTGAGATTTGAGAACCAACCATCACTCCTACCTGCTCCATCATTCCTGGTGAGACAGGAGAAGGAACGCAGGAGCTGGTGCTTGCTCCACCCCCTGCCGGCATAGCCGGAGAGGGGGCAACGGAGGCGGGAGAAGGCAACGACTCGGAGGTAGCGCGAGCTTTCTCCTTCGAAGCCTTGCCTCTAGAGCTCTTCGACTGGGAAGAGCTTGGCTTAGCCTTCACCGCGTCGGCGTAAGAAGTCGATGACTTCCTAGCCGAAGAAGACGAAGACGACTTTCTAGAAGTCGACTTAGACAGAGTCTTCGGTTCTCTCTTTCCCTTCTCCTTAGGAGGTACAGAGAGAGCGGGAGTGCGGCTAGGGATCTCAGATCCCGGAAAGCCTTGGAAAGAGGCGGAAGAGGAAGGGACAGGAGAAGATCCAGGAGCGCCCAAGGAAAGACCTTGGGCGCCCGACAAACCTACCTCAACCAACAAATCCTCACTCACTACCGCCATTGGCTCGAGGTTCAGGTCCAGGCCGGCGACGTCCGGGACTGGCTCCTGGGCGGCTACGAGCCCCAACGACTGCTGGAGATCTTGCTGGATGGCGGCTATTACGGGGGCAGCGGACACGGGGTCGACGTAGCCCGTCGACTTGCCCGCAGGGAAGATCTGGATGGCCAGCTTTCTATCCAGTATGTAGGGCTGGCCCTTGGCGGCGTTCTTTCCAAAGCCGCCTACCCACGCTTTCAGAGTGGCGAGGGCGACTTCCCTCACACCGCTAGCCTGAAAGAAAGGCTGAATTAGCTACCAATTGCGGACAGGGTTAACAAACTTACGAACTAAAAGTGTTAGTAAATTGATAAATAACCTTATAATGGTCTTACCCCATCAACCAGCTGACCGACCAGGTCGTAGCAAATGGTGCAGGGCCTCGGATGCCAGACGATGGACTCGTTGAACAGTGTGCACAAGGGGCGTGAGACCTGCACTCATCGTGTCCGCAGGGTCATGCAGCGTCGCATTGCAAGCGATGGACCTGACAGTTGGTCAGCCTGTAAGTGGAAACGTACATGAGTACAGAGTAAACACTTACAGCCCCTAACATATGCTCCGCTGGTGCCGGAGCGATAAAGTTAGATGAAACCAGAGCCCTGCTAAAATACGTGTGGTAACCATGTTGGAAGAAAGGTTATGGCTCCGCCAGTGGCGGAGGCACAAGAATCAACCAACTAGGAGTGGTGGTAAAGGAAACCACAACGGAAAATGGCGGGGATGGTTGATAACATAATTATATAAAACACAATTCATTGTAAAATATCTTAAATTAGGGTATATATCCTTAACATAGTACAGTAACAACATCAAAACCAACTTCTCTCCACCCGTCTACTAGAAGAGTGCGTTAGGTAGGGTAAGCTCCCTTCCGGTAGCGGGGGGAGAGATATAAGGATATAGTAGGCAAGTCAAACGACCATCCATAGTACCCACCCTACCCGCTAGCGGAGCCAATATCCTATAACGCCAAAGGGGCCCCGGCTGCGACGGAAGGCTCCTTTCGTATCGTAGGGAGGTGGCTGAGTAATAGGTATGGGGGGGAAGGAGGTCCCCGGAGAAACACGGCGGGGAAAGGCGGATGGGAGGCGGGGGAAGGGGGGGAAAGGGGGAAGGGATGGCCTACTCCTCCCCACCTCACCAACTACCCGTATGGAGACCCGGTACCTCATAGTGGTCGCCCTAAACCCCCTGCTGGTGGAACCCCCCGGCACCTCCGGAATGAGAGAGAAGGCTATGAGGTGTTATGACAACCCAGGGGTCCCCCAGCTCCTCCCTACATCAGAGAGGGAGGGAAGGGGCAGGGTGAGGTGCTATGGAACACGTGACCACTAGTGGCCTAGGCCGCGAACACCACAACCTGTAGGGCCAACGTGAACCAAGCTGTACCAATACATGGAACAAGCACCCTAGGCTAGCCTAACAACCCTAAATAATAATAATAAAATACACTCGAAAGGTGGGAAGAGACACTTTTAGGAAAGAGAAAGAAGCCCAGGAGGAGGCAACTATTCCAAGAAACAGAAGCCTACTCGGAGCCAGCGATAGCCGATGTAGAGCAAGAGCCGGGATGCTGGGCCAGAATAAAATAATGATAGCCCTAAATACCAAGCTAAGAGAATGGTAAGAGGGCTAAACTAGCTAAACTCGATGTAAAACAATGAACGTGATAAAATAAGCCCATAAGTATAAGAAGTCCCAGTATGGAGGACCGGGAATTCTTACGAGGCAGCATGGCCGCCACGAGACAACCGGGGAACCGTATATGACCTATAAAAGGAAAATACTGGTACCCGAAGATAAAACTATGATAAAATATTACTTATGAGTTACTTAACTTAGCCGTGGCAATTGCTGAACGTTCCATCGTAGAAAACGAGATAAATCCAGAATAATAACAGCACGAGAGAAAACTGCGTCAAGATGCTGGCGCTAAAAATTAAGGATGTACGCTAGGGGCGCTGCTGTCCGTGGCGTCCTCTAGTAGTAGTAGTAGAGGCTGCATCGCCCGTTGGTATCGCTCTCTCTTAGGGGGGTATTCTGATAGGAAGTTCTAATTGGTGTTTGTCTCGTGGTAGTGTTCCACACTCGCCCCTATTTCATACCGACACTTCTTTTTAAGAGTGAGCGAGTCAGTCTTACTGACTTTTTTCTTAATTTTGTTCTCTCTGTAATTTTAGGATATTTTACCTAGAAAGATGATATTAAGGATTACTTTCATAGGCCGACACGAGCTGAGCCCAGAAATAAACTTTTTCACCAGTAAACCGACTAGGACAGGAAAACTTCTTTAAAACTGAAGGCTGGCTAACGGTTAGTAGTTGGGGGGGCTGCTGACTAACTTCTGGCCTTAAAAGACCTTCTTCACCCATAAACTGACTAGGACAACTTCTTTAAAACTGAAGGCTGGCCTTCTTCACCTGTAAACCGACTAGGACAACTCTTAAAACTGAAGGCTGGCTAACGGTCAGTGTGGGGGACTGCTGGCAAACCTCTGGTCTTAAAGATCTTCTTCACACACTAAACCGCTAAGAAACGAAAAAATTTTTTTAAACTGAAGGCTGGCTAACGGTCAGTAGTTGGGGGACTGGTGGCTAACCTCTGGTCTTAAAAGATCTTCTTCACCAGTAAACCGACTAGGACAACTTTTTTAAAACTGACGGCTGTATAACAGTCAATAGTTGGGGGACTGGTGGCTAACCTGTGGTCTTAAAAGACCTTCTTCACCACTAAACCAACTAGGACAACTTCATTAAAACTGAAGGCTGGATAACGGTCAATAGTTGGGGGACTGGTGGCTAACCTCTGGCCTTAAAAGACCTTCTTCACCTGTATACTGACTAGGACAACTTCTTTAAAACTGAAGGCTGGCGAACGGTCAGTAGTTGGGGGACTGCTGGCTAACCTCTGGCCTTAAAAGACCTTCTTCACCTGTAAACCAACTAGGACAACTTCTTTAAAACTGAAGGCTGGCGAACGGTCAGTAGTTGGGGGACTGCTGGGGCTAACCTCTGGCCTTAAAAGACCTTCTTCACCTGTAAACCAATTAGGACAACTTCTTTAAAACTGAAGGCTGGCTAACGGTCAGTAGTTGGGGGACTGCTGGCTAACCTCTGGCCTTAAAAGACTTCTTCACCTGTAAACTGACTAGGACAACTTCTCTAAAACTGAAGGCTGGCGAACGGTCAGTGGTTGGGTGATTCCTGGCTAACCTCTAGCATTAAATAAACTTTTTCACCAGTAAACCGACTAGGACAACTTCTTTAAAACTGAAGGCTGGCTAACGGTTAGTAGTTGGGGGGCTGCTGACTAACTTCTGGCCTTAAAAGACCTTCTTCACCCATAAACTGACTAGGACAACTTCTTTAAAACTGAAGGCTGGCCTTCTTCACCTGTAAACCGACTAGGACAACTTCTTTAAAACTGAAGGCTGGCTAACGGTCAGTAGTTGGGGGACTGCTGGCTAACCTCTGGTCTTAAAAGACCTTCTTTACCTGTAAACTGACTAGGACAACTTTTTTAAAACTGAAGGCTTTCTAACGGTCATTAGTTGGGGGACTGCTGGCAAACCTCTGGTCTTAAAAGACCTTCTTCACCTGTAAACCAACTAGGACAACTTCTTTAAAACTAAAGGCTGGCTAACAGTCAGTAGTTGGGGGACTGCTGGCTAACCTTTGGTCTTAAAAGACCTTCTTCACCTGTAAACCGACTAGGACAACTTTTTAAAAACTGAAGGCTGGCTAACGGTCAGTAGTTGGGGGACTGGTGGCTAACCTCTGGTCTTAAAAGATCTTCTTCACCTGTACACTGACTAGGACAACTATTTTAAAACTGAAGGCTGGCTAACGGTCAGTAGTTGGGGGACTGCTGGCTAACCTATGGCCTTGAAAGACCTTCTTCACCTGTAAACTGACTAGGACAACTTCTTTAAAACTGAAGGCTGGCGAACGGTCAGTAGTTGGGGGACTGCTGGCCAACCTATGGCCTTCAAGGACCTTCTAAACCTGCAAACCAAATAGGACATCATTTAAACTGAAGGCTGGCAAACAGTCAGTAGTTAGGGGAATTCTGGCTAACCTCTGGCCTTGAAGGACCCTTTCACCTGAAAACTGACTAGGACATCATCTTTTAAACTGAAGGCTGGCGAACGGCCAGTAGTTGGGGGACTGCTGGCTAACCTCTGGCCTTAAGGAACCTTTTTCACACTGAAAGCAGACTAGGTCAACATCTTTGAAACCAACTGCAAGGAAATAATATGATGGAGACAGATGGGGATTGCACCAAAAATATAGTAAAAATACTAACTGCTTGGAAACTCCATGAATTTTATCCCATTATTGTCCCAAAACATTAGATACTCCTTCAATATGGATATGCAATGCAAGTGGCAAGCTGATGAAGCAGGTTTTTTGCTGAGGTGACAATGAACATTTAGGTAAGCATTATGAATAACCAGAGGTGATGCTTGACATTTCTTGAATTAAGAAGGTAGCATCAAAAAGGAGATAAAGAAAATCTCAGAAATAACAAACAAAACATGGAACAGATATTCAATAATAATACAAAAATACAAGAAATTAACTTAAATATTAAGTACAGTGGAACCTCGGTTTTCGCACATAATCCGTTCCAGAACCTCCCATGAAAATGGAAACGTACGAAACCAAAACAATACAGTGGTCCGCCCTAATTTGGAGGATGCGCACCAGACCCCCCTGAATAGTTAGAATCTGCGAATAGTTGGAACCCCTATAAAAATGCTGAAAACCGCCTACTTTTTTAGCTAAAACTCAAGGAGAACACACTAAAATCTTTTATACTTGGTTTTAATAGTTTTATCACAAAAAGTACATTTAATGATGAAATTGATAAAAAAACCAGGAATTTCTGGATATTTCTCATAGAAAAATACTGCAAATAATGAGGGGAAATGTTCCCGAGAGAAATCCGCGAATGTGTGAGTCCAAGAAATCCGGAGAACGCAAATATGGGGAGTCCACTGTAATTCCCATAATTAATGTTGTAAGTACAATTAATGTGTTCCAGACCCCCAGAAATATTAACAACAAATACATTTTATAGGGAATAAACAGTTTTACATAGAGAAAACAATGCGAAATAAATATAAACGACTAATGAAATGAATAAATGGACATCTAACATCACTCTTACCTTTATGGAAAACGGAGAGGAGGGGAGAGGGAGGAGGAGAAGTAATTGTTTGGAAGGGGAATCTCCCTCCAGGACTAAATGTATCAAGGACCTATTTGGGGTTACTCCTCTTTGTTTTTTACTGGCACTATCTGAGGTTACTTCCCAACTTTGTTTTTCACTGGCACTAGGACCAGCTTCAGAGTTACTGGACCCCTATCACACAACAAAACTGTCCATAGATATTTGTTTCTGGCATTTCTTTAAAATTTGCATAAAGTTAAACATGACATTGTCATTAAACATGTTGGAGACATGGATTACAACTTCTTTGTTGGGATGATAATTCTCCACAAATTTTTTTTACATCGTTCCACTTTGCAAACATTTCCTAATCCCTGGAGTAGGCACATTATGTATGCCCGTTCATTTTCTGAATTTTTCAAACCAGCTTCTGCTGGCCTTAAATTCACTAACATCAGCGCTTGTTGTAGGCATTTTCTCACCAAGATCGGCATGCACAAAAAACACAAAAATAATGAACACAAAAGCAGAATGGGGCATGAAAGAAGGGATGCTTTGCTTTGGCACTCGATACGGGGCCTGGTCACGCGCTAGGCCCCGGATGGAGTGTTTCCGAGTGTACAAAAACTGAGGAAACGTATGATAATCAAGACAGAATTTCATGAAAAAAGTCTATGAAAACCGAAATGTACGATAAGAGAAGCGTATGAACACCGAGGTTTAACTGTAGATATATTACAATCACGAATTAGAAGGAAAGATAGTGTACAAATTAGAAATTTACTGCAAGCAGATGCTACTAGTTCATGATATAAAAAAAATCAATACGCAGTACCCCAGGCCAGCAAAACTTTAAGGTTGACTAATTTAAGAAAAAACATATCGATGGAAAGAATGCACTTGGTGTAAGAAAAAAAATTCAAACAAATTTTCTCTACCTTCCACGAGAAGTTGAAAATTATGATTTACAACCCCTTGTAATATTGATACATTTTACGTAGTTATACATAATTTTTCTAATAAATAGGTAAATGTATTTTATTTTGTAAAATTATAATTACAGCTCATGCAATATTAAAAACAGATAAGAAATAAAATTAGTTATAAATTCTGAGCATACTTGTTGTAAAATATTTACGTAAATTTACGAGAATGAAGATGTAGTAACTCTTTTGGAATTTTACGTGTTTTTTCTAATAATTCTTTGCACTTTTCTTTGCAAAAAGGGATTTTGACGTAGGAAAAATCTATTTCTGGGTGAGGAAGCCGTGTCGCCCAGTGAAATGTGTCCTCTTTAGCACTATTTCTAGTAAAATATTGCTATGATACCACAGAACTGCTAAATTGGACATGTCAGAAGTCTCTGACTCGCTCACCTAAATAAAAGGTGTCGGTATACATGCTATCATAAAAGATAAGAACTTAAATCAACTGCAACCCCTTGGTATATCTATGAGCAAATTTATAAAAAGATATCATTTGAGACAGAAAAGCAGTTCATCCTCCCTTGAAGTCATGATCGGAACTAAACCCTGAGCCGAGTCTCTCATCTTAGCCAGTCTAAAAGTTGCCATTAGTGAATTTATGGGCTATAGAAGTAATGGCACCTCTTTCCCACCTGATTCCCCTAAAATCAATGGCATGTAATACTGTTACTCAACATGAACGAATCTTCGTCCACCCAAAACCTGTGATTGCTACTCATGTGAGCATATCTGTCCATTAATGGTTAAAAGACCACTATCACTATATGGAAGCTAGAAAAGGGCTTACAATGCATTTATACTGGAATACACAATTTCAGAAAGAACAGCAAGACTTACGTATAATATAGAGGAAGGGTAATTAAAAAGACAATAATTATTAATGCAAAGCCAAAAAGAAGTTCACTCTCGATGTGGTTCGGAAGTCATGTAAAGCTGTTGGTCCTGTTGCTGAATAACCACTGGTTCCATGCAGCGTAAAAACATCATACAAACAAACAAAGGCAACAAACAATTTCAATTTTCATAAAATTTCAAGACATGTAGTAAATATGGAGGATAAGATTCTACAACTAATGATGGAAGATGCTGTATTGTGGAATTAAGACAAGTGGAAAAATCAAGGCAATAATGCTAAGATCTTTTGAAGAATGTATATGCACTGGATACTAGACTGAGATGGTGCACAAAACATTGAAAAGCATCATAAGGGAAGCAATGGGAAATGGCAATGAATAAATGTGTAAATGACACTTGCAATGATTTGCACCATATACTACTGGCAATAAGGCAAAAAGGTCACCTTCTGCAAAAGGCAGCAAGTCAATAAACAGGACTATAAATACTCATATAACCTCATGAACTTTATTAATATTCAAAACAGTATGTATAACATTACTTCAATTTAGCTAATGCTAAATATCTTTGTAAGCCAACAGAGAATTTGGACCATACAGAGAATGTATTTTTTCAAACATAAACTTGAAGAAAAATAATAAATCATCATACTGATTTTCATACTTAGATCCTAGTACATTAGTATGAACATCTACAACAAAATAATATATGGCCTCAACTGTAGCAAGAAATGTATTTGGTTTCCCTCGTTGATATCTCCAAAACAATGTCTCCCTTTCTTTAAGTTCTACACAAGTTAAACCTGGAAATGAAATTAAACTTTAATGTTTTTCTTTCCAAACAGCTTTATCAAGAAAAAAATATGCTGTGCTTATTTACTAAAATAATATACAAATATGTTTCAACTATCATATTTTGCTTTATTTTACATAGTATACTTTGGAAGACAAATTAAATAACTAGAATTATACACAGTAAGCCAGAAAGCATAAACTTTCATGAATTCACATTTAATACAAACCATTAATGGTAAAAATTATCAGTGAAGCATTCACACACACATTTTATTCTTATGAATGACTTAAATTACTGTATCTTATTCCCAGCTTCTACTCAACTTTTAGTTACCTAAATATTAGGTTAACCTAAAATTATTATTTCTTTTGTTGCTTTAAATCAGCCTTATTTACTTTCAAGTTAACTTTTTGCTGAGTATGTTTACTCTTATGTTATTGTAAGTTAACCCTTAAACACCGAGCCGGTATTTCCGAAAGTGCCTCCCGTATGCCGGCGGCGTTCAAGAGTAAGTGCCGAAGCAGAAAAAAAGTTAAAAAAAAAAAATCACAGCACGCGTAATTTTCAAGATTAAGAGTTCATTTTTGGCTCCTTTTTTTTTGTTATTGCCTGAAGTTTAGTATGCAACCATCAGAAATGAAAAAAAATATCATTATCATATATAAATATTGGAATATATGACAGCGCAAAAAAAAGTTCATATATAATTGTATACAAATCGCGCTGTGAGCAAAAAGGTTAAAGCTAATGAGTTAATTATTTTTTCGTTGTATTGCACACTAAATTGCAATGATTTTGGTATATAACAAATTGTAAAACGATCAAAGCAACACAGAGAAAATATTATCACAATATGATGCATGAATTCGTAACACACGGACGTAAAAAAAGTTGTCTTCAAAAATTCACCACATCGAAATATTGTGCTAGAAACTTCTCGTTTGTTGCACAATGAAGGTAATTGATTGAATATTACTAATTACTAGAATGTAAGTGTTGTAGCTTACAATTGCAGTTTTCGACCATTTTGGTTGAGTTAAAGTTGACAGAAGGTCAAATTTTTTCTATTTATCGTTATTTATATAAAAATATTTCAAAACTGATAAAAGCTACAACCATGGGTTGTTTTTTGTAGTATTCTACATGAAATTGCGCACATTTTCATATATAAAACTTTATGAAACGGCTAATATAAAATGGTGTAAACATTACAACAATCGGACAAAAAAATTTCTGATTTTTTCAAGAAGTTACCGAGCGGACGTAAGGAAAAAGTTTTTTTCAAAAATTCACCATAAATCGAAATATAGTGCTAGAGACTTCCAATTTGTTGCAAAATAAAGGTAAATGATTGAATATTATTAGAATGTAATAGTTTTAGCTTACAATTGCGTTTTTTGACCATTTTGGTCAAGTCAAAGTTGACCGAAGGTTGAAATTTTGGCATTTATTGTTATTTATATGAAAATATTTCAAAACTGATAAAAGCTACAACCATGGGTGGTTTTTAGTTGTATTCTACATGAAATTGTACACATTTTCATATATAAAACTTTATATAACGGCTAATATAAAACGGTGCAAACATTACGACATTGGACAAAAAAATTTGATTTTTTCAGAAGAGTTACCGCGGGGACGTAAGGAAAAAAATTTATTTTTTTCATAAATTCACCATAAATCGAAATATTGTGATAGAGACTTCCAATTTATTGCAAAATGAAGGTAAATGATTGAGTATTACTAGAATGTAAGAGTTTTAGCTTACAATTGCGGTTTTCGACCATTTCAGTCGAGTCAAAGTTGACAGAAGGTTGAAATTTTACCACTTATAGTTACTTATATGAAAATATTTCAAAACTGATAAAAGCTACAACCATGGGTTGTTTTTGGTTGTATTCTACATGAAATTGCACACATTCCCACACATAAAACTTTATGTAATGGCTAATATAAAACGGTGCAAACATTACGATAATCGGACAAAAAAATTTCTAATTTTTTCGGAAGAGTTACCGCACGGATGTAAGGAAAAAGTTTTTTCATAAATTCACCCTTTAGTACCTGGCGTACAGTACTGGCCCTTTTGATAGCAGTTTGGATTCATCACGGCCCAGAATTCAACTCCTCTTCTGGTACTTCACTTGAGGTGAAATTATATACTTTTGTGCAATCTTGATTATTTATATATAATATATATAGTATTTACAAGTATATGTTATCCTATTTGATACTGAGTTGGTATTTAGTGGACTGAGTTCCACATCATTTAGCTTTGTGCTGTAGGTAGGAATATTAAGGTTTTCTTTGTTTTTCATCTCATTCTTTCTTCTACCTTATTATTATTAGGTTATTGGTGATTTTTGCTAGCCTTATTTTGGATCCAACTAGTTACATATTAAGTATGTTTTCTCTCTTGGATATTTTCTCTTGATTAGGGTTTAGAGTATTGGCTTTAGGGTATCTTGTGAGTTCCAGAGAACCAGGTATTTGTTCTCTTGATTATTTATCTGAGCAATTAAGTGTATTTAACCTCACAAGGTTGATTTAAGTAATTTCCTAGTTTGTAATAAATATTGTTAAGTTTTCTAGTTTCTGTTTCTGTTTTCCTTAATACTACTGAGGTACATTTACTGACTGTAATCCAAGTGAATATACAGACCTAATAGAACCTGTATTGCAACCTGGGAGGTTGTAACACTAAAAATTAGAAATTTGTAATAAATTTGTATTTTTCATAGCTAACAAACCCGTCTTAACAATAGGATAATCTTGCGCCAGTTGGAAACCAGTTAAAAAGAATCAAAGATTATAAAGCAAGGAATCTGTGGCATCTGGCAACTCTTGCGTGTGAGGTGGAAGCTGGTCACTGACCATAGAACCTTGTGACGTGCTAGTCTTTCTTTGACCACCTTAGAAAGTAGTTGCGGTTGCTTTGTTTGCCCATAATTTTTTTTGTTTCAGTAAGTTTGTGTGTGTGCTTTGTTGTTATCATGAAGCCCTCTGATTCTGCAAGGCCTCCTCAATGCCTGTGTCCGAGCGTTCAGGGTTTTCTGTGCTCCAGGTTTTTGGCTGCTGTAATTACAGATCCCCATACAACTTGCAGTAGGTGCCAATCCAATTTTTGTACAATTACTAATCCTTGCCAGGAATGTCGTTCCTGGCCTAAGTCGCAGTGGAGGGCATTTTACAAGAAGAGGGAGCACCGTAGAGTTTCTACTCATCCTTCTTGGGAGGGTTTTTCGCCTCCTCGTTTGGAGGCTTCAGCATCACCCTATTCCAGAGGCGTCCCCCCTGCAACAGTTGTACCGCTGTCTCCTTCCTTGTCTTCCATCGATTTGTCATTGGAAGTATCGGGAGTTGCACAGGATGAGATTATGTTTAATGTAGCCCCCTCTCCCTTGGGACCTAATTTCCTTCCTGAGAGGTAGGAGGCTATGCCTTCTGTTCTCTTTATTTTATATTCTGTTTCAAACAAGATGGTGGCTGTTTGGGTGTCTCTGGGCTTACGGGGTTCCCCCTCCTTGGATGGCCTTCCTTCATATTTTTTGGCGGTTTGTAACCCACTGTTGGCCCCATTGGCAGTTCCCCACCTCCAGGCCTACATTACTTTGGCTCTCGTGTGCTGCCTCCTAGCGGGATGCCTGTCAACATCAACACTTGCTGGGGCACCCTTTATTGCTCCGCCAGTTGGGCCTTCAACCAGTGCTACCATTCAAGATGTCGTGATGTCACTCCCAGCATCCTCTCAGCCTATGATGTCAGCTGAGGTGGCATCTCTTCCCTCCGTTGCTGTGATATCATCTCATTTGCCTATGATGTCATCTCTTCCTCTTGTTGAGCCATCAGAGACGTTGTTTCATGCTATGTTCAAGAGGCTGGACTGTTTTTCGAGAGAGGTATTCTGCTCTCTCTGGCAAGAAGAGTCGTAGAAGGAGTAATTAATCCCCTCCCCCTTCTAGCAAGACATTGTAGGTGGAAGAAGCTCTCCCCATCTCCTTCTGTTCTTCATCTCCTTCTCCCCCTCGCCCTCGAGTTAATTGTTGGAGAATTCATCAGACAGGCATACTTGACTTGATGATTCCATCACAACGTCTGTGCAGGCTAGAGCACATGACGTTAGGGGTATTGGTCCCTCTCTGGCTTTCAAAAAGAACTTGGCTGTACATAGAGTGCTGAGTGCTGGTACCTGGTTACACCAGTCCACATTCACCTCCTATCTTAAGGATGTTGCCCACAGATCTATGGACACGTTTTTCCTGGGTCCTGTGGTGGCTGCCCAACAGGTTGTGTAACTCATTGTTGCCCTTAATGGGGCACCTTTGTATCTTACCTAAGATGATTGTGTGGATGAGAGAATGAGTGAGTTGGCTGGCCTCCTTCTTTCTCTTGCACCTTTCCTTCTTCCTTCAGGCAGTTTAAGGCATTGACACATCATTTGCTAGACTGGTCTGATACAGGTGAGTGAGGTAGTCATACTGGTAGTGTGGTCGTGCAGTATACAATATCTTACCCACTATTTAGTAGCATGGGCTCCGCTCCTGAGCAAGGAGGAGTTGGGAGCACTACAAACCCTAGTGCCCTGGTTTGTTTTTGGGCAGTCAAAGTTTCTCTTTGGTTCCCTATACAATGATTATCCCATATATCATTGTACATCACTCAGGTTCTGAGTAGTTAGATTTTAGTGTATCTAGCTTCTCAATGGCCTTCAGTCCCTCTCTAAGAACTATTTCTTTTGAGAGCTGAACTGGAGGGTAGGCCCCCAGCCGGTCTAGGATGTCTTATACCTCCCTCCAAGTATGAGTCTATCCTATTGTTAAGACCAAGGGTTTGTTCGCGTATGAACAAATGACAAATTCTCTAAGACAATTTGTATTTTTCATAGCTACAAACCTGAGGTCTTAACAATAGGATAATTTCTAGTGCCTAGCTGGATCCAGTAAAAAAGCAGATGAAAGCAAGGATTCTTGTGGTATCTGGCAACACATGCGTAGATCGGGTGAAGAGTGGTCAAACACCGAACATGTACTCCAGTCTTTCCCAACTCAGGATGACTTAACAAAAAGAGGGGCGGCTAGAGGCGGGCAGTATAACGTTAAGACCTCAGGTTTGTAGCTATGAAAAATACAAATTGTCTTAGAAAATTTGTCATATCTAGGTTGGAGTAAGCACTGATGTTTTCAAAATGCTTTCCAATTACTATATATGATATTTCATAAGTATCATGGTATATTTTTCCATTTAAATGTATTGCACTTCTTGGAGGTCTTATATGTTTTCCATTGATTTTCCTTATCTTTTGCCAGATATCCCTTGTGGATGTGTTTGAAGATATGTTTGACACATTCCTTCCATGATGCGATTTTTTCAGCTATTACCGTTTTTCTAAATTTAGCTGTATATTTGTTATATGGTGGTTTAATGTGATTAATTGTTATGTTTAGTATAACTATTTTGTTTAATATGTTTATATTATAGGGCATTTTGTTGAGTGATTTAAGGCGAGTTTTGAGTCCGTTTAGATTGCGACCCAATATATGTTTTATTTTACTTAAGGTTGTTAAGGTTGGGTTCCACCATGGGACAGGGGATTTTGTGGAATTTTATGGGGGGGGGGGAAAAATTTGTTTTTGGAATACTTTTATCTGCAGCATTTATTATGAAGTTTGAGAAGGATTCACATGTAGTGTTGTGATCTTCATTATGTGGGAATGGTGGTATGTTTCGTGAGTATAGGAAATATTTATCCCAGTTAGCTTTTTGAATATTATATCTTGTAGGTGGCAATATTTTGATATTACTTAAGTAGTTCAGAATGATTGGGAAATGGTCACTTGTGTATGAATCGTCTAGGACGTTCCATTCAAATTTCTCGGCTACATCATTTGAACATAATGAAATGTCAATTGAAGAAAAGATTAGGTGTGTATTTGAAAAATATGTTGGAACTTCACTTTCACTGAGACAACACAGGTTGTGTTTCATTATAGTTTTTTCTATGTTGATTCCGAATGTGTCAGTGGGGTCATTAGCATCCCATAATGGATTATGTGCATTAAAATCTCCTACTATAAGTAGGGGTTCCTGTATACTTTTACAAATAAGTTCAGAAAAATCACTAAAATTTGCACTGAAATTTGGTTGGTTATATAAATTACAAATAGTGATTTTACTTTTGTCAGGCATACATATACAGTTTAATTGATGTTATTTGATATGGCATAGATGGTATGTCGAAAGGTTCATATGTACAGGCAGTCCCCGGGTTACGACGGGGGTTCCGTTCTTGAGACGCGTCGTAAGCCGAAAATCGTCGTAAGCCGGAACGACGCTTGGAAATATGTCTTAAACTAATAAAAAGTTATAAAAACCTTACTTGTAATCCTTTGTTACACTACATGTTTCCTTTCCTAGTGTTTTTATGTACAACCTGGAGTTATTTTTCATAAAAGAATGCTGGTTCTTGAAGGTAAAAACTATTGTAATCCTCTGGTGACACTACATTCTTGAAGTTTTATGTACAACCTGGAGTGATTTTGCAAAATCTTGAGGGCTACAAGAACAGCTGATTACTATTTACGTATCATATAGACTAATTAAGTAAATGTATCTTTAAATAGGCTTATATATTAGTATCAACAAAACATTTCCTGCCATGAGTCTAGAGGCCGTTTAATGAAACGAACACTTCTCTGTCCTATCTGTTCAGAAAATAAAAGTTACGTCAATCCCCGAGACCATTGTTGCCAAAGCGTCTCTCTCTCTCTCTCTCTCTCTCTCTCTCTCTCTCTCTCTCTCTCTCTCTCTCTCTCTCTCTCTCTCTCTCTCTCTCTCTGATCAAATACATTGGAAACTTGACATACGATTGCCCTAATATACGAATGTTTTGAGATATAACAGAAAATTTGCGAAAATACAAGCTTTGATATACAACGAAATATTTGAGATACGATTTTGCGATGAGTGTTAGTTGTATAGGCGACCGATAAATGGCGTTCAGTCTGTTTGTTTGTTGTGCTTATTAATTATTAACACCATGGGTCTCAAAGCTAAAGACAAAGCAGGTGATAAGAAAAAACCCAAGAAAATGATTTCGATGGAAGCAAAACATGAAATTATAGCAAAGCATGAACGTGGCGTTCGTATCGTCGATTTGGCAAACGAGTATGGTCGAAATCCTTCTACAATATCCACGATCATCAAGCAGAAGGAAGCTATAAAAACCCCCGAGACCATTGTTGCCAAAGCGTCTCCTCTCTCTCTCTCTCTCTCTCGCTCTCTCTCTCTCTCTCTCTCTCTGATCAAAATTACGTACTGGATAATGTCTCTCTTTGGATACTTCGATTTTGCCAAATATTGAGGGCTACAAGAACAGTTGATTACTATTTACGTATCATATAGACTAATTAAAGTAAACGTTATCTTTAAATAGGCTTATATTATTAGTATCAACAAACATTTACTGGCATGAGTCAGAGGCCGTTTAACGAAACGAACACTTCTCTGTCCTTAACTCAGAGCGTCGGAAGACGCCTCTCTCTCTCTCTCTCTCTCTCTCTCTCTCTCTCTCTCTCTCTCTCTCTCTCTCTGATCAAATTACTGGATAATGTCTCTCTTTGGATACTTGGAATTTGCGTTGTAATCTAACCAGAAACTTCGTTTTGTTATTATTACTGGAAACAAGCAATGATTTTTTCATTATTTGCGCTTTTGGACTGTTATATGTAAACTAGTATGTGTTCATTCGCTCGGAAACTAGTTCCGCATATGAGGCGTCACTAAAAAACATAGAAAAATACAACATAAAAAGTGTCGAAAATCATCATAATCTCAAAAATTTTTGTTGTAATCTAACCACTTATTTTATAATTATACTGTGCTAAAATATAAAGGATTTTTATCATAGTATGCGTTTTTTAAAAGCGTCGTTAACTCGGAGCGTCGGAAGCGTCAGCGTCGTAACCTCGGAACAAGCGTCGTAACCCAGGACGGATTTTTCCATTGAATATTTAAGAAAAAGCGTCGTAACCTCGGAACGTCGTAAGCCGGAACCGTCGTAACCCGGGGACCGCCTGTAATGCTATTATGAACGTATAAGGCTGTGCCTAGTTTTCCACTGTCAGTTGGTGAATAACAGGCAATTTTAGTGTTGGATATTTGTAGGGTTACTTCCTATATGTTGTAGACATATGCACACTGGGTTGTAGTTTTGTATGATTCTTTGTAATTCACCAGACGTAGTCGGGTTAAGAGACCATTTATATTCCATTGAATGATTTTATATTCCATTATTGGGAGGAATTGGTGTTAAATTCTGTAAATTGATTGCTGATTTTACTTTGCCTCGTAGTTTATATGCATTTGAATTTATTTGTAGTTTTTTAATTGTTGTATTTGTATGTTGGTTATTAGATTCTGCAGTTGTTTGCTTTTCATAATTGAATATTAATAAGTCTATTTTTTACTTTATAATTTCCTTTTTTGTATTTTAAGGATTCAGAACATAATTCATTCTCATGTTGGTGTGTTAAAGGGCACCTTCTTAATTTAGTAAAATTGTCTATACAATTTTGTACTGTGTCCTCTGTCTTGGTGGTTAGTTGGTATATGTATTTACGAAGCTTTCATTACAACCACAAGACAAAGCATGTTCGGTAATGTTAATTATTGGTTCAGAAGTATTTGGTCTAGCTTTTGAAATTTCTGGTTTTGTAATTCTATTGGTCCTTTTCTGTAGTGATAAGGACTGTCAGTTTGAGGGGTTATTTGTTTTGTTGTTGTTAATGGAATATTTGGGTCTTGTGGATGGTTGGGGGGTGATAGTTATATTTTGGTTTGGTTTAATGGTATGATTTTCATTAGTATTATTTGATGAGAATTGTGAAGAGAGATCTTTACTGTTCAAATGTTGGCTGTTTGATTGAGATTGAGGGTAATTGTGTATTTCCACTTGTGATGAGGTTAGTTTAATATCTTTTTTAAAATGTTCTCCTGGTGTAGTTGGAGTTTCTTTGGATTAATTGTAATTTTCAATATTTACTTTTTTCCCTTAGGTGGGGTTCGTTCCAGTATTCTTTTTTTTTTTTGCCAGTTCGATTACAGTGGTCCCCCCGTATTCGCGGGGGATGCGTACCAGACCCCCCGTGAATAGTTAGAACCCGCGAATGTTTGGAACCCCTATAAAAATGCTAAAAACAGCCTATTTTGTTAGTTAAAACTCAAGAAAAACCCACTAAAAATGTTCCTACATGGTTTTTTTAATAGTTTTATCACAAAGAGTGCATTTTATGATGAAATTCATAAAAAAAACCAGGAATTTGTGGATATTTATCAAAGAAAAATACTGCGAATGCGTGAATTTTCTGTGAATAATGCAGGGAAACGTTCCCGAGAGAAATCCGCGAATGTGTGAGTCCGCGAATCTGGAGAACGCGAATACGGGGGGTCCACTGTATTATCATTATTTAACTCCTCTTCCATTGGAAGTTCTTTTCCATGGATAACTGAATCACCTATGTTAGTGGTGGTATTGGTTGTTGTAATATCACTTTTACTTTGGGTTTCAGTATTATTGGTATGAAATTTAGTTTCTATGTTTATATTATCTTGTTTGTTATTGTGCTGCTTGATGTCTTGATTTGTAGTCACATTTGAAAAGGTGGGGGTTTTGGATGGATTATTAACTCCTCCTACTTTTAGCTCAAGTCTGGCTTCCATGACTGACATTCCTGTCCTATTTATTAACAACTGAAGTTCTACGTTATATTGGTAAAAAGAGCACTCCTTAGATTTCGCGTGATGGGCTAGTCCACAATTAATACATTTTGGTTGATTACAGTTCCAATTAGTGGTATGGTCATCTGATGCACAGACTGCACATATTGCCTTATTACGGCATCTTTTGTATGTGTGGCCATACCTTGAGATGGTAGGCCTTGGCCTGTAAATTTTATTTTGGCAATGTTGATATTTTTATTTTTGTCTTTCCTACTTGAAATCGAGTATCTTTCTAAATCATGGATATTGTTATATCTCAATTTTAAGGAATCTAGCAGTAGTTGTTTTGAAGGAAGCTCCTGCTCGCTATTGGGTAGGATGACTGTACCCTGTACATAATTCAATGTTTCGTGGCTTGTAATTGTTACTTTTATATTACTTATTTCTGTTATACTTAAAAAGGCAGTGGACTGCTTTTTATTGGTTACTTGGATAAGCCATTCATTGTCCTTGATGTGTCAGCTTTGTGGACTAGAAATCTTGACCAGTTATCTGGTCCAAATAGGTCATCAAAATGTACCAATGTGGGATTAAGTCAGTAATTTTTGTTTCTTTTTTGTTCTTGTTTTATGTATGTTGCTTGTCTATTATGATTTTTATATTTTTCTGTATTGTTGGGAGGATTATTTGTCTCTAATTCAGAATTCTTGTTCATCATATATGGTTCCATTGTTACGATATTGGAGTTTACCAATTCATTTTTTTTTTGTTTTTTTTTTATTTATGCACTCTATTTGGTTTTCTAGCTCTGCTGCTTTACTTGGAACAGTGTGTTCCTTTGTATCATTTATAGTACTTTCACTACTTGTGGCAGTACCAAGGAAATTCGGGAGTGACGTGCCAATAGTCATCAACTGTGCCGTAGTTTTTCCATCATGGGGCCCAGGGGTACTCAAATCATTTATTTCAATATTCATAAATTTTTAGATTTATAAAAAAAAGAAAAAAATCTGGAAAAGATACCATTGGCCCTTTGCGAAGTTAAATCTTCCGCCAATGGCACAAGTGAGAAAGGACTCCCAAATGTCCGCATCCCTACCCTCCTCCAAAAGGGGATGGCATAACATGATTAGTATGGCTCAAGTGTAAGCAGAACCCGCTTGCTAGGACTAAGAGTATTACGATAACACAATTATCCCCATCCTAATCACATTATGGGCAAACTGGATAGAATGCCGAGAGTTCTATTCCTAGAACCAGGGCCTCCCTGGAATCCGTGGTCCAGCTCTACAGAATAGTTCCACCTGAATAACAGGTCCAAACATTGACGGGTAGATGATGGATCTACCACAGTTCTCACTATTTAGCTTTGGATTTAACTACACGTTAAGCCATGATATGTTTTCTCATTTATTTGCTTTTATAAATTTTGGCAAAAATGGAAATCCACAGAAGTTAACTCAAAAATATATAATGACATATGGAACTCTTGGGTTCAAACCTGGAAAGAGATTCCTGAGGTTCGAGAGCCCCCTCACCACGTCAAGGTGGTCCCATAATGAGGGGGGACTAGGAGGGAAAGGATGAAATTGATGATAACAAAGAGGAAAAAACTTGCCTGCATTTCTTTATCATTCTCCCCCTGTGAGTCTTACTCTCCGCAACTACAAAAGCAATTGAGGTCAAGATTGGAGTACGTATAGCTTGTATTCAATACCATAGACAATACAACCACTACACGAGGCCCAACTGGGTTGGCTACTTAATGGGAACAGCAACTAAAGACAGGAGCAAATGACCCTTCAGCCAAGGCTAATTGGCAGGAGGTCCAGAAAAGCAGTAAACAATGGATCTCACAGAATACCAAGGGGTGGCCACATTTTCTGCAGGTATTCCTACAATGTAGACATATCAGCAGCAGCCAACAAAGCAGTGATGGACCTCCTGCATGCACTGAGGTTTAACCAGGGGAGAGTTTAGCATGAGCACATGCTGGTTACCTACCTTCAGGCATGTAATCCCTTTGGACCGAGCCAGAGGAGAACAAGCAGAAGGGGCAGGAGAGGAATGGGGCAGTTTGGGAGAAATGAGCTGAAAAGATGGGCTGATTATCTCCCCTCCCCCTCCCAAGAAAGCATCAAACACTTCTTGGTCTTCCTATGTCTCTTGCCAAACCTCGTCCACTGCAAAGGAAACCAACTAGTGCATTCCTTGCAAGGAGAACCAGTGTTACAACCAAGGCTACAAAACCTACCCCTGCAGAACTAACAAAAATTGAGATCCACTAATACAAATTTAATGACACTAAATGTCCTCCACACTTCAATCAATCCCTTTTCTTGTTTACATTCATTGTGAAAGCATGACAAAACGTCATGCATACAAAAGCAAAAAAAGAAAACCATTTTTATTTATTTATTTGTATAGATTTTTTGGCATTATGCCAAGCACCGGGGCATCTAAGGCCATTCAGCACTGAAATGGAAATCGACAGTAAAAGGTTTGAAAGGCGTAACAGTTGCACTATGAATCAAGTGTTAGGAGAGGGTGGATAGTAAGATGGAAGAAAGAGAATATGAACAGAGGTAAAGTAAACGGAATGAAAGTAGTTGCAGCTAGGGGCTGAAGGAACGCTGCAAAGAACCTTAAGTAATGCCTACATTGCACCGAACGAGGTGCACTGACGGTACTACCCCCCAACGGAGAAGAAAACCATTTTAACAGCCCAGGCAGTACAGCATAGTTCACAGTTCTATCATCTACCACAACTGAAATAAAAGTAAGCACCCCTAACCTACCTCCAATTAACTGCTGTGCTACCAAGTTTCAATTACTGTTTCCAGCTTGTGATGAGGGGTGCCACATGAAAGGAAATGGTTTGTATTTCCATAAAAATAAATAATAGATTTTCCAGCATATTTGTTGCCGGATATTTCTCTTAGTGTTGGTGAAATCCTATGAAAGAGTGCCTGCTAGAATGACTGGTATAGGGATTATATGCATTGCATGGGCTATCCTGTAATGTCTACATTACAGGACATTTCCTTCTTTTCAATTAGACACAATCTTATACCAACGGTAGTAAATCGAAGAATATAGTAGTAAATCAAACACAGGAAGGGCCAATAATAATCCATGTCTTGGTACACTGCTCACATCAAAATATTTCATCTTGTCTTTCTATCTGACTGCAACTCTGGATTTTTGTACAGCTTATCTCAGACAATTTACATGTTTTGGCAGCATACCAAATTTTATTATTACTGAATAGCTGATAGCATTACAAACCTGCTTAAAGTCAACAAAGATTTATCATTATTTCTTGTTATACTACCCATAAAGGGTATTTGTCTATCCAATACCTGATTATGAATAACTATTTTATTATTGATCTTCTCTTCCTAAAACCAATATTACATGAATAAGCAACTGTACATTGGGAGAAAGGGTTTGGATGGTGATGGTCTCTTGGCTGAAGAGGCTATATGATTCTTGCTAGTGTAAGGGCTGGCCATTGCAGGCAGATCAGCTTTATGAACACTTGGAAGAATCTCAAAAGCGGCTAAACAGCAGTGAAGTACTGCACCTCTGAATCATAATTCCTAAAGAAAAAAACAAAGGGAATTCTTTTCTTGGATGAGGTTTTTGTTTTCTTCCTAAATATACTTTTCAATATAAAAGGGATTAAAAATATTTCCCTTTTGTATCCACTTTTTGCTTGCTAGACAACGCATCTTGCCTGGGTTCATCCTCCAGAAAGGTGAGAAATGCTTATAATATGACCACAGTTCACCTGAATGTTTCTGCATCATTCATTAGCATTAAAGGGAAGAGCATGACACATAAATAAACAAAACCAATGCAAGTAATTCACATATCTACTACAAAAACACAGAAAGGAAACATGAACCTCTTGTAATTTTTGGTTTTTCAGGCTTTTTTCAGAAACTATTCTTCGGTCAAATTTTGTTTACTCCTGCTGTTTACAGTCATCCCCTGGTAAACACAGGGAATGCATACCACACCCATCAACGAATACTGAAAAATCCGCAAATACCGTACCCCCCTCTCAAAATGCCTATAACAGCCTGTTTTAATGGTTCAAATACCAAATATACCTTAAGCTATCCTCCTAAAACATTTAGTCATGAAAATACAGGCAGTCCCTGGTTATCGAAGGCCTAGGTTATCAGGTATCTGGTTTTATGGAGCTTGTCTGGTGCCGAAAATCGGCAATCTCCTGCACTAAATGCGCTGATTTCCAGTTATTGGCACCAATAATAGTACTGGTGCCAATGCATACCTAACATAGGTGCCATTAACTAGTATCGGAGCCAAAATCCAGTTATTGGCACTGATAAGTCGCAATATTATGTGTTTATTGGTAATTTTTGCTCATCATCAAGCTCTCGGAATGGAACACCACCCCCCAATAACTGGGGGATGCCTGTAATGTAAAAATACAGTGATAGCTCTATGAAAAAATCTGCCAATAGGTGAATTTTCTGAAAATAACTTCCACAGAAAAATCTGTTAATAACTAAAGCCATGAAAGCTGAACCACGAATAAGCAGGGGTCAACTGTATTGGCTTAGCAAGAATACAGGTGAGTTGCTTTTCTCATATACTTACAAATAGGAAAAACTGAATATTTTTTTCAGATACAATCTACAAAAAAGAACACAGCATACCTTTGACCCGTTCATCATTGTGTAATTTCTTTGTCTGATTCCAAGTGCAATCAATAAATACCGCTCTTGTAAAAGGTAGGTGTTGTTTAGTACGCTTGACATCTGGCTCATGTGGTTTTCTAATAGCCTGCTTATCAAGGTGTGACCACAGGTCCTCTAGAGGGACTGCATTCTTGTCCGGGAATATCAATAGTACCTAGAAAACAAGAAAATTACAACATTTAACATTTCCCATATTCTAGACTCTTGAGCCCAAACAGTAATTGTATACAATTTCTAAAGGTCTGACAAAGAAAAACAACAGTAAATAAAATAAGCTTCTGTGCCAAAGTTTTTAACACCACTGTTTATAAGTTAAATCTGAAATATAATGAGTTTACAAGTAGATGAAATGCTTTTCTGGGCAATATGTCTCCTTTAGCACTATTTCTAGTAAAATATTGCTATAGTACCAGAGAACTGCTAAATTGGACATGTCAGAAACCTCTGACTCGCTCACCTATATAAAAGGTGTCGGTATAAAACTGGGGCGAGTGTTAAACACTACCACAGCAACCCCTCCAATTAGCCTTTTCCTCATCAAAAGACCCTAAATACGGGGAGCCGACCCATAGGTCACACCCAGCTACCCCTTTGAAGGCGTCTGTGACGTCATACTTATCGATAGCATTGAAGCTTGGTGCATAGCAAGGGGGGAAAAGAAACCAGGGGGGGATTTCACTGGGCGACACGGCTTCCTCGCCCAGAAATAGATTTTTCCTACGTCAAAATCCCTTTTCTGGGCTCAGCCGTGTCGCTCCGTGAAATTGTACCAGAGAAACACCAAGCTACATCCCCCTGAAATGAAATACAATATTAATTTGAACTCAGAAGGGTTAAAGAAATCAAAAATTAGTCTAGAATTGGAAAAATACAATTTATTATTTACAAAAAAAACGTAATATAGCAATAACATGTGTCAACAAAACACACACATAATAAAATAATTACCAATAATTTGTATAAAAGTAACACTGTACATCAATTCTAGTAACAAAGACATTTGCTGAGGTAGGTAGAATGTTAATGAGGCTGGCATAATGGAAAAGATTCATATGACACAAGGACAGTACTATATTTATGTTGTAGCAGGAGACACTGGTCTCCCTACAGCTATTGCATGATATTTTAGATCCTCCAAAGACTTAAGGTAATGCTTTTTGAAAACCGAGGGTGACTTCCAACCGGTATACTTCTTTAGATCATCAAAGTTCATATATTCGAAGAAATTTACTGAAGTTGCTATAGCCCGAATGTCATGCACCTTGGGAAATGACCCTGGGCTGGCTTTCTTGATAAAATACAAAATCTGCTGCCTAATGCCCTTTAGAGATATCGTACCACCACCGTTTCTAATGAAAAGGGGGCCTTCGGAATAGGAAGATGTTCTAGATAAATAGTCCTTAAGAGTCTTAACAGGACATAAAGATGGATCTTGCGGAAGCGGAACAATCTTCCATGGGGACCACCTTACCAAAGGGTCTTCATTCTTAGCCAGAAATTCTTTACTTGGCGAAAGCAACATGTCACCCGAAGAAAGGAACTCTATATGCCCTTGGTCCCTAGATAAAGATGACAGCTCCAAAATCCTGGCACCTAAAGCCAGACTCAATAAAAACAGTGTCTTACGCAAAATGGTTTGGTAATCACATTTGAAGTTGTCTGTTTCCGAGGCCAACCTGAGAACATCGTTAAGAAACCATGACACTGATGACGGCCTGTGAATGGGTCGCAGGCATGCACATGCCCTTGGGATTGAGGTGAAATAAGACTCGGTTAGATTTATACCAAACCCGAGAAGATAAACCTTTTTCAGAGCTGACTTAGTGGTTGTTATTGTAGCAGCTGCCAAGCCTTATTCGAACAGAGTCCTGAAGAAGGTTATAGCCACGTTCATTGTCATTACTTTGATATTTGATTCCCTGAGAAAAGTAGACCACTTCTTAACTGCTGAATCATACTGGCGAAGTGTAGATTCCCTTTTGTCTGACTCCAAGAACAAAATGTTCTGTGGATCAATGTCCCCTACTCTCCTACCCGCAAACTTCATGAAATCCATAAAGTCAGGGTTTTGTGAAGACCTGAGGAATCGAACACAGTCCTCGTTTGAACTTGTTGCGACAGCCTCAAGTCCGGGAGAGGGTGAGTTCCAGGAGAAGGGGAAACCAATTGCTCTTGGGCCAGTGAGGAGCTATGAGAGCTACCTAACCTTTGAAGGATCTCAACTTGTGCAGCACCTTCAGGAGAAGGTTCACTGGAGGAAATAAATAAACCTTCCTCCACTGGTTCCAATCTATACTCAGGGCGTCCGTAGCGTATGCCAGAGGGTCCAGATTTGGGGCTACGTAACAGGGCAGCTTGTGGTTTGCCTCTGTAGCAAACAGATCTACTTCCAGATCCGGTACTTTCCTGCAAACCCTCTTGAAGGATTCCTGGTCCAGTGACCATTCTGACTCCAGGGGGACTGATTGAGACAGTGCGTCTGCCACTACATTGTGGACTCCTGCCAGATGGGTAGCCGATAGATGCCAGGTGTTTTTGGCTGCTAGAGAAAAAATTGCTATCATCACGTGGTTCACGTGACTTGACTTTGAACCACCTCTGTTTATACAGTGTACCACTACCGCACTGTCGAGAACCAACCTGATATGAGTCTTTTTCGGAGGATGAAGCCTTTTTAAAGTCAGAAACACTGCCATAGCTTCCAGGATGTTGATGTGAAGCTTTTGGAACTGAGGTAACCAAGTTCCCTGAACCTTCTTGTGCTGTGAATAACCTCCCCAACCTGTCAGTGATGCGTCCGTATGAACCAGTAGGGACGGGGGACTAACAAAACCTTAAATAAAGGCAAAACGAAAGGCAAATTCACTCCCTAAATATTGAAAAAAGGTGAACCAGTACTTAACTTGGGTGAAGAGGCAGATTGACGATCCATAACGATAAATAATATGAAACAAAGAAATAAGAACAGATAGCTAAAAACGAGCGTGCGAACACGATGAGGCTATCGTTAAGTATGACGTCACAGACGCCTTCAACGGGGTAGCTGGGTGTGACCTATGGGTCGGCTCCCCGTATTTAGGGTCTTTTGATGAGGAAAAGGCTAATTGGAGGGGTTGCTGTGGTAGTGTTTAACACTCGCCCCAGTTTTATACCGACACCTTTTATATAGGTGAGTGAGTCAGAGGTTTCTGACATGTCCAATTTAGCAGTTCTCTGGTACTATAGCAATATTTTACTAGAAATAGTGCTAAAGGAGACATATTTCACTGGGCGACACTGCTTCCTCGCCCAGAAATAGATTTTTCCTACGTCAAAATCCCTTTTTTAATCTTCCCATTAATCTCATTATTTTGTAGCATTTTCTACCATTGCCCTGCACAACTCTTTATATCTACAACACCACTTTGGAAGAAATGAACCCATTACTGAATACCCTAACCACTAGTATCAAGTACATAGCCCTTGGCAGCACAATCTTTTTCTTAACAGCCTGAACAAGTAAATTTCGGTGTCCGGTAATTTCATTGCAGTAATTACATCATGATAATTTCATCTCATGGTCATTACATCTCGCACACTTTCACCGCATTGTAATTACATTGCAATATATCACATCGTCAGTAATTTCATCGCAAGGTTTCTTTCACCACACAATCCCAAAAAATAAATGAACAATAAAATATAATTAACTTTTTTTCAGTAAAACGTCCCATTATTACTTTTATAGTTGTTGATGAGATCAAAGTAAATAACTATCTAATCATTAGCAAATGGCCTGATTATTAACTTTTCTTATATAAGAAATTGTTCATAAAAATTTTTGGTTTTTGTAATCAACTTGGTTTCTGAGTGGTAAACATTTTTGGCTTTTGTAAATAACCAAAACTGAACCCATCAAGTTGCCTCTGCAGTACGTCGTAAGCAGAAGGAATAAGAAAAAGCTCATTGATAATAGTCATCTATTTGTGCAAGAGTTCATACAAATGAAGATTCCATTACAAACAGATTGGGAGAAGATAAAGACCACTGTCTCTCAGATATGTTTTTTTTTTTATATGGTTAGAATAATTTTTCAATACATGCTGTTTTGCGCTATATGTATTTGAAAATGTTATTGTTATAATACAATTAAGTTTGTTCATACTTACCTGGCAGATATATATATAGCTGTATTTTCTGAAGTCCGACAGAATTTAAAAATTCGCGGCACACGCAGTGGGCGGCCAGGTGGTAGTACCCATTCCCGCCGTGGGAGGCGGATATCAGGAACTATTCCCATTTTCTATTCATATTTTATCAGTGCCACTGTCTCCTGAGGGGAGGTGGGTGGGCACTTTAATTATATATATCTGCCAGGTAAGTATGAACAAACTTAATTGTATTATAACAATAACATTTTGTTCATGAAACTTACCTGACAGATATATATATAGCTGAATCCCACCTTCGGATGGTGGGAAGAGACAGAATAGGATTTTTTGGGAAACTTAAATTAAGTAGATGATATACATCTTAGTTCCTCACCTGTTAGCATAGCCGACTTCGTGATTACTGTCACCAAAGTCTGCTTCTGCGTTACTAGAGTTGCCAGCGAGGTAGAGACCTGTAATGCTGGTGCGCTCTAAATGATCTATCAACGGGGGCGTGACCACAATGTGACTAGACCATATGACCATACTTCTGAGGGCAATGAAGCTAAAACCACCACCTGACCTAACCTATCAAAGTTAGTTCCATAACTTCTAGGCTAAAGAAAAGGAACGCGCCTCAAGCGACCAACCCTTCAAAGTTTAAAAGAAAAAGCACACCCTATCCCTTTTCTATAGGATAGGATTCGTGTTGCTTCCTGCCCCCAATAATATATCTACGGATATGAATGGTCCTAGCGACTTACGGATCTGAAATGTCGTCTTCACATCCCGTCGGGAGTGTGAAGCGAACACAGAGTTGCTTCGCTAAAGCGTGGCACTCAGGATGTTACCGAGTGTCACGCTCTGTTGAAATGCTTCCGAGGCCGCGCCCTCACCTCTTGAGCATTCATTAATAAGAAAAAATCTCAAATCTTTATGCAACACAATGAATGAGACCTCTTAAAAGAACTCCTTGTCTATAATGCCAGGGTGTTTTTGGACATGAACCAGTCTGGTCTTTTTACGGAACACCGCAGATTGTCCGTTGACCTTGACTTTCTATAGTTTTATCAAGATAAAACTTGAGAGACCCTACAGGGCACAGGACTCTCTAATGCCTTGCCCAATAATTTGTGCCATACCCTTGGTCTCCAAGCCTTCGGGTCAAGGGTTAGACAGGTTTTCGTTCTTATCAAGAACGGAATGCTTGGAGGACAGACCGCATTATGTTCCTTTAAAGCCAAAACCTCTGATGATGGCTAAAACCTCACTAACCCTCTTTGTCGTGGCTAGAGCGGTTACAATATTAGCCTTTCTGGTCACGTGTATTAAGTTCGCAGAAAGGATAGGTTCGAATTGCTTTTGGCATCAGAAACTCAGACTACGTCTAAGTTCCATGCCGGAACCTTTGATCCAGAGAATTTTAAGATTTCCACAGACCTCAAAGATCGTGAAGCTTTGTTGTTTGACAGAACCGAATCTCTGAGCCTAGAGGCCGTCAACAACATATTTGCATATTCTACAATAGTTAGGACTTCTAGCTTATCTCATACTTCAGACGGAAAGATAGAACCATAAGGAACTTCACAGAGGTCGAGGTGGAGGAACAGTCATTTCCCTTCACTATCTCCAGAAACGGCCTCCTCCGATTGAACACTGAAAATAGGCAGCACTGCTTTGCCTTGGCCAAGAGGCTGCCATTACTCTTGAAGATCTTATCGCTCGTACCGTTGAAGACGAAGGTAGATATTGAATGCAACCTACGTCTTCACAGACAAATCGAGAGAAGGATTCTCAAGATCTGAACCTGTGCCTACAAATGACTGAAAACGCTAACCACTATTTCATTGCTGTCCGGTGAGAAGTCGTAGTTGCAATGAAAGCGGGGCGTTCTTCAGTAATGAAAACACAGGGGAAAGCTGCCTGAAGAACTGCTTCTCATGGGCTGAACATTTGGAAGTAGAGCTGTCAGGTCGGAGAGTAGGCGATGTCTTTTGACATATCTGTTAATTCGGGTTGAACAATGAACAATTGTACACCTATGAATATGAGATATTTTAAAGAACAAACCCAGATGTCTGCAAAATCATTCGCATTATCGCAATGTGATGCAGCGGGAGACTTTTACAGACTTCTGTTACCGTGCGTTAAACAGAAAGTGAAAGAGTCTAAGAGATATCTCTGTTGAAAATTCTCGCAATATCGAAGGCGATGGAATCTATCGTCACAGCAGTAGATGGTCCTTCATAATTGCGAGAAACCCCCGTTAATCAGAGACCTAGTCCATGATTGTTGGGCAGAGATACGGTTCGGTAGTCAATCAAAGCAGGAGAGAGAGAGAGACATAACCAACCGTGCATTATCGGAGCCCAGCTGATACTGAGCTGCTATCAGGCAGTTCAATACGCAGTAGCTGAGCTTGAGGCTCCCGCTGACTCGTCATCCGAGTTGCCAGGTAATCCATATTCCACAAAGGAATGCGTTCGGCTAGACCACCCCGAGCATAAAAGATATGCTCGAGCAATTATATTTAGGCGAAACGAATTTCGGTAAATATAAAAGTTGAAATGGTGTTGTCGTGACAAAACCATAAGTATATAAAAATTGAAACAAACTCCTGGGAGGTTGCAGGCAACCCAGAGTTGCAGTTCAATTAGAATACTTCTCGTCTAAGTCGCAATCTGTAGAATAACTAGGAAATGCGCCTACCCCTCGGACAATTCAACTGCTTAGTAGAATCATGTCGCGAGGTTAATATACGTAGTATATTTATAGGATTCTGAACAACGATCTCCATCCTAAATTCTTTCCTTCAAGAAAACCAAAATAAGGATTGGAGATCGACCACCTTCGATCTCTATCAAAGAGAGTGAAGAAGAAGTCTTCCTCGAAGGAAAGCTTCAATGGTGAACAGAATACTAACTGCCTGAGTTGCCAGCTACTCCCTTTACGAAGGAATAGGTATGATATTATCGAGCAAAAGGAAACTCTCAAGCAGGCCTATTTAAACGAAACAGAATTCGCTAAACAGAAGCTGAGTCGGTGTCGTAACAATACCTGCAGAGTTGTTCTTACTCCGAAAACTCTTGGAAGGTTGAGGGAGTGTCAAATAAATACATTAGAACAACAGTTCTTTCGCTTCTATCCGCAGAGGTAAATACGATATGCGTATATGACTTGACCCATCGTTAGCAAAATGACGCAACGATAAACTACGTAAGTATTGTAGTAATTTGAACATCGAATTCTCTACTACATCTTTCCTCGACGAGGAAGAAAGAAAGGAAAACGACTGTCGCCTGCTCTAATGAATGAGGCTTTTTAAAAGAACTCCTTGACTCTTTACCAAGACTCTTTTCCAAGAAAAGGGAGTAATATTCGAATAGAGATCATCAAGAGAGAACCGAGGATCGAAAAGGGACCGTTCAATGTTCTTATGATATTGGACATAAGATTCCCTCTTGAGCATTCATGGATCTAGTCTACAAGTCTTTTTTCTTACTCCCCGGATGAGCCTCTGAAAATGAATGAGAGCTCTTCCGAATTTGTTAACGAGTTTATCCGCTTAAACGATAAAAACGTTAAAATCTATGTCAATGAGAACTACCCCATTTATGAGGGGTCCCCCACTTAAATGACAAAACGTTTAATATCTTGACAATGGGGAAAACGTCCTTACTTGACAAAACTATTAGCACTTTGCTAATAGGGGAAACCCTTTAACATGACCGAAAGTCACCCAGGAATCCGAGTATATAATAATCTTCCGATTCTCAGAGAAATCGATGAAGAGGAAAGAGGGATCGAAGAAAAAATTCGGGTATGTTTCTCCGCTAACTCCGAATCCTTTTTTGTAAAGGAATGTCCTGTGGAGAGTCCTGAAAAAACCTCGTCTTGACGAGCGTTTATAAGCGTCAAGCGTCCTAAGAAACGTCGTGAACAGCAAATAAGACGCCTTTACTCTCGCAAAGCATCCTGCCGAGCTTCCACCGAAGCGTCCTGGCGAATGTCCACGCGTCCTCATAAGCGTCCTGCTGAGCGTCCTCAAAAGCGTCCTGCTGAGCGTCCTCAAAGCGTCCTGCCGAGCGTTCCAAAATGCTTAGCGTCCTGCTGAGCGTCCTCAAAACGTCCTGCTTAGCTACGAGCGTGTCTGAGCAGAGAACACCAAGTCTTCTGAACGACGTTTCAGAGAGGAACTCGTTGAGCGCCCTGATGCATGCAAGGCCGCCAACCGAGGCGTCCTGGCGAGCGACCTTTCCAACATCTCAATGTTACGACGAACCGCTTTTGCATATGACGTTGAATATTTTCAAGGGACGTCCTCATGCGAGTCTCCATGGAGAGCCGCACGCTGCTCCTGAAGTGTGTGAACACTAAAGGAAGACGTATGGCTTTCGTCTTCAAGACGGGCCTTAAAGACCTTCATACCTTCTTACAAAGACAGTGGCCGCCTGTGCGACAACTTGCGTCTTAGTAATGCAAAAGACCATCTCCAGAAACGCACTCAGCAAAGGAACGCCGAGCGTCCAAAAAGACACCCTCGCAAGGTGCTTGCCGAGCGTCCTGGAGAAGTCTCCACTATAGGACGTCGAGCACCTCCAAAAGCTTCTTCACGTCTAAATTGCCCTTCTTATGCCGAACCAGAGACATAAGTTGTTTGACTGTGCAAAGCAGCTTGCCGGACGTCAAACTTATCAGCTTGCTTTTTCGAAGAAAAGCGAACGTTACATAACGTATACGGAGCGCCATTAGGAGAGGAGACGAATACTGAGTTACTCCTCCAAAAGGTGGAATCTAGAATGTCCTTGATTACCAAATCCTTTTGGAATGCTAGCGAGGTTGAAACAGCTCTAACTTCATGAGCGTTCACTCGCAGGAGGCTCAAATCACTCTTCTGGCAAGATGAATGAGCCTCCTTAATATTTCCCTTAGGAAAAGAGCCAGTGCATTCTTCGAAAAGGGTAAATGTGGTCTCTTCCTGAGCACCATACATACCCGAAGGACCTCTTACTTCCTTCGTTTATGTAAATATAACTCGAGAGCCCTGACAGGGCACAGGACTCTTTCATCCTCTCATGACGAGAGAGAGAGGACGTGAAGCGTCCTCTTCTCTAAGCTTCTTTAGGGGGCGCGAGTCCTTCCGAGAGCTCCAACCCCTGTGTGGGGAGGACGCCTCGAGGACGAGAAGCAATCCTTCAAGATTCGTGCACGTGCTCGATCTTCGGCAGCCTGGGAAGCGACAACAGGACCTGCCGAAAGAAGCCAGATCAGCATGAAAAACCCGTAACCTTCCTTCGGCTTTTGACATGCCCTCTCCCTGGTTTCCTGGGAGTCCGACAGAGGTCTAGGCCTAGAGGCGTTATGGGCCGATCTGACGTTCCCTCCTAACGAGAGAGAGGACGTGAAGCGTCCTTTTCTCTAAAGCTTCTTAGAGGGCGCGAGTCCTTCCGAGAGCTCCAACCCTTGCGCGGGGAGGATGCCTCGGAGGACGAGAAGCAATCCTTCAAGATTCGTGCACGTGCACGATCTTTTAGCAGCCTGGGAAGCGTCAACAGGTTCTGCCGAAGGGACGCCAGATCGGTGGGGAGCCCCCGTAACCAACCCTCTTGCGGCTTTCGACATGCCCTCTCCCAGAGTCCTGGGAGTCGACAGAGGTCCAGGCCTAGAGGCATTATGGGGCCGATCTGACGCCCCCCTCCACAACACAAGGGGCACTACACTTCACAACACTGATTGGAGAGCGAGCACTTTAGCCTAAGATTACTTGATGTAATCCTCTAGCAGACACTTCTTCTAGGCCCGTAAGCCATACCACAGGGTTAGGCAAAATCAAATCTACAGGCGGTTAGAAGGTTCATTATTTCTAACTTCTGTTTACCTTTCTATAGTTTTATCCAGATAATGTGGAGGAAAACTCCTGATTCTAACACGCTCTAAAATGCGTACATGAATCCTCCTTCTTCCGTAATCAGTCACACATTACCACTAATTACATTGAACTTATGCAAAGAAAACATGTAAACGTCATAAATACTAAGCGAGTGTCTACCGAAAGTTCCGGTAGCCTCACCTTACCATGCAGACAACAAAGTCTGAAACTAGGCTAACTAGCTTCAGACATCAAATGCAATGAAAAAATTTACGATAGCGTATGCCTAGCCACAAATCCATTAATAATCGAAAGAATAATTAGGATACTTAAGCGGCTAATGAAGTTTTAAACAAATCCTAGGCGGAGGTCTGTGTAAACAGTTGTTTACCGACCGGCGACAAAAAATATGAATAGAAAATGGGAATAGTTCCTGATATCCGCCGCTCCCACGGCGGGAATGGGTACTACCACCTGGCCGCCCACTGCGTGTGCCGCGAATTTTTAAATTCTGTCGGACTTCAGAAAATACAGCTATATATATATCTGTCAGGTAAGTTTCATGAACAAAATAAATAATAATAAAAAAAAGTTTTCAAAGAATGTCGCTTTCTTTCTTATCCTTTTTTTTTCTTAGACTGATTAATTGAGTTAAATATAAGACTGCCGTCAAACAACTAATAATCATCGATGCTAAAAGAATAAATAAAAAAATAAAGACATTTAAAACCCCCTTTAATACTAAAAGTTGTTTGGTGAGTGTTACAAAAGTTATAAATGTTCTGAAACTAAATATGCAGTAAAACTTGTTTAGATATGTTTAAAACGTTTTGCATTTGATTTTCCAATTAGGTTTTCCAACACTAAATATGATATTGTTATGATACAATAAAGTTTGTTCATACTTACCTGGCAGATATATATATAGCTGTATTTTCTGAAGTCCGACAGAATTTTAAAAACTTCCGACACACGCAGTGGTCGGCCAGGTGGTTAGTACCCATTCATTCCGCTGGGAGGCGGGTATCAGGAACCATTCCCATTTTCTATTCATAACTTTTTATTTCACTGTCCCCTGAGGGGAGGTGGGTGGGTACTTGATTATATATATCTGCCAGGTAAGTATGAACAAACTTTATTGTATCATAACAATATCATTTTGTTCATGAAACTTACCTGTCAGATATATATATAGCTGAATCCCACCTTTGGAGGTGGGAAGGGACAGAATAGAAGGATTTTGGGAAACAAATGCATGCAGATGATTTACATCTTGGTTCCACCTGTTAGCATAGCTGACTTCCTGATTACTGTCACCCAAGTCTGCTTCTGCTTTACTAGAGTTGCCAGCGAGGTAGAGACCTATAAAGCTGGTGCACTCCAGATGATCTGTCAACGGGGGCGTGACCACAATGTGACTAGACCATATTGACCATACCATGAGGGCTAAGAAGTAAATAAAATATATATATATTAAATATATATATCACCACCTGACCAACCTAGCCAAAGTTAAGGTGTGGTTAACTAAGGCTTAAGAGTTAAGAAGTCGCCGTTGTCGGCGACTCAACAACTAAATTAAGAGCTCTTCCTAACCATTTTCTACAGGATAGGATGAGTGGTACTTCTTGCCCCCAAGATTGTGTCTGCAGACACGTATGGCCCTAGCGAGCAGCAGATCTCATATGCCATCTCACATCTCACAGGGAGTGTGAAGTGAACCAAAGAGTTTGCTTCGCTAAAACATGGTACTCAGGATGTTCGTGAGTGCCATGCTCTGTTGAAATGCTTCCGAGGCCGCGCCCTCACCTCGTGAGCATTCAGATAAAAAGATTTCAAATCTTTTGTGGCAAACACAATGAAGGAGCATTTTGAAAGAACTCCTTAACACTAAAGCCAGGGTGTTCTTCGATATGGGCAAGTCTGGTCTTTTTCGGAACACTGCAGATTGCCCGAATGACTTCGACTTTCTTGAGTTTTATGTGTAATAAAACTTGAGAGACCCGACAGGGCACAGGACTCTCTCTGGCTCCTGCCCACTAACTTGTGCCATCCTTGCTTCCAAGCTCCTGGCCCAAGGACAAAACGGGTTTCCATTCTTGGCCAGGCACAACGGAAGGCTTAGAGAGCACACCGCCTTGTGTTTCTCTAAAGCCAAAACTTGTGACGATGGCTTAAAATCTCACTAACCCTCTTTGTCGTATCTAGGGGGGTTAGAAGAAGGCCTTCCTGATCACATGCAAGAAGTTAACAGGTAGGAGAGGTTCGAATGCTTTGACATCAAGAACTTCAGACTACGTCTAAGTTCCATATTGAAAGCTTCGATCTGGACATGCACAGGTCAGTCCGTCTGTACTAAAGTCAGGTGACCGACCAGTTGACCAGTCAGACGAATCAAGGACAGCAAGGCTGTACCCTGAAGACCATAAGGCACTATTCTTCGCTGAAGGATGAGTGTCTGGACTGCCTGGGCGATTCAATCTAAGCAAACCTTGGGGGTGTATCAACGCAACCCAACGTCGTCAGCGAATCAACTCCTGACTCGAGCTTCTGGTGCCAGTAGAAAGAAGCGAGGAGCAAAAAGGCGATTCAGTCCCGAAGGAAGAATGCCTGACAGTCCATCCTGGTCTCATGTTACACGATCATCGGGGGTGTATAAATGCAACCGACTTCGTCAACAAGAAACTCAGGGCTACTATATGTCGCCTGATCTCGCACGAGTGTCTGACTCCGAGAAAACAGGTGAGACAAAAAGTAGATGGTGAGCGAGATTCGAGATTCCACAGAACTCAAAGATCGTGAAGGGCTTTGTTGTTTGACAGACGCAAATCTCTGAGCCTAAAGGCCGTCAACAACATATTTGCGTATTCTTTAATAGTTGTGACTGCCAGCTTATCCCATTCTTCAGACGGAAATGGAAGACGGTAATCTTATTCCTGTCAACATCTCGATAGCCTGAACGTAGTCAGACTCAGAGCGGAGAGGTTATAGGTACCTTTCGAGTTAGAGTAGACCGACTCTCTCGCAAAAGGTCCTTGGAAAGTGAACTAGGAAGTATGTGACCTCTGTGAATCCAGGATCCTGAAGGCCAACATGGGGCGATCAGCGTCATTGTCGCTCCCTGTGACGTCATAAAAGGGATTTTGACGTAAGGAAAAATCTATTTCTGGGCGATTGGCTCGTGTCGCCCTATGAAGGATCCTTAATATCATTCTTTCTAGGTAAAATTAATCTAAAATTACCAGAGAAAAACAAAATTAAGAAAATGTCAGTAAAACTGACTCGCTCACTCTTAAAAAGAAGTGTCGGTATGGTAATAGGGGTGAGTGGGAATCACTACCACGAGACATTCACCAATTAGAACTTCCAATCAGAATCCCCTTAAGAGAGAGCTGATACCAACGGGCGATGCAGCCTCTACTACTACTACTAGAGGACGCCACGGACAGCAGCGCCCCTAGCGGACATCCTTAATCTAAAAACATCTGTCCTGCATGGGGGGGGAAAACAATATAGGGTGGGTTTCATAGGGCGACACGAGCCAATCACCCAGAAATAGATTTTTCCTTCGTCAAAATCCCTTTTCTGGGCTCAGCTCGTGTCGGCCTATGAAAGAGTACCAGAGAAACAGACAAGATGGGAAAAAAGGAACAAATGAAAAGCAGTTGTAAAATGATGG
>NC_087211.1:21651482-21655959 GCF_015104395.2 Macrobrachium nipponense | reverse complement strand
CAAAACACTTGACAAAGTTCAAGTAGTGAGAGCGTCGTTTGCTAATCTCTTTTGCCTACCAGCTACTGCGCATGTGCCAGATATGCTTCATTGAATAATCGTTGTTTACAAACACTATTCTCACCTAAAGGTACACGTTGTTTACGCATTAATTGCTGTTTCACGCTTGTGCGTGTGTGTATTTTGTGTTTTTATTGATTCAATAGTATTCATAATGCCAAGGAAAAAGGCTAGTTATTATAAGAGGCTGGAAATCGCTGCAAAAGTGTCACAGAGCTTTGTCGATAATTGTAAAAGACGACGGAATATTGAGGCTGAGGGCAAAACTGCTGATGAAGCTAGTCCCCTGAAAACATCTGAAAATAGAAAATATTTTTTCGAAAAAGTAACTGAAAATATCAATGAACGTAGTCGTATCATTGTGTATGAAGATTCAATCCATAATTTAGTAAGTAAATTGATAGGTGTAAAGAATGTTATAGTGAAGTGAATATAAAATTAGTTGGGCATCAAATAGACACGTATCTGAACGATATTTGTGATACCTGTAACTATGATTATATATAAAGAGGAAACAGGCGTAGAAGAGAAAGGTTTTCATCCATGTACAAGTCTGGGGTAGTATTTTGTGCGGTGTTTTTGCTTCTTGTTACTGGATATGATTAAGTCGAGTGATTTCTGCTTTGAACTTGAGGCGCATTAGTAGTAGTAGGTGGGATATGCCTTTGAAACGATTCCCTTGCTTGTTCCTCCTGTGTTTGTGTTTGTTTAAGTTTCTTTCTTTCTGAAATACCACATTTCTTTTAGAAATTCTTTATTATTTTCGTCTTCCTCCCTCACTAGATCTACCAATAAGAGTATATTAGCTACCATTTCCTCTATATTCTCCTGATATGGTTGCTTCACAAAACGATATCTATTTCTAGGCTCATTGTATGCTAAGCAGTAAAGTAAGAAATGTTCTAGATTTTCATTTTTTTTTCTCACAGCACAAACATTTTGTTTTCATACAATCAACTTACCTGTCAGATATATACATAGCTAAGACTCCGTCGTCCCCGACAGAAATTCAAATTTCGCGCCACTCGCTACAGGTAGGTCAGGTGATCTACCGGCCTGCCCTGGGCGGCAGGACTAGGAACCATCCCCGTTTTCTATCATATTTTCTCTGTCGCCGGTGGTATCAACATTGTTGCTATTACCTCCTGACTTGATCGCGGCAGGTTCCCCCCTAGCTGTGCCACCTTCTCCTCTCCCAATGCCAGATTCCAGCCAACTGCCGGAATTCAAGGCGGCCAATCCTTGGAGGATTGCCTCGTATGCCCCGTTTGTCAACGGAATGTTGACCATCGAAGGCATCGGAACTCGAAGGCGGGAGGACTTCGAGTTCCACCCCAGGGACCTTCAACCCCCATTCATTGGCTACGTCCGACTAACGGAAGCAGCCATGATGAGAGAGGACAAAGTTCCCAAGGAAACAGTTATCCTTCCGAGGGAACAGGCGCAGCAGACTCTAATGAGAAGCTTAGAGGAATGGGGGTGTGAGAAACCCGCATCACAGCCTTTAGAAGTCCCTTCACCATTTTCACTCCGGTGGAAGGGACTCCGCTACCACTTACCCTTAAGGTAGTGGAAGCAACTTTTCAGGCAGCCCTGAAAGACGAGCCCCTGCCTCAACTCCGGGAGACGGAACCCACCTCTCTCCTGGTCCCAGGCTCCGAGACGTACTTCGAGGGGGCGGTTCCTACTCTCTCAGTAGGAAAACTCAAGGCGGACTGTGCCACCACTCTCTTTAGTGAGAGGCTTCCCAGGTTGTCGGACTCCCTCATCCAGACGGAGTACGACGCCTGGACTAGGCTCGCGAGATCCCTTTCCCACATGACTATGGCGGAGATGACGCCTCTTGTATATCAACAAGAGCCGTTGTTTAAGGTTATGGCTAAAGGTCTGCTGCACTCCATGCAGTGTGACCTTTACAACTTCCTAATAGCCAGGATGAATTGCAGGAAGCACGTTCTGGCGGAAGCTACGATCCGCCATGAACCGAACAAGCTGATTGCTTCCTCAATTTGGGGGGCGGACCTCTTCCCAGCACCAGTGGTAGCAGAGGTCCTACATGAGGCTTCGAAAGTCAACCAATGCCTCAAAGTCAGATGGGGACTGGTAACGAAGCGGAGACAGGAATCTTCTGGTCCAAATCAAAGGATCAAGAAGGAACCAAGGAAGTTCTCTCCCTTCCAGCCTCCTCAGCAGACGTTGGTTCAGGCAGTCCCAGCACCACAAGGGCAACCACCGTCGAAGGGTTAACAGCAATATCTTGTACTGACCTCGCAGTCCCAGCAACCCCAACCCTCTACTTCCTTTGCTGTCTCTTCAGCTTACAACTCCACCTGAAAGCCAGAACTTTCAAGCTTTCAATAGGTTCGCGAGAGGTAGCAGAGCAAGAGGTGCCTCTCGTTCAGAGGGTCCGCAGGGCTGCAAGCAGGGGAAGAGGTTTCCTAGGAGCAAGAGGTGGCCGCCCCTCGGCAAACCAGCAGTGAGAGTCCCAAGGTAGGAGGGAGACTGTACCTCTTCCGCCAGCGGTGGGGGTTCAGCCCTTGGGCTCAGAGTATAGTGACCAAAGGCCTAGGTTGGAGTTGGCTAGAGGGCCCTCCTTCAACCAACAGATTCTATCAAGCACCAACAACGGAATTGGTAGAGTATACCCAAGACCTCCTTCTCAAAGGAGTAGTCTCAAGAGTCAACAATTTAAAATTTCAAGGACGCTTGTTCAGCGTGCCAAAGAAAGACTCGGAAAACTGAAGAATTATCCTAGATTTGTCCCATCTGAACTTATACATTCATTGCGACAAGTTCAGGATGCTGACCGTTTCGCAGGTACGGACCTTACTTCCCCGTGTGGCCGTCACAACCTCTATAGATCTTACAGATGCCTACTATCATGTTCCCATAGCCAGACACTTCCGTCCATTCCTAGGCTTCAAACTAGGCAACAGATCCTACTCCTTCAAAGTACTAATGCCATTCGGGCTCAACGTAGCCCCCAGGATATTCACCAAATTGGCGGAAGCAGTAGTGCAAGAGCTAAGGAAACAGGGAATAATGCTAGTGGCTTATCTGGACGATTGGCTTATTTGGGCAAAGAACCCCAAAGAATGCAAGGAAGCAACAGTCAAAGTAATTAAATTCCTGGAACAATTAGGTTTCCAAATAAACAAAATCAAGTCCAGACTAACACCGGAATCTCGATTCCAGTGGTTAGGCCTTCAGTGGGACTTACAATTGCGCACACTATCAATTCCGTCGTTGAAAAGGAAAGAAATAGCAAGAGCTACAAAGCAATTTCTCAAACAACAACAAACATCCCGGAGGTGCCAGGAGAGGATCCTGGGCTCACTCCAGTTTGCATCAGTCACAGACGTTCTGCTCAGAGCCAAACTCAAAGATATAAACAGAGTATGGCGTTCAAAAGCGAATTGCAGGTCACGGGACAAACTAGCTTCTATCCCGGCGATCTTACGAAAACGTCTCCGCCCCTGGACGGAGACAAAGAATCTTTCAAAAGCAATTCCTCTACAGTTTCCTCCTCCATCATTAGTGATCCACACGGACGCCTCACTAACAGGGTGGGGAGGATACTCCCAGCACGAAAAAGTTCAAGGAACTTGGTCGTTAACATTCCGCCAGCTACATATCAATGTACTGGAAGCCATGGCAGTATTTCTCACACTGAAACGACTCCGTCCGCCCAAGAACTCACATTTCAAACTAGTTCTGGACAGTGCAGTAGTAGTACACAGCATCAACAGGGGCGGATCCAAGTCAAGCCACTTGAACCATGTCATGATAGCCATCTTCTCTCTGGCAAACAAAAACAAATGGCACCTGTCAGCCACTCACTTGGCAGGGTCAAGAACGTAGTAGCAGACGCTCTATCTCGCTCCGTTTCCGTTGGAATCGGAGTGGACACTGGACAGGAGTTCATTCAATTGGATCAGTCTACAAGTTCCCGGACTTCAAGTAGACCTCTTTGCCACGGAGTCAAACCACAAACTCCCTTGTTACGTGGCACCCAACCTCGATCCTCTAGCATATGCTACAGATGCAATGATCCTCGATTGGAACAAATGGAAGAACATTTACCTCTTCCCTCCGGTGAACCTTCTCATGAAAGTTTTAAACAAACTCAGGACATTCAAAGGCCAATTGGCTCTAGTAGCTCCCAACTGGCCCAAGAGCAATTGGTTCCCTCTACTTCTAGAGTTGAGACTCCGACCCCTACGGATTCCCAACCCCAAAGTAACCCAGTTAGTGCAAACTCAGACTGTCCGCTTCCTCAAGAATTAAAAAAACCCTAACTTTATGGATTTTCTGAAATTCGCAGCTATGAGGAATGCAGAAATTGATCCCCAGAATATTTCATTCTTGGAATCAGATAAAAGAGAATCTACCCTGCGTCAATATGATTCATCTGTCA
>NC_087211.1:21531482-21646482 GCF_015104395.2 Macrobrachium nipponense | reverse complement strand
ACCTGAAAACCGCTAAATTTTAGTCGGAGCTATGTAATGAGGTTAGACCAGAACTGATGTATATTTATTGTTAATAGATTTTTTCTCAAATTTTTCACCATGAAAAATTATGGATATTTAATCTCTGATAATAAATACATACATTAGTATTTGTCAATTGTTGCCTGTAAACACAAATAAGGTGAAAAGGAAAAGGAGGCAGTTTTTATGTACTTCTGCTTTAGACTGAGTAAATGATGATTTCCTCTGCACAGCCCCTAATTCTGTGGGGGATAGACTGAAACCTTCTCCCACTACCCTCCAGACATGATACCAGTGTTACCACAAGTCAAAATAGTATTAATAGTTACCATATTTTTATTTCCTCATGGGGTGAAATTTCAGTAAAAGTTGAAAAATCAACTGTTTGTCAAATAATATAGAGTATAATAATTTTTATATCCTTTTGATGCCCTGTGAACAGATTTGTAAAAAGATGCTTGAAGACCTGATGACCCAGGCGTTCATTGATGGTACATGGACCAGTGGTGGAGGTGGTGTATTTGATGTTTTTGATCCAGCAACAGGTCATGTTATTGCTCAAGTCGCAGACTGCAGTGTTGAAGATGTCAAGAAAGCCATAGGTGAGGTGTATTCAAATCAAACTAAAGCCTTTGTCTGTTTAGTGTTCCTTATATTTTAGAAAAGGGATTTTGACGTAAGGAAAAATCTATTTCTGGGCGATTGGCTCGTGTCGCCAGCGAAATATCCTTTAATCTATTATTTCTAGGGTAAATGTACTAACACATACCAGAGAATAAATAAATAAAGAAAAAGGTCAGTACAACTGACTCGCTCACCCTCCAAGAGGGTGTCGGTATGAACACTATGGCGAGTGAGGACCACTACCACGAGCCGCTTGCCAATAGAAATCTCCCACTACAAAATCCCCACAAGAGGGGAGCCGACCCACAGAGTGGGCAGCAACTACTACTACTCCATCCCATGCTGCCGACTGCTGCGCCTCTGGTGGCCATCCTGAAGTTAGCAGACAATCTTGAGCGATGGGATGGGTAGGGCGGGATTTCGCTGGCGACACGAGCCAATCGCCCAGAAATAGATTTTTCCTTACGTCAAAATCCCTTTTCTGGGCTCAGCTCGTGTCGCTGCGCGAAATCGTACCAGAGAAATAGCACAAGATTGTAAAGAAAATTCAACTAAACAAAAAGGGGTCTCAAATAAAAGATAACATAAAAAGAAAGGAAATATAATTGCTAATAATATACATATACACAATGATACAAAATTAGAAATATTACTTAAATTAAACTTAATGCTAATAATATTTCTTAAAATTAACTTAATTTTTACATATATACAGGGCTTACATGGAATATATGTTAAAAGCAGTACTGTGTATAGATATGTACAAAGAACTCAAAAGCAATTATAAACAATAACTTGAACAGAACAAACTTCAATAATAATAATATATGAAGGGAATGTATATGACTTAATATACAAACCCGTAACCATTGTAAATAAGATGTATCCCCTAGCATAAAAATAAGGGATCACATCAAAGAGATCAATACATACAATCGATTGTGAGTGCCCTAGCAAAAAAATAAGGGACACCCACCATATCACCATAAGAGCAGCTAAGACCCAAGGTAAACGTAGATGAACATGACAGGCATAGACGAACTGTTGGTGAGACAGGTAGAAAGGAGGACTGGATCTTCTACTAAAGATTAAGCAGAGTCGGGGAAACTATGTTACCCGCCGCAACTGCTGAAAATTTCAGAGCTTCCAAGGACTTTAAGTAATGACGCTTAAATACTGTCGGCGATTTCCATCCAGTATATTTTTTCAACTCATCGAAATTCATATGTTGGAAATAGTTAATTGAGGTGGCTACTGCCCTGACATCATGTGCTTTTGGGTTGGGAAAGAGTCAGGATTGGCTTGCTTAATTAAGTACAGGATCTGCTGCCTGATGCCTTAATAGATAAAGTACCACCTTTTTCTCTCTTAAAGAGAGGACCCGATGAGGATGAGGAGGTCCTGGACAGAAAGGCTTCGTAAGGTCGATACTGGGCAAAGAGATATATCTTGTGGAAGGGGTACAACCTTCCATGGTTCCCACCTCATCAAAGGATCTTCATTCTTTTGCTATAAAAACTACGTTCCGGAGAAAGTAAGCACCTCCCCTGTGGGAAGAAATTGAATATGATCCGGATCTCTGGATAATGCGACAGTTCTGAAAATTCTAGCTCCTGAGGCCAAGCTTAATAAAAATATAGTTTTTCTTAAGAGCATTATAAATGAACCTGTGTCATTATCAGTTTCTGAAGCCAGCTTTAGAACATCATTTAAGAACCATGATACTGACGTAGGCCTTACAGAAGGTCTAAGTCTAGCACAAGCCTTGGGAATAGACGAGAAGTAGGAGTCTGTCAAGTCTATGTTGAAACCAAATTGAAAAATCTTTTTCAAGGCTGACTTGTTTGTCGTAATGGTGCTAGCTGCTAAGCCTTTTTCAAATAAAGATCTGAAAAAGGATATAGCTGAATTGATTGTCATGATTCTAATATCTGATTTTCTCAGGAAGGTTGCTAACTTTTTGACAGCAGCATCATACTGTCTCAAAGTTGAATCCCTTTTATCAGATTCCAAGAAGAGAATATTTGAGGGTCAATATTCGCATCTCTTTCGCTGCAAACTTCATGAAATCCATAAAGTTAGGGTTTGAGAATTCCTGAGGAAGCGAACACAGTCTTCGTTTGCACTGACTGGGAGAGCCTGGGACTGGAATTTTCGAAGAGGGCGAAGACCCAGTTCCAGATTAGAGGGTACCAATTGCTCTTCGGCCAGTCTGGGGCTACTAGAGCCACTTGACCCTTGAATGTCCTGAGTTTGTTCAGTACCTTCATGAGAAGATTCACTGGAGGGAAGACATAAATCTTCTCCCAGTTGTTCCAGTCTAGGGCCAGGGCGTCCGTGGCATAGGCCAGAGGGTCCAGGTTGGGGGCCCACATAACATGGGAGTTTGTGGTTCGCTTGGGATGCGAAGAGATCCAATTGTAGGCCTGGAACTCTCTGAAGAATCCATTGGAACGAACTGCTGTCCAGTGACCATTCCGACTCTAGAGGTACTGATCGGGATAGAGCATCTGCTATGACGTTTCTCACTCCAGCTATATGGGTGGAGGAGAGGTGCCAACTGAACTTGTCCGCCAAGGGAGAAGATGGCTACCATGACATGATTTAGATGACGTGCTTTGGAGCCTCCCTGTTTTTTTATACAATGGACTACCACTGCGCTGTCTAAGACTAGCTTTATGTGGGAGTACTTCGGCAGGACGTAACCTTTTTAGAGTCAAGAACACTGCCATTGCTTCCAGTACGTTATGTGGAACTGACGGAACTGAGGTGACCAAGTTCCCTGAACTTTCTTGAACTGAGAATATCCTCCCCAACCGCTTAACGAAGCGTCTGGTGTGGATGGTAATCCGGAGGAGGAAACTGAAGGGGCACTGATATCGATAAGTTCTTGACTTTTGCCCACGGGCGTAGTCGATTCCGTAGAATCTGAGGGACTGAGGATAATTTGTCCCTGGACCTGACATTGCTCGTGAGCGCCAGATTCTGGTTAGGTCTTTCAGTTTGGCTTTCATCAAGATGTTTGTTCACTGATGCAAAGAAAACTGGAGTGAACCCAGGATCCTTTCCTGGGTTCTTCTTGACGCAAGTTTGTGACTCAGAAATTTGCTTTACTGACTTCGCTATTTCTTTCCTCTTGGCTGATGGAATCGACAGAGTATGGGAGGATAGATTCCATTGAATGCCCAGCCACTGAAAGTTTGACTCTGGAGTGAGTCTTGACTTGGTCCTGTTTATCTTGAAGCCTAGATATTCCAGGAACTGAATCACTTTCAGTGTTGCTTTGTGGCATTCCTCGACTGTTGGAGCCCAGATTAACCAATCGTCGAGATACGCTACTACCATAACCCCTTGCGATCTTAGTTGTTGAACTACCACTTCCGCCAACTTCGTGAACACCCTGGGTGCTACGTTGAGCTGAAAGGAACTACCTTGAAGGAGAATGCCTGATCTCCTATCTTGAAGCCCAGATACGGACGGAAGTGCCTTGCAATAGGGATATGATAGTAAGCGTCTGTAAGATCGATAGAGGTGGTGACGGCCCCTCGGGGAAGTAAGGTCCGTACCTGCGAAGATCGTGAGCATCTTGAACTTGTCGCAGCGAATGGCTAAGTTTAAGCGGGACAAGTCTAAGATTACCCTTCTTTTTTGTGAGCCTTTCTTGGAACGCTGAACAAGCGCCCTTGAAACTTTAATCTGTTGACTCTCGCTATAGCTCCTTTCTGAAGGAGGTCCTCCGCATACTCCGTCAATTCTTTGGATGGAAGTTGGCGGGAAAGGTCTGGATGGGGCGGGTTCGCTACCCAACTCCAACCCAGGCCTTTGACACAATGCTTTGCGCCCACTTGCTGAAATTCCACCGGTGGCGGAAGTGAAACAGCCTCCCTCCTACCTGAAAGTCCTCATTGGTGTTGGTAGCCTCCGCGGCCTCCCCTGAAATGCTTTCCTCTATTTAAAGGACCCTCCCGATCCTCTCTGACGAAAGGATCGCTTACCTCTGCCTCCCTTACCCGAGCGGTCATACTTCTGTGAAGCCTGGCCCTCGAAGACTTGATTGAAGGCTGGGGAGAGAGCGTAAAGAGGTGGAGGGTTGAGGCTGGGGGGAAATGACATAGATAGGCTGCGATTGAGCCTTGGAGGTAGAAGGTTGGGCTGCTTGCACCAACGGGACAGCTGGAAACAGGCTGGGTAAAGTTTGGTGGCTGTTTTCTTTTGGTAAGGCTGGAAACGTCTGGGTTTCTTCTGAGCCTTACCTCTGACAACTTGATCTTGGCGTCTCTTGGCCGTAAGAACCCAACGATCTTTAAGGCTTTGGTTAAGCCTTGTAGCCTCTGCCTGGTCCTCCTTCACCATCGCATCTGGGAAGAGGTCTGCTCCCCAGATGTTCGATGCAAGCAACTTATTCGGTTCATGCCGAATCGTTGCTTCTTGGAGGGACATGTTTCCTACAGTTTGTTCTAGCCGTGGCGAACTCGAACATATCAGACTGCACCGTTTGAGTCAGTGACTTGGTGATCAGCTTAAAAAGTGGCTCAGAACCATAGGAAATGGTAGCCACCTCGGGTCATGGCCACCTGGTATTGATAGACCTGGCCAACCTAGACTTGGCATCAAATTCTGCCTGAATGAGGCTATCTGGAAGTCTAGGGCAGCTTCCTCACCAAAACTGCTCCATAGCACAGTCTGGTTTGAGTTTGCCCGCAGAAAAAGTGTTGGGCAGATCTTCCCACAACTCACCGGCTGATGGGAAGTAAAGGAGACGTTAGGGTCCGCGTTCTTTCACAGCTGATGGCAAACGAATCCCCCTTCTGGGCTGCTGGAAGAATGGTAAACCGTAGCAATCTTGCTTTGTCAAGAAAGGGAGCGGGGTACTCTCTTCCATTGTAAAAGATTGTGAAAGGACTCTTAAACGCTGTATTTTCTTGTGTTCGAACAGTCCATGTCCTCTAAACACCTGAGCCATTCTCTTTGAGCCTGGTCTCGTGAATAGAGGACTGTTTCTTTAGGTACCTTATCGTCTCGAGTCATGGCAGAGGCGGTGAGCCTGGCGTAGCCGATGAACGGAGGCTGAAGGTCTTCCGGGTAGAACTCGAAGTCTTCAATCCTCCGAGTTCCACATTCCGGGATAGAAATAAGCCCGTCCTGGAAAGGGGGCGTGTATGACGCTACTCCTCCAAGGATTGTTCATTACTGAACGGAGGTAGAGAGTCATACGGAGGCAATTGCGCTCCCCCTGTGCTGAAGGGTGGGGGAGAAAGCTAGCGGAGCTTGGCTCAGTCCGGCGATAATGTTGTCCTGGGAGTTGATCCTATCAGACAACCGGGAGAACATCTGTTCCATACTGGTTTTTAGAGACCCCCCACCAGATCGCCCACTTGTTGCAACAGGCCAGCGTTGGGATCCAACCCCGCCGGAGCTGCTGCGGAGGTGGACGGGTGGCTCTGAACCGGAAACCAAAGGTAGTGGAACGTTGCTCCGCTGGAGTGTGTGATCTCTCCCTGGAGGATCTACTCCTAGAGGATTTGGAGCCGGACCCGGAAGCTTTAGACCTCTCTGCTCCGGGGTTTTTAGCCGGAGACTTACGAGATGATGATGACGCCGACGCCGTCTTTTTAGACGACGACGACGTCTTAGTCAAGGTTTTTACTGCTTGACCTTTGACCTTAGGTCTAACGGAAGCATCAGGAGAAGTATAAAGTTCTGTACCTGTAAAGCCTTGGAAGGATGGAGAGTTTGCAGGGGTAGAAGATCCAGTGGCACCCAAGGGCATCCCTTGGGCGTCCAACGTACTCACCTCGACCACAGGTCGTCTACACCTACCATGGGTTCAATGTTTAGATCTAACGTCGCGACTTCCGAGGAGATGTCCTGGCCTGGATCCGTCAACGAGGCAGCGAGCTGTTGTTGGATGAACGCAATAGTCGGGGCCGCCTCTGCTGGGTCGACGAAGCCCGTTGACTTGCCTCTGGGGAAGATCAGGACCGCCAACCTCTTCTCGAGAATGTAGGGCATACCCTTGGCGGCGTTCTTCCCAAAACCGCCGACCCAGGCCCGCAGGGTTGCCAGTGCGGTGTCCTTCACAGCCGGAGCCTGGAAGAGAGGGTATTTTATTAGTTTTCAAGATTAAACTTAAAACTAAAACTAAATTAAAAGCTTAACTTAAAATTATAGGGGATGCGAAATCCCCTGTATTTTTATCTTAAGTTTAAGAAAGATTAGAATTTTTTAAAACTTAAGAACTATAACGAAGTAGGGACTGGCTAACGGAGTTGGAAATACTTACCCCGTCTAAGAGCTGGCTCACCAGATCATAACAGATGGTGCATGTCTCGTGATACCAGACTTGGAGGTCCCCGTGCGGAGTCGCGCATGGAGCATGGGACCGGCAAACTTCATGTCCACAGGGTCTTGAAGCGTGGCGGTGCATCCCGACTGCTCACAGTTGGTGGTCTGTAAGTGAAAAGACACATGAGCATCTTAAAGGCTATCACTTACAGGCTAAAGGAACAGAAAGAACTCCGCTGCATGCCGGAGCGCGGAAAAAATTTGGGCATAACCCCTCCCTTACCGCCTGAATAAGGCTATAACCCCGGAGAGATCCGGTGAGGCAGACAAGGGAGGGGGGATGGTTTAAGGTAGCTTAAGATAAACTTACTAGTTTAACATAACTAATTCTTAAACCTATAAAAATCGAACGTACCGGACTAAGTCCAGTGCGTGGCGGAGCGTGTCGCGACCTCAGCGCGACGGAGGGGTTAGTAGAGACCAACTGTATGCCTCAGTCCACCCTGCGGGGTGAACTAGCACCTTTCCACTTGGATGCCGGAGCTCCGGTAGAAAAGGAGCCCCAGTAAGGTGGGAAAGGGCGAGAGGGCACACAGACTCGCGCTAGCAACGGAGCGACGGAGAAGCGACGGAGGGGGGAAAGGCCTGTCCCCCCCCCCCTAGCCATCCGGCCGGACCGAGAAGCTGGAGAGGTCGAGTCCAGTCTGGGTCTGTCCGTCCCTCTACTCCCTCCGCCTGGGGGGAGAGGGAGGCAGGCTCGGGGTATGCGGAGCGAGCGTGGGCAGACCAACCCTCCCCCCCGGCCCTATGGAAGAGCGGGAGGAGGAAGATGACTGGACAGGCGTCTGGCTGCTCCGTGATCACGTAGTGACCACGGGGCGGTAACAACAAAACAATGAAACGATAAGGCCTAGAATACACAACCGGCTGATCAGAGAAGCTATAAGGAAGCAACCGAACTGAAGAGCGGTAGCGCATGGGCCCTATGGGCCATAACCTAGGCTAGATGAAGCCAGACGCCTACACTAACAAAAAACATAATAAATTAAATAAAACATTGAAAGAAAGAAAACAAAATAGTAGGAGAAAAAATCCAGGAGTGTACGACTAACCCGAAAGAAAGTCTACCACTCAAAGCTAGCCGGGCCGATACTAAGAGCCGTGGCTAGGGTCTGGATAGAAGAAGCCTACGTAAGGTAAAAAGACATGCATGCATGACATAAACCGCGTAGACTGTACCCTAAAACAAATAGGATGACTAAAATAAAGCGTACTAAAGTAAGGGAAGGTTCTGGGTATGGAAGACCAAGAACGAACCCGCCTCGAGGCAGAACCATGCTGCCATGCTTCCGACCTAGAGTTCGTATTTATACCTAAAAAACGGCAAATACTGACTCAAGGACGGAAAAAACCAAAATAGCAATAAACATTGAGTACTTAAACTTAGCTGCTGCGATGGCTGCACGCTCATGATGAGTAAATCCAAAAATAAGGGCACAAAAACACAGAGCAAAAAAGGGCACGTGTATACAGTGTGCGCTAACTGAAAAGGATGGCCACCAGAGGCGCAGCAGTCGGCAGCATGGGATGGAGTAGTAGTAGTTGCTGCCCACTCTGTGGGTCGGCTCCCCTCTTGTGGGGATTTTGTAGTGGGAGATTTCTATTGGCAAGCGGCTCGTGGTAGTGGTCTCACTCGCCATAGTGTTCATACCGACACCCTCTTGGAGGGTGAGCGAGTCAGTTGTACTGACCTTTTTCTTTATTTATTTATTCTCTGGTATGTGTTAGTACATTTACCCTAGAAATAATAGATTAAAGGATATTTCGCGCAGCGACACGAGCTGAGCCCAGAAATGGCTAGTTTTTCTATCTTACTGAATTAAGAGCACATTTTTTAAAACTTTTCTGTTAATGCTGCTCTTGTCGTTTTCATTGTTTCTAGGGTTGGATTTTGGATAAGCATTCCAAAGGATTAACTTTGATTTGCGCATAGTGTTAAACTCATTCTCGTGTCATTACATCAAGGAATGGTAAAGAGAAAAATTATATCATAATATCAGTTGACCATTTGTGAAGTTACAGTATAATGAAAGAGATGACACTTCTAAAGTTCTCACTTCATTACAGATGCTGCAGAAAAAGCATTTGAAACATGGAACCAGAAGACTGCCAAGGAACGAGCGGTTGTTCTGTTAGCAATCCGAGACTCTTTATTACGAAATAAAGACTTCATTGCAACGACACTCACGAGGGAAAATGTAATTAACATTCTATCATAATATTTAGTCTCATAACATATTTTACTTGTAGTATTGTTTGCATATACAGTGGATCCCCCGTATTCGCGTTCTCCAGATTCGCGGACTCACACATTCGCGGATTTCTCTGGGGAACGTTTCCCTGCATTATTCGTGGAAAATTCGCGGTATTTTTCTATGATAAATATCCACAAATTCCTGGTTTTTTTGATGAATTTCATCATAAAATGCACTTTTTGTGATAAAACTATTAAAAAACCAATTATGAAAATTTTTAGTGGGTTTTTCTTGAGTTTTAACTAACAAAATAGGCCGTTTTTAGCATTTTCATACGGGTTCCAAACATTCGCGGATTATAACTATTCACGGGGGGGTCTGGTTCGCATCCCCCGCGAATACGGGGGGACCACTGTACATTTATTTGTGTGAATAGGATGGTTTTTATGTATATTTTGTAAATGCCTCTGTTTGCTTTATTTATAGTACGTAGTTGGTATTATAGTTATAAGTACAAGATGGTAAATTTTTCTGGTAGCTGTGTTATAAGAAATCAAATTATGAAAGAATAGTACCTGGAAATGGCAGTTGATGACCAAGTTTGGAAATATACAGTAAATGATACATTTTGGAACTTGCTTTCATATGCAAAAAAATTAGTGAAAAATTTAGCTTGATTGTTGAAATCACATTGGAATCTAGAGAGCTAATGAGATAGAAATTTTATAAAAAATACTAAAGTGTGAGTGATATAAAGAATTAGGATGTGCCAAAATAGTCTAGGTGTGCAGAATGTTATTGTTATTAATTATAAAGTAGTTGGAGAACGAAAGTAACATTTATGAATGCCTACGATGGGCCACAGAAGTAATCTCTACTTTAATATACATAGTAATAAGAAGGAAGGATTAAGTGCTCCTTGTTTTTTGAATTGGCAGACTTTAAAATCACCCCTTCTTGGATGTTTCTTAAATAGAAAGGAATGGCACAATGTAAATTAGCAATTCTCTTTACTATTCAAGTGTTTTGTATAGTTATTTGTTTTTAAATTATGCCGTTTGTTTATTGTTTCTAAAAGATTTTACCAACTTCATAATTACAGGGCAAGCCTAAAATGGAGTCTCTTGGGGAAGTAGGCTTTGCTGCTTCCTTTTTTGAATGGTTTGCTGAGGAAGGGAAGCGCCAGTATGGTGAAACAATACCAAGTCCAGTACCATCCAAACGTTACATTACAATTCGTCAGCCAGTTGGGGTAGCAGCTCTTATTACTCCAGTAAGTATGGACAGGATGCCAACCACCTGTGTTTTATTTTTAATTGCCTTGCTTAATGGGCCTCTAAACGGCTCATGAATGTGTCAGAAACTGTCATCAAAGAGGCAGAACTCCATTACATTATTTTATATATATCTGATTTCAGTAAGAAAGGGTTATAAGACTTGTGGATGGTAAAGAAACAAAGGATTTGATAATTCTGGGGTATTTTAATAAAATTATTTATTATATAACCCTTTTAGTTTTATACAAGTAACTTACCAAGTACATAAATACTTCGCTAATGATTATGCTCGTACGACATCCTAAATCAAAAATTCGTGGTAATACGACTTTGCCAGGAGGTCAGGGGGCTAACAGGCCCATTCCACTGCAACGGGAGCGTGGAAGCAGCAGGAGTCATACGGTGTCATTCTGTTTTATGTCATGGAACAAACAGCATGTCGATCTCTGCGCTCCTGTTTTCATGATTCGCTGGTTCTTGCTGAAGTTGGTGATGTACTCACTTTATTTTTCTCAAATTATTGCCTATTTTGGTTTCCTTTTACAATTAGCTTCTTTTTTTTCAGTGCAGCTATGTCAGATTCTAGCATTTCCAGTCTTTGGTATTGTAGCAAGGGCTTTAAGACTAGTATAAGCTTTGTTATAATACACATATCATGTGCACTAGGTGAAGGAGACAGATATGTTTGATGGAGGTTAATTGTTCTGAATGCAAGGATTGGGATGATAGTAGATGGAAGATGCTTGAGTCTCACCTTAATAAACTTGAGAAGAATAGGCTCAGGAAGGTGGCCACTCGTGCTGAAAGTAGGACCTCTTTGAGTAGAGATTCTTCTCCTAAGCCTAAGACAGACTCCTGTCTGGCTATTCCCTCTACCCCTGGACATAATATCTCTCCTATCCTCGGTCGTCCTTCTGATTGGGAACAGGCTAATTCGGACCTTGGCTGATTCGGACCATGTATGGCTCATTCGGACCTTTATCCAGGCTTATTCGGACCTTCATATGATTGGCCGATTCGGACCTAATATGCAGTGGCGGCTCCTGGCTACCATTCATAGGGGTGCTGTTACATAATTTTTTTTTTTAATTCCTTGATATTAACTGCATAAACACACACATTATATAGCACATATAAATATGGCACTATAAACAATGCCGAAAACTTAATTTCTTCATGTTCTGTTTTTCTTGGGCTATGACTGATTACTAATGGATGATTACCCTAATCAAATTTGAAACTGTAAACAAAACTGAAAAAGTATTAAAATACTAAAATTCAAAGCAGTAACTTTCGGTAGCGGAGAGATTGGCGGAAAATTGAGAATATGAGGTTACATAAACATTAATTTCATGTAAAATAAGCACAGCAAAATAAAAATCATTAAACCACTAAAAAGAATAAAAACTCGAAAACAAAAACATAAAAATAGTACAAAGCTGAGTATGACAGTTAAATAAAATAACATAGGCCTATATTAAACAAATGGACTAAAGAACACCCACCTAAAACACAGACGCATGCATACACATACTCTCTCTCTCTCTCTCTCTCTCTCACTGAGGAAGGGAGCAGAATCGCTGCCGAAAGCTATTTTGAATTTTAATATCATTGACATTATTGTGGTTATCATTTTTTCCCATGTATTGAAATCACCACTGAGTTTATTATTCTGCATTACATTACACATCATTAGTATCGTCACTGATTTGATCACTATCACTAATACTACATATTGATTAGGCTATTGACGAATTTCAAATCACACCTTCGCCCTCCAACAACTAGGCTTACACTGCTCGAGAGGGTAGTGCTCCCATCACCCTTACGTGCGAGCTGGCTACATTGTCACCCTACTAGCAAAATAAGAACTGCTGGGCACCAGCAGTTCCATATATTGTTTCAATTATTTTTTTTTTTACAAAAACAAGAGAATAGTAATCATTTTTAAAGGATTATTGATAATCTTTACTTAATTTCTCATATTCATGTATATATTCATAATTTTGTGCATATATATTATGAAATCTATATGGGATGCTGCAGTTCCACAGTGCCTGCTGACGAGCTGCCACTGCTAATATGTATTTACATATGTAACGTATGTGACATTATTTTATAATACAAGTGTGTAACGGCACCTTTTTTGGAATACTATGGTAAAGTTTTTGAGTACTTTGGTGAATTTTTGGGAATATAGTGAATTTTTGGAGCTAGCTGCAACAGAAACATAATTGGTACCAAGGTAATGTGTTATTACAAGTTTTAAGTTGCAACTTAAAAACATATTTACAGTGGTTCGGTGAAACTATTTCATTTTTTACTCATTGCAAATTTTTGTTCTGTTTAATTCTTTTAAAGTGATTTTTTGTGCATTTATCCATTTTTCTTTTGCATTTATCCATTTTTCTTATTGAAGTGTGTTTTTATGTATATTTGTGTGATTAATGCTTGCTTAGAGTTTTTGCAATTTTGGTATTTTCCACAGTATTCTGTATTTTCATTTACATTCACAATTTGATTAACTTAATTGCTTTCGGTTATTAATCGTTGTATATTTAATTGAATTTAACACTTGTGAATTACTTTGCATTTACTTAGAATTCTGTTCAAGTTTTATTGTCGTTTATCACTTGTGAAATAATTTCCAAATTTTAGTTATTACCTAACACTTTTGAATTTCAATTGGATTAATTAATTTGGTTTAATTTTACTTAATCATTAATTTCCCTGAGATTGTGATTTCACTGTGAATTTCACTTATAAATTTTGAGCTTAATAAATTTTTGTATTTAAAATTTTTATAAGATTCTTATTTTCCACCAGTATATTTAATTTGATTTAGGTAGAAATATAGAGTGGTAATTGAGCTGTTTTCCTTCAATTTAATTGAAGTGAGTTAGAACCAGGGAAATCTTAGACTTTTAAACATTGTTGAAGGAGTGATGCCCTTTGATTAATTTGACTACATATAAGATTACCCCACACCTGTTTTAATGAATAGTCTGAGTTTCTGCAATATTGATAAGTTTTTTAAGGGATCACTGTTGTCTTTAGAGTATTCAGTTGTATTTTACCTGCAATCAAGGTTCAGGTGTATGGCTGTTGTGGGGTAACTATTTTATGATTGGTAAGTATAGTAACCAGATACATGGCACTTTGTCACAGTATATATATACCGGGTACTATATATATATATATATATATATATATATATATATATATATATATATATATATATATATATATATATACTATATATATATATAAATATATATATTAATTATATAAGTATTATTAATTATATATAGTTTGATTATTACTGCTCTATATTTATTTTAGTTATTTTTAATGGAGTGGTTGTTAGTCAGTTTACCCTGACAGTAATGCCATTCCTGGCATTCTCCAATCTCAGTCAAGATTACAGCAGGGAGATTGTTCAAAATTATGGACGTTTGTGTAACTTGAATTTAGACCCTGGATAAGGAGTTTGAAATCACAAGGAGAGATATAGTCAAGATTTCTAAATTGTGAGAGAATTCTGTTAAAAATGGAAGTCAAAGAATTCGCAGTTGCCAAAGGAGAACTAATTCTTCTATGATGACAGATAATCAACAGGGCATGTCAGCAGCATTCAGAGATAGTTTTGTATTGAAATCACATGCATTTTCAAAGTAGAGATACATATAGCCACCAGAACACAAATCCATGCCAGGGGTTTAGGGTGAAAAGCAAGTACCATTTTACCTGTGGAAGAAGTAGTGATGCCAAATGACAAGACATGCATGCTGGGAGAAGTAGGCTTGCCTCTTAAACTAGGGCATGAAGCAACAGGCTAGCATGTGCATCTTGTGCATGCAGATAATTGTTCATATGTCCAGAGTGGACAATGAGATGATCAAGTAAATTATGTTGTATCACCTGGCTGGGGTAAGGAGGAGTTGCCTAGTGAGTGGTTTGTATTGGATGCCACCTATTACGTACGGATGTGCTGCTAAATAATATGTTATCATAATAGCAATAATAAAATGAGACCTAAGGGTGGGGAGAGGTGTTTGTTACTCCAGTAAGGCACGTGCATAAAGAGACTCACCATTAATAATGAGAGAGAGAGAGAGAGAGAGAGAGAGAGAGAGAGAGAGAGGAGAGAGAGAGAGAGGAGGTCACACACGCATCATGTCACACGTAAAGAAAGGCTGGGGTAGGTCATAACCTTACATATTGATCACCGATGAGTCACACCCCAAAGTCTTAGCCAGGCACAAGGCTGTCCTGTGGAGGCACATGCCACCATTACAGGTGACATAGGAGTGTACAAATGGATGTAGCCTTTTATGCCACTGTAAGCAAATGAAGCTCTGTCCAACATAATGGCAGCCTGAATTCACTCAGAAGAGGTTGGAATATACTGCTAATGTTTAGGAGTCATGTCATGAGTAATACTTTAATCTTTGTTAAGCACATTGCCCACCTGATCCCAACTCCTTGACGAGGTGGGGGGCTTAGGGATCCACTGCAGAGAGAGTATGCCCTTTACGCCTACACTCCCTGCTGTGGATCCAACTAAACATTGGGACCTTTAACTCCTTAACTCCTCCTCTTATAAATTTTCACCCTTCCCTTCTTCTTCTTTTGTTGACGACCTTGGCAAGGTTTTGGACTATTGAATTGACTGCTCTTTTAACTTGATGGAGGGTGGAGTTGGACGGCATGCCACTCCACCCGTAAAACTAGAGTACCTGACGTGGTCGAGCGAGGGGAAATTTTTATGTCAAGCCATGCCCACAGTGCTGGGTCCGATCTCATGGCACTGTGGGTATGGCGTATATCCAGGTGAGTGTCTCAGGGTAGTTACCACTATGTAACAATATTGCTCCTCCCCCAGTTGGGCCTCCCTGGTGAGAGGGACCTCATCCTGGACGAAAATATATATTATTATTCTATGGAAACTACAACAAACCCCACTATGACTTCTGGCATGGCAACGGATTATCCCCAAGACACCCCAGTTAGAGAAGAGCTGGATGGTATCAAAACTTGGATACCATATAGACCATCAAGAAAAAACAAATATCGTGTTGACCCAACCTTGACCCATTTCGACTCCCTCTTTGGTAGTGGAAGTTGGTCAAGATTCCTTACTATGGAAACCGAAAATAGAATATCGGCATTGAAATTGGAAAACTTTTTATTGAATTGACATTCAACTGCAGAAATGTCATTCCGACTAATAAAAGACCAAACGTGGGTAATTGAAACCACAACTAGAAGCCAATCAGAAAATTACTTAACAATAAAAAATATTGATAATATAAATGTACATACAAAAAAACATGACAACATGAACAGTGTACAGGGTACCATTGTACTCCCTGATGATGAAGAACCTTTAGAAAAAAATATATTGCTAGATTCCCTTAAAAAGAGATATAATAATGTCCAAGATTGCGAAATTTACAACATAAACAGTAGAAGAAGTAATGGAAAAACTCTCAGAATAGCAAAAAAGGGATTTTGACGTAAGGAAAAATCTATTTCTGGGCGATTGGCTCGTGTCGCCAGCGAAATATCCTTTAATCTATTATTTCTAGGGTAAATGTACTAACACATACCAGAGAATAAATAAAATAAAGAAAAGGTCAGTATAACTGACTCGCTCACCCTCCAAGAGGGTGTCGGTATGAACACTAGGCGAGTGAGACCACTACCACGAGCCAAAATGCCAATAGAAATCTCCACTACAAAAACCCCTCCATGAGGAGAGCCGACCCACAGAGTGAGCAGCTCGTACTACTACTACTCCATCCCATGCTGCCGACTGCTGCGCCTCTGGTGGCCATCCTGAACAGTTAGCAGACATCTTGGGCGAAGGGATGGGTAGGGTGGATTTCGCTGGCGACACGAGCCAATCGCCCCAGAAATAGATTTTTACCTTACGTCAAAATCCCTTTTCTGGGCTCAGCTCGTGTCGCTGCGCGAAAACTCGTACCAGAGAAATAGCACAAGATTGTAAAGAAAATTCAACTAAACAAAAAGGGGTCTCAAATAAAAGATAACATAAAAAGAAGGAATATAATTGCTAATAAATATACATATACACAATGATACAAAATTAGAAATATTACTTAAATTAAACTTAATGCTAATAATATTTCTTAAAAATTAACTTAATTTTTACATATATACAGGGCTTACATGGAATATATGTTAAAAGCAGTATCTGGGCTCAGCTCGTGTCGCTGCGCGAAATCGTACCAGAGAAATAGCACAAAGATTGTCAAAACAAAAGTAATAAAATAAATCAGAATAGGTCTCCAAATAAAAGAGAAAAAAAATAAACATTAAAAAGAATATAATTGCTAAAAAGATACATATACACAGTGAATACAAAAATAGAAATATGGCTTAAATTACACTTAATTCTAATCATGTTTCTTATCATAGGTAATTTACATATGTACAGAGGTAAAATGGCTTACAATGTAACAAAATGGTATCTGTGTAAAGGCATGTATCAAAATATAATAGCAATTAAAATAAATCAAATGAACAAATTAATCAACAATGATAATATATAAGGAATGTATATGACTTAATATCAAAACCCGTAACCATTATAAATAAGATGTATCCCCTAGCATAAAAATAAGGGGGGTAACATCCATGAGATCAATATCTATAATCATCTGTGAGTGTCCCTAGCAAAAAAATAAGGGGCACCCACTACATCATCATAAAAGCAGCTAAGACACAAGGTGAATGTAAATGAACACGGCAGGAATAGACGAACTGTTGGGTGAGGCAGGTAGAAAGGAGGACTGAATCTTCTACTACAAATTAACTAGAGTCAGGGGAAACTATGTTACCCGCTGCTACTGCTGAAAATTTCAGAGCTTCCAAGGACTTAAGGTAATGACTGTTTTGAACACTGTCGGCGATTTCCATCCGGTATACTTTTTCAACTCATCGAAGTTCATATGTTGGAAATAATTAATTGAGGTGGCTACTGCCCTGACATCATGTGCTTTCGGGAAAGAGTCAGGATTGGCTTGCTTAATAAAGTACAGGATTTGTTGCCTGATGCCTTTAATGGATAAAGTTCCACCTTTTTCCCTCTTAAAGAGGGGACCCGATGAGGATGAGGAGGTCCTGGACAGAAAGGCTCGTAAGGTTGAAACTGGGCAAAGAGATACATCTTGTGGAAGGGGTAGTACCTTCCAAGGTTCCCACCTCATCAAAGGATCTTCATTCTTTGCTAAAAAGCTACGTTCCGGAGAAAGTAGGACTTCCCCTGTGGGAAGGAATTGAATATGATCCGGATCTCTGGATAAAGCCGACAGTTCTGAAATTCTTGCTCCTGAAGCTAAGCTTAATAAAACAGGGTTTTTTGTTTTTTTCTTAAGAGCATTATAAACGAGTCATGTGTCATTATCGCGTTTCTGAAGCAGTTTTTAGAACATCGTTTAAGAACCATGAAACTGACGTAGCTTACAGAAGGTCTAAGTCTAGCACATGCCTTAGGAATAGACGAGAAGTAGGAATCCGTCAAGTCTATGTTGAACCCAAATTGAAATATCTTTTTCAAAGGCTGACTTGTTTGTCGTAATCGTGCTAGCTGCTAAACCTTTTTCAAATAAGGATCTGAAAAAGGATATAGCTGAATTAACTGTCATTGATTCTAATATCAGATTCTCTCAGGAAGATTGCTAACTTTTTGACAGCAGCATCATACTGTCTCAAAGTTGAATCCCTTTTATCGGATTCCAAGAAGAGAATAATTACTGAGGTCAATATTCGCATCTCTTTTTGCCGCAAACTTCATGAAATCCATAAAGTTAGGGTGAGAATTCCAGAGGAAGCGAACACAGTCTTCGTTTGTACTGACTGGGAGAGCCTGGGATTGGGGATCCGAAGAGGACGAAGGCCCAGTTCCAGAATTAGGGGATACCAATTGCTCTTCGGCCAGTCTGGGGCTACTAAGAGCCACTTGACCCTTGAATGTCCTGAGTTTGTTTAAAACTTTCATGAGAAGATTCACTGGAGGAAAGACATAAATCTTCTTCCAGTTGTTCCAGTCTAGAGCCAGGGCGTCCGTGGCAATAGGCCAGAGGGTCCAGGTTGGGGGGCTACATAACACTGGCAGTTTGTGATTCGCTTGAGATGCGAAGAGATCCACCTGTAGCCCTGGAACTCATTGAAGGATCCATTGGAACGAACTGTTGTCCAGTGACCATTCCACTCCTAGGGGCACTGATCGGGATAACGCGTTTGCTATGACGTTTCTCACTCCAGCTATGTGAGTGGAGGAGAGATGCCAACTGAACTTGTCTGCCAGGGAGAAGATGGCTACCATGACATGATTTAGATGACGTGACTTGGAGCCTCCTCTGTTTATACAATGTACTACCACTGCGCCTGTCCAGAACTAGCTTTATGTGGGAGTACTTTGGTGGGCGCAACCTTTTTAGAGTCAAGAACACTGCCATTGCCTCCAGTACGTTTATATGGAACTGACTGAACTGAGGTGACCAAGTTCCTTGAACCTTTTTGACCTGGGAATACCCTCCCCAACCGCTTAAGGACGCGTCTGTGTGGATGGTGATCCCTGGTGGAGGGAACTGAAGGGGTACTGACACTGACAAATTCTTGACTTTCGCCCACGGCCGAAGTCGATTCTTTAGAATCAGAGGGACTGAGGATAATTTGTCCCTGGACCTGACATTTGCTCGTAGCGCCAGATTCTGGTTAGGTCTTTCAGTTTGGCTTTCATTAAGACGTTCGACACTGACGCAAACTGGAGAGAACCCAGGATCCTCTCCTGAGCCCTCCTTGACGCCAGTTTGTGACTTAGAAATTGCTTGACTGACTTCGCTATTTCTTTCCTTTTGGTTGATGGAATCGACAGAGTATGGGAGGATAGATTCCATTGAATGCCCAGCCACTGAAAGTTTGACTCTGGAGTGAGTCTTGACTTGGTCCTGTTTATCTTGAAGCTAGATATTCCAGGAACTGAATCACTTTCAGTGTAAAGCTTCTGTTTTTGCAATTCCTCGACTGTTGAAGCCCAGATCAACCAATCGTCGAGATACGCTACTACCATAATCCCTTGTGACCTGAGTTGCTGCACTACCACTTCCGCTAGTTTCGTGAACACCCTGGGTGCCACGTTGAGCCCGAAGGGAACTACCTTGAAGGAGAATGCCTGGTCTCCTATCTTGAAACCCAGATACGGACGGAAGTGTCTTGCAATAGGGATATGATAGTAGGCATCTGTAAGATCGATAGAGGTGGTGACGGCCCACCCGACGGGGAAGTAAGGTCCGCACCTGCGAGATCGTGAGCATCTTGAACTTGTCGCAGCGGATGGCTAAGTTTAAGCGGGACAAGTCTAAGATTACCCTTCTTTTTTGTGAGCCTTTCTTTGGCACGCTGAACAAGCGACCTTGAAATTTTAATCTCTTGACTCTCGCTATAGCTCCTTTCTGAAGGAGGTCCTCTGCGTACTCTGTCAATTCCTTGGAAGGAAGTTGACGGAAAGGTCTGGATGGAGGTGGGTTCGTCAACCAGCTCCAACCCAGGCCTTTTGACACTATGCTCTGAGCCCATTCGCTGAAGTTCCACCGGTGGCGAAAGTGAAACAGCCTCCCTCCTACCTGAAGTTCTTCATTGGTTCTGGTAACCGCCTCGGCCTCCTCTGAAGTGCTTTCCCCTATTAAAGGGGCCTCCCGATCCTCTCCCACGAAAGGAACGCTTACCTCTGCCTCCCTTACCCGAGCGGTCATACTTCTGTGAAGCTTGACTCTCGAAGGCTTGATTGTAAGCTGGAGAGATGGCGTAAGAGGTGGAGGGCTGAGGCTGAGGGGATATCACATAAATTGGCTGTGATTGAGCTTTAGAGGTGGAAGGTTGGCTGTTTGTTTGCCAACTAAGGGCCAACCCGCTGGGAAGTTGCTGAGGAAAAGCGTTGGCTGCTTTTTCTGGTAAGGTTGGAAACACGTCTAGGTTTCCTCTGGTCCCATTACCTTTAGGTGTTAGGTCTTGCCTCTCTTAGCGTAAGGCCCTACACGGTGCCTTAAGGACTATGGTTAGCCTCGTAGCCTCTGACTGGACTTCCTTCACCATAGCTTCTGGGAAGAGATCTGCTCCCCAGATGTTAGACGAGAGTACCATATTCGGCTCATGCCGAATGGTTGCCTCTTGTAGGACATGCTTCCTACAATTCGTTCTAGCAGTGGCAAACTCAAACATATCCGACTGTACCGTTTGAGTCAGGGATTTGGTCATGAGCTTAAAAAGCGGTTCTGGGCCATAAGCTATGGTTACTACCTCGGTCATAGCCATAGAGTTAATTGACCTGGCTAATCGCGATTTCGCGTCGAATTCAGCCTGAATAAGGCTATCTGGGAGCCTGGGTAGCTTTTCACCAAACTGCTCCATAGCACAGTCCGGTTTGAGTTGCCAGCTGAGAAGGTGTTCGCAAGTCTTCCCACAATTCTCCGGCTGAGGGGAGTAACGGAGATGTGGGATCTGCTTCCTTCAATTGAGGCATGGGTTCCCCCTTCTGGGCCGCTGGGATGGTAGACCTCGCGATCTTTGTCAGGAACGGGAGCGGGGGTACTCTCATCCATTGTGAAAATGGTAAAGGGACTCTTAAAAGGTTGTATCTTGGTATTAGAACAATCCATGTCCTCTAAACACCTGAGCCATTCTCTCTGAGCCTGGTCTCGTGAATAGAGGACTGTTCTCCTTTGGTACCCTATCATCCCGAACCATGGCTGAAGCTGTAAGCCTTGCGTAGCCTATGAACGGAGGCTGGAGGTCTTCCGGGTAGAACTCGAAGTCCTCTATCCTTCGAGTTCCAAATTCCGGTATAGAAATGAGACCGTCTTGGAAGGGGGCGTATGACGCTACTCTCCTCTGGATGGTTGTTCATCGAGAACGGAGGTAGCGAGTCATACGGAGGAAGCTGAGTTCCACTCGTATTGGAAAGTGGAGGAGAGGCTAGAGGGGCTTCTCTCAGTCCGGCTATAATGGAGTCCTGGGAAGTAATCCTATCCGACAATCGAGAGATCATTTGTTCCATGCTACTCTTTTAGGGACCCAACCAGGTCGCCCACTGTTGCAACAGGCCAGCATTGGAGTCCAAGGCCGGAGCTGCTGCGGAGGTGGAGGGGTGGCTCTGAATAGGAACCAAGGGTAGCGGAACTGGTGACTCTGCCGGAGTGCGAGCTCTCTCTCTGGAGGATTTACTCCTCGAGGACTTAGAGCCGGAGCTAGAAGCTTTAGACCTGTCTGCTCCGGGATTACCAGCCGGAGACTTACGCGAGGAGGATGAAGCCGAAGTCGTCTTCTTAGACGACGACGACGTCTTAGTCAAGGATTTCACTGCTTGACCCTTGACCTTAGGTCTAACCGAAGCGTCAGGAGGAGTATACAATTCATCACCTGTAAAGCCTTGGAAGGATGGAGAGGTTGCAGGAGTAGAAAGAAACAGTTACGCCCAAGGGTGACCCCCTTGGGTGTCCACCTTACCTACCTCGACCAACAGGTCGTCTACACCTACCATAGGTTCCACATTAATATCTAAAGTCGCGACGTCCGTGGAGATATCCTGGTCTTGGTCAGTTAATGGGAGGCAGCCAGCTGTTGTTGGATGAAGGCGATAGTCGGGGCCTGCCTCTACTGGGTCGACGTATCCTGTCGCCTTGCCTCCGGGGAAGATTAACACCGCCAACCGCTTCTCTAAGATGTAGGGCATACCCTTGGCGGCGTTCTTCCCAAAACCGCCGACCCAGGCCCGCAGGGTTGCCAGTGCGGTATCCCTCACTGCCGGCGCCTGGAAGAGAGGGCGTTAGACTTAGATTTAAGAATCACTTAAAACTAAAACTTAAAGTATAACTTAAACTTAGATGCCTAAGTTCAAAAGTGAATGATGAAAACTTAAGCACTAAAACAGAAGCGGAGCAGCTACCGGAGATGGAATACTTACCCCTTCTAAAAGCTGCTCACCAGTATCGTAACATATGGTACACGTCTCATGGTACCAGACCTGGATGTCCCCGTGCGGAGTCGCGCATGGAGCATGGGACCGGCAAACTTCGTGTCCACATGGGTCCTGAAGTGTGGCGGCGCATCCCGGATGCTCACAGTTGGTGGCCTGTAAGTGGGAAGACACATGAGTATCTTAAAGAATATCACTTACAGGCTAAAGGACAGAAGAACTCCGTTGCATGCCGGAGCTCGGAAAAAATTTGGGCATAACCCCTCCCTGCTTCGCCTGAATAGGCTATAATCCCGGAGAGATCCGGTAAGACACGTAAGGGAGGGGGGGAAGGTTTAAGGTACTTAAGATAAACTTATAGTTAATCTAAAAAGACTTAAACCTAAAACTCAAACGAACCGGACCAAGTCCAGTGCGTAGCGGAGTGTAGTAACTCAGCAATACGGTAAGGTTAGCAGGGACCCACTGTATGTTCCGGTCCACTCTACTGGGTGGACTAACATCTTTCCGCTGGATGCCAGGACTCCGATCAGGAAAGGAGCCCTAGTAAGGTGGGAAAGAGCGAGAAGACATACAGGCTCGAGCGAACACGGAGCGACAAGGAAGCAACGGAGGGGGTGGGGGGAAAGGCCAGTACCCCCCACCGCACATTACCACCCGGCCGGACCGAGAAGCCGGAGAGGTCGAGTCCAGTCTGGGTCTGTCCCGTCTCCCTAGCCCCTCCGCCTGGGGGGAGAGAGGGGGGGCAGGCTCGGGTATGTGGAGCGAGCATGGCAGACCGACCCACCCTCCCCGACTCTATGGAAGAGCGGGAGGGGGGGGGGGAGGTGACTGGGCAGGCGTCTGGCTGTCTCGTGATCGCGTAGTGACCACGAGGCGGTAAGACCAAAACAAGACAACTAAGCCTAGGAACAAACCTCAACTGATCATAGAGATGCTAAATACGGTGGGAAGCAACCTGAACTGAAAAGCAGTAGCATATAGGCCCACTGGGCCAGAACCAACTGATCAGAGAGATGCTATAGGGAAGCAACCGAACTGATGAGCGGTAGTGTAGGCTCAATGAGGCAGGACCTAGGCTAAGCCAGACGCCTAACTAACCTAACCATAACAAAATACATGGTACAATTAAATAAAAATAAAAGAAAGAAAACAATATAGTAGGAGAAAAAATCCAGGAGTGTAACGACTAACCCGAAGGTAAGTTCTACCACTCAAAGCTAGTCAGAGGCCGATACTAAGAGCCGGGACTAGGGGTCCTGGAAAGAAGAAGCCTACATAAGGTAAAAGACATGCATGCATGACAAACCTGAGTAGACAGTACCTAAGTAAAACACGGCTAATTAATAATAGGTGTGAGCGTACATAGATAAGGGGATGTTCTAGGTATGGGAGACCAAGAACGAACCCACCACGAGGCAGAACCATGCTGCCATGCTTCCGACCCAGAGTTCGTATTTATACCTAAAAAACAGCAAATACTGTCTCAGGGCCGGAAAAAAACCAACTAACCATAAATACTGAGTACTTAACTTAGCTGCTGCGATAGCTGCACGCTCCATTATAGATAAATCCAACGAAAGGGCACAAAAAAACACAGAGAGAAAAATAGCACGTGTGACTCGTGTGCGCTAACTGAAAAGGATGACCACCAGAGGCGCAGCAGTCGGCAGCATGGGATGGAGTAGTAGTAGTACGAGCTGCTCACTCTGTGGGTCGGCTCTCCTCATGGAGGGTTTTTGTAGTGGGAGATTTCTATTGGCATTTGGCTCGTGGTAGTGGTCTCACTCGCCTAGTGTTCATACCGACACCCTCTTGGAGGGTGAGCGAGTCAGTTATACTGACCTTTTTCTTTCTTTATTTTATTTATTCTCTGGTATGTGTTAGTACATTTACCCTAGAAATAATAGATTAAAGGATATTTCGCGCAGCGACACGAGCTGAGCCCAGAAATAAAATTTTACAGCCAAGAATTACCTTTAAAAATTAAGATTATGGGCCAAAGCAGAGAACTTAGACCGTACGTTCTAAAACCACTACAGTGCCAAAACTGTAGCAAATATGGACATACAAAGAAAAACTGCCGTAATACAGCGGTATGTGCATATTGTGGATCTAACGAACATTCCACACAGTGGAAGTGCGGTGAGCCAAAGTGTGTGAACTGCGGGCAAAATCACCATGCAAGATCTAAAGAGTGTATGTATTATATATACAACACAGAATTAAAATTACTTCAAGAAAGAACAGGAATGCCCATAATGGAAGCCAAGTTAGAATTAAAAGTCAGAGGGAATGTATGATCATGACTAGGAAAACAAAACGTTTTTCTACTATTAATTTCAAACAATGAGACAATAATGGAAAAGGATAAGAATATTAAAACCCTAACAGAAAAAACGGAAGGAAAAATAATCACTTTGCATACAGAGAACAGTAGAGCAAAAAACCAAGAAACGTGCACAAATATTTGTTCAAATTCTTTTGAGATATTAAAAGAAATAGAATCTCAAGATGATACATGCATCACTGAAATGTTAGAAGAAAGTTATAATGAACTAGAAGCTAAAGATAAAAAGAGGCCCCTGGAGAGGACTCCGCCCAAAACCAAAAAACCAACAATCATTAGAGAATTGTCTGTTAAAGCAAAGACGAACTACCCAACGAAAGAGCACAAACCAAGAAATAAGAATATCCCATTGTCTCCTAAAATAGTAATAAAACCAATGGAAGCAACAACCCAGAACATCAAAGAAACAGCTCAGGAACAAACCATAGACAAAAATAATTACGTGATGGGAGAAGAGATTACTCCATCACCAATAATAGGAGCAGCAAAAGCAAATGAAAAAAGAACACCACACAAAAACACATGTGGATGTAATAAATGTTTCATAGAATTATGCAACAAAAACAGAAATATAACAAAAGACAGTTTAACGAACACAATAAGAAATTTTATAAAATGTAGAAGTAGAGAGACTACTAGTTTGGACACTCACGGAAAAGGCTGTCTGTGCATTGGACATCTAATATCTTATAAAGAAAAACAAATAAATGTAGTAAATAAAATTTTAGAAAAAATGCAAATTGATGATCCACAAAAAGAAAATAGCACAATAACATAATATTTTCAACAATTATATTATACAATGGAACGTAAATGGCCTCCAGACCAGATTACATTTGGGAGAATTGCCACGATTACTTAAGGAATATGAACCTATGGTGTTATGTTTGCAGCATGTCAATAAAACAATAACAGCTATAGGTAAATATACCTTAGTATCTGCATCTAGAGAGGAAGAAGGAAATCTAGGTACTGCTATATATGTGCATAACAAAGTATGTTATGACAAAGTACTTATAAACTTTACTAACTTGCAAATATCAAGTATTAAAATACAAATAAAAAATGATAATTATGTGATTTATAATTTATACAATCAACCAAATAAAAACTATGACATTGATAAACTCAAAGATTTATTAAACAATACAAAGGAACCTACATTAATAGTAGGTGATTTTAATGCTCATAGCCCAATATGGGACTGTAATTGCACAAACTCAAATAAAGCAGGGAGTAAAATAGAAGATTTAATTGATTCAAACGACATTTGCTGTATAAATGATGATGAAATATCCACATATTTTTCAAGAACACATGGGACTTTATCCTCGGTGGACTTAACTCTATGTTCAACAAGCATAGTTGACAGATTGGATTGGAATACAGTTGATGACTTGCACACCAGTGATCATTTTCCAATACTAATTTCCTTATTGCATAATAGTCCTGAAAAACATGTTCCTCATTATAACATTTTTAAAGCAGATTGGGAACAATATAAAAAGCACACTAAAAATATCCCACCATTTGAATATTTCAAAGACCACAATGAAACTAATAAATTTGTAGTTGGTTTCATAAAAAATGCTGCAGATAAATCAATACCAAAGACCAAACCCCATCCAACAAAACACAAAGTTCCATGGTGGTCTGATAGACTAACAGAATTAATAAATACAAAACACTCGATAGGGAGACGATTAGATAATTTGAATAAAAAATTCACTAAAATAAATACAAAATTTCCAATATTAGAAGGAACTTTGCAAAAAATGACTATATTATTGCTAGAAATTGATACTTTAAAACCTGTATATAACAAAATATCTGCAAAATTTAAAAAGGAAGTAATTCAAGGAAGAATAATTTCTTGGAGGAAATACATATCAGATCTCTCAAATAATACTCCCATACAAAAAATATGGGAAAAATTCAGAAAAATAAATGGTACCCATGTTAAACCACCTAGACATGCGATATTAAAAGATGGGAAGAGAATACTTAATCCAAAAGAAATAAGCAATATAATAGGAGAAAACTTAGCAAATGTAAGTAGTGATAGAATTTGGATGAACACTTTCGCACAAAGAAAAATAGTATAGAATTAATAACAATAAATTTTGAAACAAGGGAAGATATATATTATAGTAGAAAATTTAATATGGAAGAATTGGAATATGCTCTCTCGAACAGCAATAAATCTGCTCCTGGAGGTGATAATATTCGTTTTGAGATGATATGCTACTTAGCACCTTTGGCAAAGTCATACTTATTACAATTTTATAATCATTTATGGCTTCGGAACTTATTTCCTGATGAATGGCGTGAAGCTATAATAATTCCTATCCCCAAACCTGGAAAGGATCCAAGCAATGTTAACAATTACAGACCAATATCTCTAACAAGTTGCTTATGTAAATTACTTGAAAAGATGGTGAATGCTCGACTAACATGGCACATTCGAGAATATAAAATTTTGACTCCTACTCAACTCGGGTCGCAATGTAACAGGTCTACATTAGATTCTCTCTCTTTTCTAGAAGACCATATACGCAGAGGATTTGAACGAAAACAGGTAACTGTAGCTGTCTTTTTTGGCATTGAAAAGACTTATGATACTACATGGAGGTATCCTATATTAAAAACTTTACAAAACAACAACATCCGTGGACATTTACCCAAGTTCATCCAAAACTTTCTGACAAAGCGCAGTTTTCAAGTGAGAATTGATGATACATTGCCCAGAACATTTCCACTTGAAAATGGTGTTCCACAGGGAAGTGTCCTTAGTGGCACACTATTTACACTAGCAATTAATGATATTAGTAAAACTTTACCTACTGGAATTAAAAGCAACCTTTATATGGATGATTTTGCCATCTATTATTCAGCATCTCGAATTAAACATGCAGAACGCATTATTAACAAAACTATAATAAAAATAGATGAATGGACATCATCTGTAGGATTTAAATTAGCCATACATAAGACACAAGCAATCGCTTTCTACAAAGATAGAAGAAAGATGAAAAATGAAGAAATGGATTTGAAAATCAGAAGTCATAATATACCAATTGGCCAAACTGCAAAATTCTTAGGATTAGTACTTGATACTCATTTAAACTGGAAAGCCCACATAGCATATGTGAAATCAAAATGCAAAAAAGCTTTAAATCTAATTAGAAAATTATCAAGTACTACATGGGGAGCAGATAGAAAAACCCTTACATTGCTATATAAAGCAACAGTACTATCTATCATTGATTATGGCAGTGAAATATACGGCTTGGCTTCAGACACAACACTGAAATTATTAGACTCGGTTCACAATGAAGGCCTTAGAATATGCTCAGGAGCCTTTAGATCATCACCAACCTCTTCTTTACAGGTTGAATGTGATGAACTACCTCTCTCTCTCCATAGAGAGTTAGTGACAATGAAGAGTGCCCTAAAGATTCAGTGTAGTGATTCCCAACAAAAAAACTATTTGAATTGCGTGATACATTTATTAACAATCATATACCACCTTTCCCAATAAGAGCTAGAAGACTGTTTGAGTCACTTAATATGAATTCACAACTACCTTCAATAGTAAAATTACCGCCTCCATGGAATACGAATAAGATAAAAATTTGTACTAACTTAAAATATTTATCAAAAAATTACTCGTTTACTCCAGAACACCATAGACAACATACAATAGAGCACATAAGCCGAAAAGGTCGTCATTACGCAGTATATACGGATGGATCCAAATCAGAATACGGAATGGGATATGCTGCAGTGTCCCAAGACAAAAAATACCAGTTCTCTCTTCCCAATGATGCTTCTGTATTTACAGCAGAGTTATGTGCAATAACATCGGCCATAGAAATAATCAAAGAACACCCCTTTAATAATTTTGTGATTTATAGCGACTCTAGAAGCGCTATAGAAGCCATTAAATGTTACAATCCCAGAAATAATATTGTGCAACAGATTAAGATTTTACTCCATAAATTATATAATAAGGGAAAAAATATTGAAATATGTTGGATCCCTGCCCATGTCGGAATAAAAGGAAACGAAGAAGCTGATAAAGCAGCCAAGGAAGCAGTCCACATGATGAGAACAAGTATAACCATCCCTATTAGTGACTATATAGCTCATTTAAAAACAACCATTGTAAATAAATGGCAAAATATATGGAGCAAAGAATCTGAAAGTAATAAACTAAAACAAATAAAACCTGATGTTAAGAAATGGAGCTCCTTATATCAGAGAGAGAGACACGCACAAGTAATCCTAACACGTCTACGTATAGGCCACACTCGTCTGACACATGGGCACTTGATGAGCAGCCCACGTGACCCTGCTCCAGAGTGCCCAGAGTGCAAGGTGTTGATAACTGTCGGACACGTGTTGTGTGAATGCCCAAGGTATGACCAGCAGAGGCTGTCAACCTTTGGAAATAAAAGAAGAAAAGAAATTTTGTCAGAATCTTTCACATTTTCAGTGGTTCCGGTTTTAACGTTTCTAAAGAACTCTGATTTAATTAATAAAATATAATAACGATACAAAAATCTTAGAGCAATTAATGAATTTTAAATAAAATTTTTAAGATTTAATTGACCTGTTATTAATTTTAATACACCTTTTTAATAAGTATGTATGGAAACGTGAGTAAATGTATTTATTGCGTGTTTGAGTTCCAGTATGAAAGTCTGTACCACTGTACGGTTTTTTAATTCATTGTTTATTATACTTCATGACCTATTTGGTCCCGGTTCCTGGCCTTTGGCCCGGACCTGGAATTTTATCTAATCCTTCGGGCCAGCCCTATGAGAGCTGAAAGTCAGCTCAGTGGTCTGGTTAAACTATTTTTATAATAATAATAATAATAAGCACATTGCCATACAAAGAGCACCTTTCATATATCACAGGTGAGCAGTAAAGCATCTTGAAAATTTGGGGAGAGGATTGGTGCTCAGTGATCTATGTTTTCTTGTGCATAAGACATGTACAACTAAGCCAGGATTTCCAATTGATGACAAGATGCTTAAAATGTGTGAGGCTAAGCCAGGACTTATAAGTGATGACAAGCCAGAATCAACAAGAGGACCAGCAGGCATTGAGCACAAAGTGTTTTATCACCTTAGGTATTGGTGCCAGGGTGTGTTAGCACCTCAGTTACAAGTAAAGCCAAATAACCTGAACATCATGACAAGTGAAGGCAAGTCAACTACCTCAGCAAGAAAGTATGAATTGGATCATTTGATGTATCCTCTAGTACGTTATAGTACATATTGTACTGCATAATTATTTTTTCTGGGCTCAGCCCGTGTTGCTACGTGAAATGTCCCTTTAGCACACATTTCTAAGGTAAAATATTGCTATAATACCAGAGAAAAAAGCTAATATGGAATTGCCAGAATATTCTGGCTCGCTCACCTTATTTTAAGGTGTCGGTATGGTTTCTGGGGCGAGTGAAACCACTACCAGAGGTCCTTTGCCATTTAGATTCATCCTTCTTCAAAATCCCTCAACTACAGAGGAGCCGACCTAAGGCCCACTCCTCGCTACTATTACGGCTAACGTCTCTGACGTCATTCCTCTCGATAGCACAATCCACACCGCCCGTATTTTTTCTGCTCTGTGTTGTGTTCGTTTTGGAATTCTCCTATTTTCATCATGCAACGTCAAGATTCTTCTGCATCCAAGTTAAGTACTGCTATTAATGTTTTACAACATTTACGGACTGCCCTGGGACCATTTAACCATTTTATTTAGGTTTTATGGACGGTGTTCCATGCGGCATTGTCCCCGAGCCGTGTGCGGCTCGCTCCCGCGTGTTCCATTGTTTCGTGCCCCATTCGGTCCTCTATACCGTTTGTGCTCGAAATTTCATAAGCAGTACATTATTATATTTACGATGATGCATTATTGATGTTTTATTTACGTTATTTTATCTCTACACAGGGGTTGTTTTCCAAGCTCATCCTAAGCTCGTAACCTACGCCGTTTCCTTCAGCTTAGAGTTCATGCATGCATGTTCATTTCAGTTGTCAGGTTACTCTGAGTTAGGCACATTTCGAAGGACTATGGTCCTTTTTTCTCATGTCCTAGAGCCACCCTGGTCACCCGCCACCCAGCATCGGTCCTCCCAGCTCTCTTCCCCCTCCTTGGGGGGAGATGCGCTTGCTCACGTTGTCTCAGACAACCGATCCGAGCACCCTCCCTTCCCTCCCCCCCACGCGGTGGGATACGGGAGATAGCTAGAGGACGCTCGGCGTCAGCTCGGCTCCATGCCGCTCTCCCCAGTAGAGTACCAGGGGGACCCCTGCTTGGCCGAGTCTCGGCTGGCCACCAGACTCAGCTGCGCTCGGCTCCCCTTAGCTCTCGGGCCGCGCTCTCCTACCCCTAGTCACCACCCTTCTGCTCCGGCGGATCAGGACCCCGGCACAGCCAGGTCCTACGGTCCGGTGACACCATGTTGGCTCCGGCCTCATGACAAGGATACGCTTTTGCATGCATGTTTACATTTATATTTAACACCCATTATCTTAGTTTAAGTTTGTGGAGACCCCACTACCCACCCGGGATTCCCCACTTACTTATTCTAGATTTAAGTTTTGACGGCGGGGTTGCCAACCCCACCACATATTATTGGTCCCCTCCTGCTCCTCACCTGCCGTTCCAACTACTCCTCGCTCTGGTGTAGGGATTAGGTGGTCTCCCTGATTCAGTGACTTTTTGCCCTCCGGCAACGCCAGAGATACAGATTCAAGCTGTTCTACCGATCCTGTCGGACGACTCACCACATTACACGGTCGAAGAGCAGGTAGAGACTAACCCTTGTTATCTTTTAACTCCGGAGCACTCCGGCGTTATGATATATCACATCACGGACTTAGTCCAGGATGTTAGTGATGATACTCGTGTCATTTCACTTACAGGTCACCCATTGTATGGAGTCGGGCTGTAACACCGTGCTGCAGGACCCCTGTGGGCACGAGGTCTGCCGGACCCACGCCACCTGTGCGATCCGGTTCAACAAGTCTCTGGTTTGGCACCACTCCTCCGGGGTGAGTAATGTTCCGAATACTACACTTTAATACAGTGATTTCAGTGACCAATATGATCTGTGATATATCAATCATCTTACATTATAATTTAATCTTTAAGTAACCTTAAGTGTTAATACTAACCCTCTCTTTCAGGGTGCCCAAGCGATCCGGGAGTTCGCCCTTTCCACCCTGAAGGCCTGGGTTGGTGGGTTTGGCCGCAATGTGACCAAGGGCCAACCCTACATTTTGTCGAAGGAGATGGCCACCCTCATCTTCCCCGGCGGGAAGAGTACCTCTTATGTGGACCCGGCGGTGGCGGCTCCCTTGATTACTACCATCCAGGACAAGTGGCGCTAACCTCATAGGAACCGACAACACAGGAGGTCGTACAAGAAGTAGCCGCACTGGACCTGGACCTCGAGCCCATGACAGTGGAGGGCACAGGTAAGGATGTAAGTGAGGCAGGTTTGTTAGGGGCTCAAGGGCTTTCCTTGAGCCCATCTAGAGCTTCTTCCCCTACTACGTCTACTTCTTTCCAGGGATTCACCGGGGGTATTCAGTCGGTCAGACCGAAGTCCGCCCTGGTGATCCCTAAAGTCAAAGGTAAGCGTGACTTTAAATCGCTTCAGAAGTTGCTGTCGAAGAAGTCAGATTCTAGCCTTGCCCATAAGTCTTCGGCTTACCATCCCGGAGTGGACAAGGCTAAAATGGCTTCTTACTCAAAGGGTTCCAAGTCCAAGTTTTATAAGGACAAGGCTCAGCTCTTCTCCTCCGACCCTGAGCCTTCGACCTCCAAGGGAACCAGACCTAGGACTCCTAAGGAGAAGGTAGACCTTCCCCTTTCGACCCAGACACCTTCTCTGCTAATATCTCCGCCAATATTATGCAGCAGATGGGCAGTTTGGTCGGGAACTTGGTGCAAACCAAGTTCCAAGAGATGTTTGTGCAACTTTCATCTTCTTTAGAGGAGTCAGGGCAGTCTATCCGAGCTATCTCAGATAGACTAGTTACTCAGGAGAACCTTATCGCTGGGCTCCGAGAGAACTCGGCAGCAGGACTTCCACAGCCCGGCATGGTAGCTCAAGTCATGCAGGACTCGTCTACCCTTCCCATGTTTACAGCAAGCAACCCCTGGAGAATTGCTTCCCACGCTCCCTACATAGACGGCATGCTAACGATTGAGGGCTGTGGAACTCGAAGGATTGAGGACTTCGAGTTTCATCCGCAAGGATTGCAGCCCCCTTTCATTGGCTATGCCCACCTTACAGAAGCGGCTATGAGAAGGGAAGACAAGGTCCCGAAGGAGACTGTAATTCTCTCTCGGGATCACGCACAACGTGAATGGCTACGTAACCTAGAGGAGTGGCAATGTACCAACACCAAGGTTACAGCCTTCAAGAGTGCTTTCACGATCTTCACTGTGGACGAGGAGACTCCCATCCCGTTCACATTGAAGGTAGCGGAACTCACTCTGCAAGCCGCAATGAAGGACGAACCAATGCCACAACTCCGGGAGACGGAACCAACATCCCTCCTGCTCCCCGGAACGGACGATCTCTGGGTAGATCTTCCGGCCACCTTTTTGGTGGGCAAACTGAAACCAGACTGCGCCATCTCTCAGTTCAGCGAGAGATTACCCAGGCTGTCAGACAACCTCATCCAGGCTGAGTTCGACGCCAGGATGAGGCTGTGCAGATCCCTCAATTCCCTAGTAATGACGGAAGTATCGGCTCTAATCTACGGAGAAGAGCCGCTATTCAAAATCATTGCAAAGTCACTATTGTACTCGATGCAATGTGACTTGTATGATTTTGTCATAGCTAGGCGAAATTGTAGGAAGCATGTACTGGTGGAGGCCACTATCCGACATGAGCCTAACAAGCTCTTAGCCTCATCCATTTGGGGCACTGACCTCTTCCCAGCCTCTGTAGTGAACGAAGTTCACTGCGAGGCAGTCAGGTTCAATCAGAGCCTAAGGGTTCACTGGGGTTTGGTCAGCAAACGAAAATCGGAGTCGGCCGCATCAAACCCAAAATCAAAGAAGCCGCCTAGGAAATTCCAGCCTTTCCAGGCTTCCCAACAGCAGACTGTAGTACAGGCGGTTCCAGTATCACAAGTACCGCAACCATCCACTTCCAAGGCGCAACCACAACAACAGTTTGTGCTGCTAACGCAACCGCCTCAACAGGCACAGGCTCCGACCTCCTACGCTGTCTCCCCTGCTTTCAACCCAATCTTCGAAGGTCAGTCCTTTCAGCCCTTCAACAGGTTTGGCAGGGGTAGCAGGGCAAGAGGCGCCTTCCGCCAACGGGGCAGTGGAAGAGCCTTTAACCGAGGTAAGGGTTCCCGGGGAGGACGTGGGGCACGCCCTTCCTCGAACCAGTAAGAATCCTCAGGTAGGAGGGAGACTGTTCCTCTTTCGTCACCGATGGAGGTTCAGCAAATGGGCCCAAAGTATTGTGTCCAAAGGTCTGGGGTGGAGCTGGCTCAAAGGTCTTCCTCCATCCAAAACCTTTCATCAGCAACCAACAGCGGAATTGATAGAATACTCTCAAGAACTCCTTCAAAAAGGAGTAGTGTCAAGAGTCAAGCATTTAAAATTTCAAGGTCGCTTGTTCAGAGTGCCAAAGAAAGGCTCAAACAAACAAAGAATAATTCTAGACTTGTCCCGTCTAAACTTATTCATTCATTGCGACAAGTTCCAAATGCTGACCATTTCGCAGGTGCGGACCTTACTTCCCCGTGGGGCCGTCACCACCTCTATAGATCTTACAGACGCATACTATCATGTTCCAGTAGCAAGACACTTCCGCCCGTTCCTAGGCTTCAGGCTAGGAAACCAGGCATTCTCCTTCAAAGTAATGCCATTCGGGCTCAATGTAGCGCCCAGGATGTTTACAAAACTGGCGGAGACAGTCGTTCAAGAACTTGAGGTCTCAAGGAATAATGCTAGTAGCTTATCTGGACGATTGGCTCATTTGGGCCACAAGCATCGAAGAATGCCACAAAGCAACGGTCAAAGTGATCCAGTTTCTGGAACACCTGAGGTTCCAGATAAACAAGACCAAGTCCCGGCTAACACCGGAGTCTTGCTTTCAGTGGTTAGGCATTCAATGGGACTTGAAATCTCACACTATCAATTCCGCCGTTGAAGAGAAGAGAAATAGCCAAGGCAACCAGACAATTTCTCAAGTGCAAGCAGACGTCCCGGAGGATCCAAGAAAGAATCTTAGGCTCTCTCCAGTTTGCTTCAGTAACGGATGTTCTTCTAAAAGCCAAACTGAAAGACATAAACCGCGTTTGGTGCTCAAGAGCAAACAACAGATCCCGAGACAAGCTAGCCACTATCCCGGCGATCTTACGAAAGAGACTCCGCCCCTGGACGGAGATCAAGAATTTGTCAAAGACAATTCCCCTCCAATTCCCTCCGCCGGCACTAGTGATCCACACAGATGCGTCACTAAGCGGCTGGGGAGGATACTCACAGTACAAAAAGGTACAGGTCCCTACCATTCCGCCAGCTTCATATCAATGTACTGGAAGCTATGGCAGTGTTCCTCACCCTGAAAAAGCTTCATCCAGCCAAGAAATCTCATATCAAACTGGTGCTGGACAGTGCAGTTGTAGTACACTGCATCAACGGGAGGCTCCAAGTCGAGCCATGTGAACCATGTCATGATAGCCATATTTTCACTGGCAACCAAGAAAAAATGGCACCTGTCCGCCACCCATTTAGCGGGGGTAAGGAACGTAGTAGCGGACGCGCTATCACGTTCAGTCCCACTGAAGTCAGAGTGGTCCCTGGACAGGCAGTCATTCAGTTGGGTCAGCCAACAAGTCCCAGGGCTTCAGGTAGATCTCTTCGCCACAGAGTCGAATCACAAACTCCCTTGTTACGTGGCCCACAACCTGGACCCTCTGGCTTATGCCACGGACGCCATGGCTATAGATTGGAATGATTGGAAGAAGATTTACATCTTTCTTCCAGTGAATCTTCTCTTGAAGGTTCTGAACAAGCTCAGGACGTTCAGGGGACACATTGCTCTAATAGCCCCCAATTGGCCCAAGAGCAACTGGTTCCCACTTCTACTGGAATTGGGACTCCGACCTCAACGGATCCCCAATCCCAGACTATCACAACTAGTACAAACGAGGACTGTGTTCGCTTCCTCAGGAATTCAGAAAGCCCTAACTTTATGGACTTCATGAAGTTTGTGGCACAAAGAGATGCCAATATCAACCCTAAGAATATCTTATTCTTAGAATCTGATAAACGGGAATCGACCCTACGGCAGTATGACTCAGCAGTTAAAAAACTAGCTACACTCCTGAGGAATTCTGATACACAAACCATGACAACCAATCTGGCCATATCCTTTTTCAGGACACTGTTTGAGAAAGGTTTAGCAGCTAGTACTATTACTACTACTAAATCTGCACTCAAGAAAATCTTCGTTTGGATTCAAAATAGATCTGACAGACACTTATTTTTCATCTATCCCTAAGGCATGTGCTTGACTCAGACCATCAGAGAGGCCCAAGTCTGTGTCATGGTTCTTGAATGATGTCCTCAAATTAGCCTCGGACACTAATAATGACTCATGTGACTTTTTACCCCTCCTGAGGAAAACATTATTCCTTTTAAGTCTGGCCTCAGGAGCCAGGGTATCTGAACTGTCGGCTCTATCTAGAGAGACTGGTCATATAGAGTTTCTCCCTTCAGGAGAAGTGCTACTTTCTCCAGATCGTCAATTTCTAGCTAAGAATGAGGACCCACTGGATAGGTGGGCCCCATGGAAAATTCTCCCACTTCCACAGGACCCGTCCTTATGTCCAGTTACTACCCTAAGAGCATACTTAAATAGAACTGACCTAAGATCTTCAGGCCTTCTATTTATGAGGGAAAAGGGAGGCACCATTTCCTTAAAAGGAATCAGGCAACAAATCTTATATTTTATTAAGCAAGCCAACCCAGAGTCCTTCCCTCGGGTACATGATATTAGGGCAGTAGCTACCTCTATCAATTACTTTCAACATATGAATTTTGATGATCTGAAGAAGTACACAGGCTGGAAATCTCTGACAGTACTTAAACACATTATCTTACAGCAGTGGCAGTGGGAAACACAGTTTCTCCTGACACTGCTTGAGTAGTAGTAAGTAGTTTAACTTAGATCTCTCCTTTCTACCTGCCTCACTGACATTCTTGCCGTGGCTCAGCCACCATGTAGCCTTATTGTACCTTGGATGCCACATGTTGTATATATTGTGATGTTTCCTCTTGTTTTGTTCTTAGGATTAGTCACAGTTTAAGTTAACATTCCTGTTTACTGTTAAGTATGAATCATTTTATATTATCTTTACTGTTAAGGTTTCAATTGCCCTTTGTTACTCAACTTGTAACCTTATCCTTAGATTATAGCAATTAACCTTAATTGTTTTTGATTATCCTACATATTCCTTGTGTACTTCCTTATTCCAAGCTCTGGTACTATTTCACGTAGCGACACGGGCTGAGCCCAGAAAAGGGATTTTGACGAAGGAAAAATCTATTTCTGGGCAAAGGCCCATGTTGCCCAGTGAAATCCCACCCTTCTGTTATACCCCCCCCCCCCCCCCCCCTTGGCCCAAGCTTGGGTGCTATCTGCAGTTGAGGGATTTTGAAGAAGGATGAATCTAAATGGCAAAGGACCTCTGGTAGTGGTTTCACTCGCCCCAGAAACCATACCGACACCTTAAAATAAGGTGAGCGAGCCAGAATATTCTGGCAATTCCATATTAGCTTTTTTCTCTGGTATTATAGCAATATTTTACCTTAGAAATGTGTGCTAAAGGGACATTTCATGTAGCGACACGGGCTGAGCCCAGAAATAGATTTTTCCTTCGTCAAAGTCCCTTAATGATGCTTCCATAGAATGAATTGCTCTTGTATATTGCCATTACTATACCAGCTTTAGAGACGTAGGTAGTTTTAAATTCATTTAGTTTTTTAAAGGATCATGAACAAACAAAAGTACAGTATGTATCTGTTGATTTTATATCCTGATTAATGTATGTTTATGGTTTTTAACTAGAAAAAAAAAACATTTTTTTAAACTAGCTTTAATTTTTTGTCATAAAAATTAAATCTTAACGTTACAGCAAAATTTTATTTATCTTTATTTTTCAATTAAAAGTTGCATCATATAAAAAAAGCTCTTAAGTTGACTCTAACAGACTTTCTTTTTTTCAGTGGAATTTTCCCATTGGTATGATTGGACGTAAGGTAGCCGCTGCATTAGCAGCAGGCTGCACTTGCATCCTTAAACCAGCTGAGGACACTCCCCTGACAGCACTCGCTCTTGCAAAGGTAGTTTTTGTCAAATATTGATAATTAATGAACAGCATACTGTCATGTAAATCTACATATGAGTATTATCCCAACAAATTTGTAATTATTCTTTGTTAGTAGCCTGAGAATACATACTACATATTTCCCATGGGATAGTTTTTTTTATATTTGCTGTGATATTTCATTGACAGTATTTTCTTGATTGCTTAAGTAAATGTATATTAGAATTATTTACTGATCTGTTATGAAGGCAGTTTTTACTGAAAGAGAAATACATACAGCTTTAATCTTTTTCCATCCCAACCTGGTGTTGTGCTCAGATATGCCAAGATGCTGGTGTCCCATCAGGTGTTGTGAATGTGATTCCTTGTTCTCGAAATAGAGTACAAGAGATTGGAGGCATTCTCTGTCATTCACCCAAAGTTAAAGCTCTTTCATTTACAGGATCCACAGTAGTTGGACAGGTAAGCCTTAAAAACAGGTTTTGATGTAGGAAAAACCTATTTTTGGTATAGTCGCTGTTGAGTCCTCAAAGGAGTTACCCTCCCTGGTGTGTGCCAGCGCCCCAAGGCGATCAGACTAATATCAGAGAAATATCTTTTAGCCGGGTGTTATGCCATAATGATAAACACTATGACAAGTGATAGAGTATAATGGACTCAAAAGACAAGATGGCATTTTTTCTTGTCTACAGCGAAAGCTGTACCCAGTTTTCCTACGAAAAACCATGGGATTTGGGTAAAGGTATATCCTGCATTGACCAACAGAGTAAGGATTTTTGGTCTTTTGGCCGGCCCAAACATAAAACAAGATGGCAGATGTGCATGCGCAGTACGTAGTCACTTCTACAGGTTTTGACGTAGGAAAACTGGGTATGTACAGCTTTCTCTGAAGACGAGAAAAAATGCCTTCTTGTCTTTTGAGTCCATTATACTCTATCACTTGTCATAGTGTTTATCATTATGGCATAATACCTGGCTAAAAGGTATTTCTCTGATATTAGTCTGATCACCTTGGGGTGCTGGCGCACACCAGGTAGGGTAACTCCTTTTGAGGATGAAACAGTGACTACACTATCAAAAAGCTAAATATACTATTGTAATTTCATTATTTTCCAAAAAAAATCTTTTGGAAGAAAACTTGAATACCCATACCCTCAACAGATTACCATTTTATATATGTAACTTGCCAAGTAATTACATAGCTAAAAGTTTCTAGTATCAGCAGCTAAAAATATCTGAAATTCGTGGTAGAGATTCTTTTGTTTTGGTGTAGGTAACTAGTCCCTCCCACTTTTAGGGAAAGGGAGAAACAACTGAGCAGGGAAAACCAATTTGTTTCTGCCTGCTTATGACAATGGTTGTAAGCAGCAGCAGCTTTTGAAATGCCTTCTTCATTGATTTTGGGGATTATCTTGAAATTGGTGATGTATTTTTGCTTCGGTAGCCTTTCAGCAATTTAGATATTTAATATTGATAACCGATAACGACTTTATAACCTGATTGTGACTATTCATAACCAAAACTTTGCTTTTTGACTTGTCATTGAAGTATGTCAGACACAAGTTAGACGAGTATTCACTATTTCAGTACAGGCTGCAATGCTAGACTAACATCAGCAAAGTATGATTATCACATTAAGTACATCTTGCAGGGTCAAGTGTGTTCAGCTAGTTTGTCTTGTACTGAGTGCATGGATTGGGGACCTAAGACATGGAAAGTTTTAAATTATCTGAATGAAATGGGACATGACAAGGAAAACCCTCTTCTTAGTGGCTCTGGTGACAGCCAAAAAAGTCAGTGAAATACAAGCCATGGACAAAAGGATCAAATTTTCTGGAAGTGATACAATCTGCTCACTTACTTTTAGGATTTCTCGCTAAGAACGACAATGCTGCTAAACCATGGTATCGATCCTTCAGGATTAAAAGTGTGACAGAAATTCAAGGATCGGAAGACAAGGAGAGGGTTCTGTGCACAGTAAGAGCATTTTAAGTTTTATCTTGACAGAACTAAAGTAGTTAGAGGACCTCTAGTAACCTCCGGACTTGGGTCAAGGACCCATTACATCCTCTTACTAGAAATGCTTTGTCCTTCTTCCTGAGGGATGTCATTCGAGAGAAACACTTGCAAGTGAGAGAAGAAGACTGTTAGCTATTGAAAGTAAGAGCTCATGAAGTCAGGTCCGTAGCTACTTTATTAGCTTTCAAATACAATCTTATCTCTTGCCTCCATTCTGGAAGTGACTTCCTGGAGATGCGAGTCAGTATTTGCAACGATTATCTCCAGGATGTGGAGACAAAGTTTAGAGTTTTGTACATGAACTTCCCTGTCAGATATATACTTAGCTATAGTCTCCGATGTTCCCGACAGAATTTCAAATTCGCGGCACACTTGACAGGTAGGTCAGGTGGTCTACCTTACCCGCCGCTGGGTGGCGGGTGTACGAACCAATCCCCCTTGCTTGTCAGATTTTTCTCTGTCGCGGGAACGATAACAACTGTTGTCGGTTCCTCTCGATAGTTTTTCGATTCTCGCTTGCCTGGAGTTAATTTGGACTTCTTTTGGTGACGTATTCGCTCTGTTTGGCTTGGCATATGCTAATTGTGGACCGTTTTGATTTTGATTTTGATTTTCTTTAACAATGTCTGACCTAGATTCAGTAGCTAAAACTTCTGTTTTGTTTAGGGTTTGTGTGATTGAAGGATGTAAGGTGAGGTTACCGAAAGCTTCGGTTGACCCTCACACGGTTTACATGAAATGCAGGGGGAATGAATGTTCTTTTGCTAACCCTTGTAGTGAATGTAAGGTGTTGAATGAAGAAGAATATAAGGATCTCTCTTCTTATGTTAGGAAGTTGGAACGTGATAGAGTACGTAAGGCTTCCTCTAGAAGTTCTAGTAGGTCTAGAATGAGTGAGTTGGATGTGGATCCTAATACTAATGTAGAAGTAGAACCTTCTCTCCAAGTTGCAGCCCCTGCTCCCCGCACCGAAGGCGGCGGCTTTAAGAGCCACGATTCTATCTATGGATCAGAAGATTCGTCAGTTGGAAGGTAAGGAGAGTGTTAGTGATCAGTGCAGTGTCCCCAGTGTTGTGGAGGGTGCGTCTGACCGGCTCCTTAGTGCCTCTAGGCCTAGACCTCTTCCAGACTCCCAGTTCCAGTGGAGTAGGAAAGTCGAAAGCCGCAAGAGGGCTAGGGAGAACCCCCACCGGTCAGGCGTCCCCTCGGCAGATCCTCAAGTACACTCCCAGGCTGCCTCGGATCGGTACAAGAAGGAGCTCCTACGCCAATGCTTCTCCTCTTCGTCGTCTCCCTCTCCGAAGAGAGGTTGGAACTCCCCGGATGCGTCGCGCCCATTGAAGAGGGCTTGGAAGGCTCCCTGCAGTCCTTTGGCTTCTAGTCCGGAGGTTTTCCCGGAAGAATTGTTGTTGGAGGCGAAGAAACCCAAGAGATCCTGCGATCGTTCTTCTTCTCACGCCCCTTGTTCTGCGCCTGGTTCCGAGGAAGAAGAGCAAGATTCTCCTACTAGAGTACTTGCGGGACTTCAAGCTCAGATCACGGCGCTGACAGACTCTCTAGCCTTTAGATCGATTAGGAAGAAAGACGTTTCTCTTCCGATCAAGAGATCTAGGCGCTGCTCTTCAGAGGATCGTTCTCCTCTTTTTAGACGGTCTCCTTCATATGGGAAGTTTTCGTATGAAGGTAGGGGCTCACATGAGCGCCCCCGCTCTCCTGGCTCTCTTTCGGCTTCAAGGCGCCAGACATCGGTCGTACGCTCTATGGAGAAAGAAGTTTTTTCTCCAGATTGGATTCCCGCTTCCGGTAAGCGCTCTGCGCCTGCACATCACGCTATTTCTTCGACTCTCTCGCGTGGGTCTTCTCCTCAGCAGCCTCAAGAACCTAGAAGGCGCCCTTCTACAAGTAGGCGTTTTTCTTCCGGATGTCGCTCTCCTCGAGTTTCGGATCGTGCTTTGAGTAGACGTTTTTCTCCTGATTGTGACTTCTCTCCCTACAGACGTCAAGAGTCTGGTAGGAGCCGTGCGCCTGATAGGCGTCCAGCTGTTAGCCGCTCCCCGCAAGGCAGGCGCCAAGAGCCTACTGCACGTCGATCTCCTAGTAGGCGCTCGTCTCTTTTAAGGCGTCCTACTCCTGATTATTCTCCTCGGGGTAGACAACAAGAGTCTTTCAAGCGCCCTTCTCCGTGTAGGCGCTCTCCCTCTTCTAGACGCACTACTCCTGACCGTTCGTCTCTTGGTAGGCACCAAGAACCTCGCAAGCGCCCTTCTCCAGATAGGCGCTCGTTAGCTTTGAAGCGCCCTTCTCCTGATTGTTATCCACTTGTCAGAGGTCAAGAGTCTCGCAAGCAGCCTTCTCCTAGTAGGCGCATTTCTCCTTCCAGTCGAACTTCCGTTGATCGTACTCAACTGGACAAGAATAGAGAGCCGCGCAAGCGCTCTGCTCCCGATAGGCGCTCTTCTCCTGGCAGCCGCTCGCCTCAGGATAGGCGCACAGAGTCTGGTAGGCGCTCGCCTCCTCGTAAGCGCCCTGTGGATGTATCCAGGTCTTCTCGGGGTAGGAGCCCTACCTCTCCTTCAGCTGAGATTCCGTCTACCTCGAAGAGGGAGTCTCATTGTAGACAATCCAGATCTTCTCATCGTTCTCCGGTGGATTTGAGCTCTTCTTCGAGAGGGCGCTCTCCAACCTCTCGCTCAGCTCCTACTAGGACCCCTTCGTCACCTAAGGATCTTTCGCGCTCTCCTCGACAAGACGTCCTAGACGGTTCTGATGAGGAACCAAACACTTCTGCTGCTGTGTCTTCTTACAAGAAGCTTACAGAGCTGCTCTTGCAAGTATTTGGGGATTCCCTTACTCCTACGGCTCCTTCTTCTCCTCACTCACTTTTTTCAACGGCGAAGATAGCGAAGAGTTCTTTTTGTGTGAGGATGAAGCCGACCCTTTCGATGAAGAAGGCTCTGAGGAGTTTTGGTTCATGGATGGCTTCCAAAGAAGAAGCGGGGAAAACGATGTTCGCTTTCCCTCCTTCGAAGTTATCAGGACGCGCTGGTTTCTGGTACGAAACAGGAGAGTCCTTGGGATTGGGACTACCGTCTTCGGCTGATTCTGATTTTTCGGCGCTGGTAGATTCCACGAGGAGAGCTGCCTTTAACTCTGCAAAGACAACTTGGGCAACGGTGGGCGCCAGACTCTTAGGATTTGCGGAAGTCTGGGCCCAGAAAGGTGCGATCCTTGGACCCTTTCAATTTTGAGGAGAGGTTACCTCATCCCTTTCGTCGCAAGACCTCCCTTGACGACCACCCCAAGGGAGTTGACGGCCAGGTACAGAGACCCCATCATGAATCAAGCTCTCCATCTAGCAGTAGAACAGATGCTGGAGAAGGAGGCTATTAAACTAGTGACAGACCATCGTTCATCAGGCTTCTACAACTGCCTTTTCCCAGTTCCGAAGTCCTCAGGGGGATGGAGACCGGTGTTGGATGTAAGCGCCCTGAACTTCTTCGTAGAAAAGAAGAAGTTCACGATGGAAACACCTTCATCAGTGCTGGCAGCACTTCGTCCAGGGGACTGGATGGTTTCCTTGGATTTGCAGGACGCTTACTTCCACGTACCGATCCATCCTTCCTCGAGGAAGTTTCTCAGATTCATGATGGGGGGGAAAATTTTTCAGTTCAGGGCTCTGTGTTTCGGCCTCTCGACGGCCCCTCAAGTGTTCACGGGGATCTTGAGAAACGTAGCTCAATGGCTTCATTTGAAAGGGGTGAGGATATCCATGTACCTCGACGATTGGCTGATAAGGGCCAATTCAGAAGATCGTTGTTTGAAGGACTTGCAAGTAACAGTAGAATTGACGAAGGCGTTGGGACTTCTCGTCAATTTCAAGAAGTCGTCGCTAATTCCCGAACAAGAGTGTGTGTATCTCGGGATACAGATGAACTCTCTGAGTTTTCAGGCTTTTCCCTCTCAGGAAAGGATAGCCCGAGGATTCGAGAGAGTAACAACCTTCTTAGGGAAAGAAGTATGCACAGCGAGGGAGTGGATGAGTCTGCTGGGGACGCTCTCCTCGCTGGAGCAATTCGTTTCCCTAGGAAGGTTGCACCTGAGACTGCTCCAATTCTTTCTGCATCGGAATTGGAGTTGTCGTTCTCAGGATTTGACGTTCTCCCTGTCGTTATCCCAGGAAGTCAAGAAACATCTCATATGGTGGACAGATCCCAACCTCTTTACGAAGGGACTGTCTCTTCAATCCCAGACCCCCAACCTAGTGTTGTTCTCCGACGCGTCGGACTCGGGGTGGGGGGCGACTCTGGGAACCAACGAGGTGTCAGGTACCTGGGTGGGGGACCAGGTAGCCTGGCACATCAACAGAAAGGAGTTGATGGCTGTGTGGTTGGCTCTGAAAGCTTTCGAGCCCAAAGTCATAAGATCGGTAGTGCAGGTCAACGCGGACAACACTACAGCTCTGGCATATATCAGAAAACAGGGGGGGACGCATTCCTTCTCCCTGTACGAGACAGCAAGAGACCTTCATCTGTGGACAGAAGAAAGGGGAATCAAGCTTCTCACCAGGTTCGTACAGGGAGAAAGGAATGTAAGAGCAGATCTCCTCAGCAGGAAAGATCAGGTCCTTCCCACAGAGTGGACCCTTCATTTGGATGTATGCCAGAGCCTGTGGAAGTTGTGGGGCAGGCCACACATAGACCTCTTTGCCACGTCGAAAAACAAGAGACTGGATCCTTACTGCTCTCCGATATCGGATCCAGAGGCATTAGCAATAGATGCTCTTCTACTAGACTGGAATGGACTCGACGTCTACGCGTTTCCCCCCTTCAAGATCCTGGGGCTAACTATCAAGAAATTCGTAGAGTCCGATTCAACGAGAATGATCTTAATCGCTCCCTTTTGGCCGGCCCAAGAATGGTTCACAGAGGTACTGGAATGGTTAGTGGACCTTCCAAGATCGCTCCCTCTAAGGAGCGATCTAATCAGACAGCCCCACTTCGACAGGTACCACAAAAATCTCCTCGCTCTCAGTCTGACTGGCTTCAGACTGTCCAAAGTCTGGTCAGAGCGAAAGGCTTTTCAGCAACAGCTGCTAAAGCAATCGCAAGAGCGAGGAGGCCTTCCACCTTGCGTGTATACCAGTCAAAGTGGGATGTCTTCAGACGATGGTGCAAGAGGAAGAACATTTCCTCTTCCAGTACCTCTGTGACCCAAATTGTGGATTTCCTCATTTTTCTCAAAGAAGAGTGTCATCTTGTTGTGTCAACTATTAAGGGATACCGCAGTTTGTTGGTGGCAGTATTTCGGCATAGAGGCTTAAATATCTCCGATGATAAGGACCTACATGATCTTATTAGATCATTTGAAACCTTTAAACGCTCTCATGTTGTACCGAACTGGAATCTAGACGTAGTTCTACAATTCCTTGGATCGTCTAGATTCGAACCTCCTGGTTCAGCCTCTTTCAAGGACCTGACGAAGAAGGCTCTCTTCCTTATGGCCCTAGCTACAGCTAAGAGGGTGAGTGAGCTCCAAGCTATTGAGGGCAATGTCGGGTTTAAGGAAGAATCTATGGTGTGTTCGTTTCTTCCAGGGTTTCTTGCAAAAAATGAAAACCCATCACATCCTTGGCCCAGGAGCTTTGAAGTTTGTCGTATATCTTTTCTGGTAGGGGAAGAGCCTGAAAGAACTCTTTACCCTATGAGAATTGTGAAGTATTACCTTAAGAGGAAGGAGCAACTTTAGGCTAATCAAGATGTGCTTTGGTGCTCCGTGAAGGACCCCACTCGGCCCATGTCGAAGAATGCTCTTTCCTTCTTCCTGAGAAGTCTTATTACAGAGGCACATGTTGCCTGCAAGGAAGAGCATTTTAAACTACTGAAAGTGAAAGCTCACGAGGTGAGAGCCATTGCAACTTCACTTGCATTCAAGAAAAATATGTCTGTGCGGAACTTGATGGAGGCGACTTTTTGGAGATGCCAGTCGGTTTTCACAAACCACTACCTACATGATGTAAAAATCACGTATGATAAATGCTTCGCCTTGGGTCCTTTCGTATCGGCGGATTCGGTGCTGGGGCAGGGAGCTGAAACTTATCCTGTTTAAATTTTTGATATGTTACCCTATATTTTGTATTTGTTTTTGGTTGTCTGAAAGAGGTTGCAGGAGGCACCTCTTTTTGTCGTAGTATTAACCCTTTGTATTTTGGTTAGGTGGTCTGGTGGGTTTTGGCTCCTTGCAGAGGTAGTGGTAAGGATCTGTTATGTAAGCGGACAAGGTCCCTTTAACAGGATCTGACTTGGATTCTACCACAGAAGGGGATCACATATATATCCCAGTGGTAGATCCGAGAGTCTTTCAGCAACAGGTCACATCCTAGCTGTAGCTCTCCAGGCAATGCAGACTCAGAGACAGTATCTATGAAGTCTTCATCCTGAAAAGGTGAGAACCAAGGTTTTTATATCCTACAACATTAGTTGTTTCCCTTCTTACCTGTATTATTTAGCTGTCTCTTACCCTCCACCAAGGGTGCCAATCAGCTAAGTATATATCTGACAGGGAAGTTCATGTACAAAAATGATATTGTTAAACTACAATAAAGTTTTGTACATACTTACCTGGCAGATATATACTTAGCTATAGTCTCCGACGTTCCCGACAGAATTTCAAATCTCGCGGCACACGCGACAGGTAGGTCAGGTGGTCTACCTTACCTGCCGCTGGGTGGCGGGTGTACGAACCAATTCCACTTACTTGTCAGATTTTTCTCTTCCACCTGTCTCCTGAGGGGAGGCTGGGTGGGCCATTAATCGTATATATCTGCCAGGTAAGTATGTACAAAACTTTATTGTAGTTTAACAATATCATATCGCAGTACCTTCAGTACCTTGGGACCTTTATCTTTGAGTCCCAGGGGAGTCTGGGTGATACAATGTGTCTGGGTAACAACTAGTTTTTATGGTTGGGGTGGTGGTAATTTTAATGATAAGGTATGGGTGACAGTTTATTTTGTCTGGTTATTATATTGTTGGTACTATGCCTTGGGCAGGGGTAATTATTTAGTCCTTACTAGTGTTCAGAGGTATCCTTTGCTATGAGTCTCCCACTCGTGTAGTAGGCAATCCATGGCTGCTATAACGCCCCGCCTCTACTGTATAATTATGATGAGTACAATACTAGAGACAGTATCATCCTACTGCTGTTCTCTTAACAGGTAAGGAAACAAGCACTCTTGTAGTGCTAGCAGAAATACTTTCTCAATTCATTACACTTATTAACATTGTTTGTGAATAGAATAGTCTATGTATCCTGCCTCCTATCAACATGGGAATCAGCTATGTAATTACTTGGTAAGTTACATATATAAAAATTACATTTTTATAATAAAATTAGATTTTATATATGTACTCACTAAGTAACTACAGAATGGGAGCCCACCCACCTCCCCACACATGGACATGTGCAAAACAAATTGGTTTTCTCTGCTGAGTTTTTCCTCTCTTTCCCAAAAGTGGGGCCGACTAGTTACCTACACCAAAACACCCTGTAGATGGGTAGTGCTGTCAATGCACCTCATGCAGTGCAATGTAGCCATTACTTAAGGTTCTATGCAGCGTTCCTTCAGTCCCTAGCTGCAAGCACTTTCATTCCTTTTACTGTACCTCCTTTCATATTATCTTTCTTGCATCTTACTTTCTCCATTTCCTAATAATTGATTCATAGTGCAACTGTGAGGCTTTCCTCCAGTTACATCTTTCAAACCTTTTCACTGTCAATTTCTGTTTCAGCACTGAATGGCCTTAGTTGCCCCAGTGGTTGACATTATGCCTAAAATCTATACAATTAAATCAAATTACACACAAACAAAAGAATCACTACTGTGAATTTCACATTTTTTCAGCTACTGATACTGGAAACTTTTAGCTATGTAATTACTTGGTAAGTATATATAAAATCTAATTTTATTATAAAAATGTCATATTGTTATATAAGACAAGTCACTAATAATTATTAGCTAAATATACTTACATAGATTGTACTGGATATTTTGAGCATAAGTGTTTTCCTAAATCTCTTAAGAGATGGGTATTTTCTTAAGTATGAAAAGTTCTTTGGAATAGAGTAGTACAGTATTTGAATTTATATCCAGCAGATTTAATTGCATATAATACAATTCATGCAAACTATTTTCTATACTACAGTGGCTTTACTCCCAGTGTGGGCTCACTGTTAAGAAGCTTTCACTTGAGCTAGGAGGTGACGCCCCTTTCATAGTATTTCCCACAGCCAATTTAGATGCTGCTGTACAGGGGGTCATGGCATCAAAGTTCCGAAACACTGGGCAGGTGAGTGCATAAATGCTAAAAAGAATAAATTTTGTTGACCTGATATTTTCTCTGCATGGACAGATTTTTGTTTTTCAAAAATAAAATCTTATAATGATACTTCCATTCACTTGATTCACTTGCAGCTGAATTTGAAATGCTTTAGTAATTCTTATTTTCATTATTAAGTCTGACATTTAACAGGTTTTATGAAATAGAATTGCAAAAGTTTCCGTACGAATAACAGAGCAAGTAAACAACCATTTCCAAACACAGTAGAGGACTTTCAGCAATCCAGTTTTACATGTTTATTCATTTTATGTGGGAAGAGGCGCTATTTTTATCATAACATCACAGCATATAGTTTTTTATTCTATCATGAAATGGATTAAATTGCAGCCTCTTCCTGGTAAAGAATATGCAAAATTCTTCCTCTATAAATACAGTACATATATGTATTGAAGAAATTGAAATTTTCTTAACGTATTATCATACAGTAGTAAGAAAATTTACTATACAGGTGTTTCCATAAGTTTTTCATGTAATGAATACTTAAGGTTACATTATGGAAACACATGTAGATACAAAGTTGTATAAATTAGTGCCTTTTCATTATTGTGTAAGCAGATGCATAGTAACTCACAAGAAAGCCTCTTTTATGAAGTAACAATGAATTTACTGAACAGTATTGTAATATAAAGGGTTTTCTTCAGAGTCAGATCTGGAACCCAAAAAGCTTCTCACAGTACTATATACTACAGTATATATATTTGATTACCTTTTCAATGATTGATGATAACTGTGGTACCAGTTATCTTTGTATTTTTTGGTTTATATTTTTGTTTGACTACTTGATTATAGTGAACCCCCCTTATTCACAGACTCATGTATTCGTAGATTTCTCTCTGGAACATATACTCCCATTATTCGCGGAAAATTCGCCCATTCGGGGTTTTGTATATGAGATTTCTTTCAATTTCATCAGAAAATGCCCTTTTTGTGATAAAATTGTTAAAAAAAACCAGGTATAAACATTTTTAGTGTTTTTTTCTTGAGTTTTAACTAGCAAAACAGGCAGTTTTAAGCATTTTTTATAGGGGTTTCAACTATTCGTGGGGGTCTGGTTTCCATCCCCCGCGGATACGGGGCGAGCACTGTATTTTGAAAGAAATATATCTTTAGAAATTTCATATCCCTTGTTAAACCTGGTGTAATTTATTTTCTCTCTTTTTCCCGCAGCAAAAATAATTGCAGGCTGTAGTAATGCTTGGTTGAAACACTGTATAAGAATTGGCACTTATGTTTATTTTAAATAAGAGTGAATGTTGTGATGTCCTTACAGTTTTCAGTCAAGGTCTTAAGCAGCATCTCCAGACCGGACTTTCAATGTAGACTTGTTGGATTAAATATAAATATGGAAGATGTTTGTACATCATTTTGTTTTCATTCAGGTGCTGTGCTACTGGTAATTTTTTTTTCAAAGAATAGTGCATTATTTGTGTTGACTGGCTATGCGTTTTTTTTTTTTTCCAAAGAATAAAGCATTATTTTTATTGACATTTTGAAAAGCAAGCATTGATTGAAATATTAGTAACGAATAGCATTATAAAAATTAAAGGTACAGTTAATATAAGTTTTTTAATTGCAGTGTCTTACCAAACAATTATACAGCTGCAGGTTCCCTACATGGCAGACAAAAGATTCAAACTTCTGCGATGGCGCTGCCATCGCCGATGTAGGTGACGTCATCTCCCGCCACTTGAGGGAGGAACAGGTACAACAGACCAGGTGTCACCAATTCGTTCTCTGCCGGCTTCTGGTTAAGTTAGTACAGCCTCGTCTGTCTCTCCATCTCTTCCATGTCTCCAATCTTGAGTCCTCCTTCTCCTGCTCCTTTAACTCCTTTACCAGCTTCCCGTGTAGTTTCTCCCGACACCATTGCCAGCCTCGAAACTAGGTTCGAGAAAAAGTCCAATATTCTTGCTAGTACGGTTATGGAGTTAGGTTTTACAGTTAAGTCTTTTCTAGAAAAGGCTAATTCTAATAAAGAAGTGCCAAGTGTTTGTGCAGTGTGCTTTCTGAGGGGGTGGCTGTTTTCCCACCAGTTCTCCTAGACAAAGGTCCCTTTCCCGCTCCCCCACCTTGAGGAGAAGACATACTGGAGGTCCAACGGAGACTGGCTGGGCTTATCCACAAGCAGTTGCTTCCTCTGTCGATCCTGTAGTGTACCAACAGATTTCGACTATTATTGGAGTCAAATGATTCCTTTCCCATGAGGCGTCATAAGTGGCGCAGTTCATCAGTTTCTCGTCCGTTGAAAAGACGCGTGACTGCAGGAGATTACTCATCTCCTCTTAAGAAGTCCAAGGAAGGGGATCCCGGTCCATGTACTTCTTGTAGTGTCGTTACTTCTACTTCTCCTCAAGATCTATTTTCGACTTCAGTCTTTTTGGTCCCTCGAGGTGGTCGATGTATTTTGACGCCTTCAAAACGTTTGACACTTGTACATTCATCGAACCCACCTTTGACTTCTTGTGCAACATCTGCTTCGACAAGTATCAATCCATTGGTGTCGAAAGTTTTGACACTTGCGACTTCTGGCATTTCGACTTCTGCTGTTTCAACTCAGGATAAATCGAATCTATTCCCTCGGAAACAGTTGGAAAAGTTAATGGCTTATTTGAAGGGCAAGCAGTTGGATGTTAAGCCAGCAGAACCGTCTCTTTCTCCAGTTTTGTTGGAGGAAGAAGAGCAGGAAGCAGACTATTCCCATGTCGGTATATTCGAGTCTTCTACTGTATCTCTTGGATACGTACCCCGATTACTTTAGTGCGGCAGCTCCTAGATCTCCTGTTTCGATTTTTTTTATGAGAAGGAAGCATGTGGACCCTTTGCTTCCCAAGTTAGTTTTGTCAAAGGCTTCGAAGAAGTCTCTTCATATTGTAAAGCTCTGTACTTATTCATGCAAAATCTAAAACTCAGTCACAGATGCTAACAATGATGAAAGTTGATAACAACGATATAATAGAGAAAATTAGTCCTCACCTAAATTTTAGCTATGGAAGAGGTGTGGCTTTTGATAGAGACTTGTACGAGTTTACTGAAGAAGAAATTTTAGATATGTGTCCACCAACTGTATGGAAAGTGAAAAAGGTCCCAAATGGCAACATGCTGATTTTTACTTTTGAAGACAGTAATGTACCATCTCATATAGTAATAGAAAATGAAAGAGTGCGAGTTAGACCTTTTCAACCAAAAGCATTACAATGTTTTAATTGTTTTAAATTTGGTCATCCATCTAAAGTTTGTAAAAATAATAAGATGTGTAATAATTGCTCTACCCTAGAACATGGCCCATGCTCAGATATACCTAAATGCATTAATTGTCAGCTAGAGCACAAATCAGTTGATAAAATATGTGAAGAATTTAAAGTTGAAACAGCAGCAGTTAATAAAGCATATACAGAGCACATCAGTATTGGACATGCAAGACGACTCTTGGGAAGAGCCAAGAGTTATTCTAAAGCCCTTACTACCACAAGGGCTCCACTTCAATCCATTACTCCTTCCTCATCCTCAATGAAGGATGCCTCAGCCCCTGTGGTTCAACATTCCACCACTAGGGCTCCACTCCAATCTGCTGATCCTTCCTCATCCTCAATAAAGGATGCTTCTACTCCTGGTGGCCCGGACCATACTGGGGCCCAAGTGCTCAGCCCGTAGTTAAGGTTAGAGCACAATCGGCAAAGATGGATAAAAAAAATAAACATTCCATATAACAAACTGGATATCTCCCTCAAACCTCCCTCTACTCCACCTTCTGCATTATCTCAGGCAGAATCTCTGCCTGATTTAATGGAATTAGAGGGAAAAAAACAAATGAAGAGGGTAAGAACACCCTCATCCTCTCCTCCATTAACTCCAACAAAAGACAAAACCAAAATCAATGAGCAAACTGGCGAAGAAAAACAATCGTCATCAAAAATTTACAAGCAAAGCTTCCCATCCACTAAGCATTCAAAAATGACCTTGAATAGAGGACTACCCTCCAAAACCTAGACACCTTCTCTTCAATTTTACAGTGGAATTGTCAGGGACTTCGTGCAAAATATGAGGAACTTAAAGTGTTACTCTATAAATACTCCCCTATTGCTGTATGTTTACAAGAAACAATGCTTGATGTCCACACACCTTGCCCTAGAGAGTATACATCATATAGAACACAATATAATTTGGAAGTGGGAAGACATGGAGGTTGCCTTATTTATGTTCGCAGGGACCTTCCTCATTTCCAATCCCACTAAATACTCCTTTACAGGCTGTTGCGGTTCAAATTCACCTAAGACGAAAATACACACTCTGTTCCCTTTATCTTCCACCAAACAATCCCATCACTCGAGAAGAACTAATTGATTTACTTCATCAGCTTCCACGACCATTTCTTCTCATGGCAGACTTAAATGGCAGACATCCTTTATGGGGAGATGTGACATCAAATCAAAAAGGGAATATTATAGCTTCCATAATAGAAAATGAAGATTTAGGACTTTTAAATACCGGAGAACCCACTCATTACCATATCCAGACAGGTACAGTCTTATGCTTAGACCTTACAATATCTAGTTCCAATTGCACGATGGATTTCAGATGGAAGACGAATGATGACTGGCAAAGCAGTGACCATGCTCCCATAATAATAAATTCCAATGATGACCTACCAGTTCAAAGATCTCCACGGTGGAATGTTGAAAAAGCAGATTGGAACAAATTTCAAGAACTAAGCGAAATAGAAAGTGACGCAAATGACTTCCCAACGGCAGATGATGCAATCGATTTATTAAATGGGACATTCCATACAGCAGGTATGCATTCTATACCAAAAACTACAGGTCTTTTCAGGCGACGCCCAGTCCCGTGGTGGTGTGAAGAGCTCACACTATTACACCGAGTCACAAGAACATCACTTACACGTTATCGTAGACTCCGAACTATAGCAAACATGATAATATACAAACAGAATAGAGCGCGTTTTCGAAAGGCAATGAAAACTGCTAGAAGGCAGTCATGGGCGTCATTTGTATCGTCCATTAACCACCGAACACCTATCTGCAGTATATGGAAAAAAATAAAAAAGATTGCTGGGAAATTTACTCCCAGTCCCCCCCCAGTACTTAAAGTTAATGACAACCTCATCGCCGACGCAAAAGATGTAAGTGATAAACTCGCCGATCATTTTGCCCAAGTTTCAAAAAAATCTGACAGTTCCCCTGGATATCAATATAGAAGAAGAGAAGAACAACTGCGATTAGACTTTTCCACAGATAAGATAGAGCCATATAATTTACCCTTTACAGAAAGGGAATTTGATGCTGCCCTGGCCAGCAGCAATAACACTGCCCCTGGTCCGGATGAAATTCCCTATCAAATGTTTAGGCATATTTCAAAAAATACAAAACTATTTATAATAAGTATAATTAACAGATTATGGCATGAAAGTAGCTACCCAGTCATATGGGAATTGGCTTTCGTATTACCTTTTGTTAAACCAGGTAAAGACCCTTTTTCAGTGGTTAGTTATCGACCAATAGCACTAACTTGCTGTTTATGCAAGTTGATGGAAAAAATGGTGAATACAAGATTTGTCTGGTATTTAGAGCGTAATGGTATTTTCTCACCCTCACAATGTGGATTTAGAAAGATGCACTCGGCAGTAGATGTCCTACTGCAGCTGGAAACCTCCATATGTGAAGCTTTTGCTTCCAAGCAGCACCATATAACTATTTTTTTTTATATTGAGAAAGCTTATGATACTGCTTGGAGGCATGGCATTCTTAAGACAATTCATACCTGTGGTCTACGAGGAAAATTGCCCCTATTCATTCAAGCATTCTTGAAATGTAGATATTTTCAAGTTAAAGTGGGCAACACATTATCAGATAGACGATGCCAAGAAGAGGGTGTCCCACAAGGAAGTGTGCTTAGTGTCACACTTTTTGCTTTAGCAATAAATGGAGTCGTGTCTGTTATACCCAAGGATGTATTGAGTACCCTATTCGTAGATGATCTTTCAATATCTGTTGCTGCATCACGAATGTCGGTTGCAGAAAGGAAATTACAATTGACAATAAATAAGCTAGTACATTGGGCTGAACAACAGGGATTTAAAATATCAGCCAGTAAGACTACTGTTATGCATTTTTGCCACCTTCGGGGAGTACACCCCGACCCAGACCTTTATCTGTACAACCATAGAGGTACGCTTCTTAGGCCTCATATTCGACAAAAAACTCAATTGGCTTCCCCATCTGAAACATATTAAAACCAAGTGCCTTGAAGCTTTAAGTATTTTGAAAGTATTATCTAATACCAACTGGGGTGCAGACAGGCAGACAGTTATAAAACTACACAAATCACTTATTATTTCAAAATTACTTTATGGATGTGAAATATATTCTTCTGCTTCATCTAATCGTCTTGCTATCTTAGATTCAGTACATCATACTGGTATACGCTTGGCAACAGGTGCCTTTCGATCTTCTCCCATCTTAAGTTTATTAATTGATGCGGGAGAAATCCCACTAGAGTTATATCGACAATCATCAATTATCAGATATTGGTTTAGGGTTCAGAGAATCCCCAACTCTAAAGCCTTTGAAGCAGCAAATAGAAATTCTTTCAACAACTTTTATGAAAATCATCCAAGGTTTCCTAAGCCTTTTAGTTTTAGAGTGAAAAAGATCTTGGAAAAAATGAATATGTCAAGAAATCCTGTATGTCCAGTTAATTTACCAATTACCCCAGCATGGAAATTACCTGTAATTAAATTTTGTAAATATTTTAAAGGTATTAAAAGAGAAAAATCAGATACAGAAATCAGAGTATTATTTTTAGAACATGCTGCAGAGCACTCAGGCTCTACATTTGTTTTTACTGATGGCTCCAAAACTGATGATGGAGTCGGATATGGAGTTTTTAGTGATGATTTTAGTCGCAGAGGAGCACTACCCATCGTAGCATCGAACTTCACAGCGGAACTGTATGGAATTTTAACAGCATGGAAAACATATTGCAACCCTCCAGAATTCCACTAATATCACCATCTTTTGTGATTCCAAAAGTGCATTACAGGCACTTGAAATTTTTAATACTGATCATCCAATTACATTGAAAATCTCACAGTGGGTATTTCTACATCAGCGTAGAGGGATTACTATATCTTTTTGCTGGGTCCCAGCGCATGTAAATATATTTGGAAATGAAAAAGCAGACCAACTAGCTAAATCAGCAGCAACCAATATGATACCAAGACCAATTGCTGTACCATATAGAGACTTTTTTCCTAGTATATCAAAGTTCATTGCAAGATTATGGGAACAGCAATGGAACGAAGCAGGACCAAATAAAATGAAAGAGTTTGCCACACGTACACACCCTTGGAAATATGAATCTATGCCTAGGAAATGGGAAGTAACGATATGCCGCCTCCGTATAGGACATACAAGATTGACACATGGGTATCTCATGAGTGGTGAATACCAACCTTACTGTGATGACTGTCTCGTCCCATTGACTATTAAGCATTTGCTAGTTGAATGTCCTAGTCATCGGGAACTGAGAGAGCAGCACTTTAAAGACAAAAGAGATAGAGATGGTAATTACAGTTTGACTAAGATTTTGGGTGAAGAAGCGCAGTATGATTATGAGTGTGTGGTTTGAATTTTAAAAGAAGTTGGAGTTTTTAACGAAATTTTAGGTATTTCGCTTTTATGTATGTTGGATTTGTAGTTTTTAGCTTTGGTTTTTTAGAATGAATGTATGGAAACGTGAATAAATGTATTTATTGCCTGTTTGTGTTCTAGTATGAAAGCCTTTGCCTCTGTGCAATTTCTTATTTAATCTAAATTCATTCATTATTATCCTATATGACCTGTTTGGTCCAAGCTCGAAGAAGTCTCTTCATATTGTAAAAGACTGTTTATCAGCTAAGAGAGAGTTCAGGCAAGGCTTCTTTGCTTTTTCCCTCATCGAAGCTCATCAACAAGAGATACTGTTTCTATGTAACTGGAGAAGCTCCTTCCATGGGAGTTTCTGTCTCCTCCTAGGGGAATTTCTCCGGTCTTGTTGACACTAATTGCAGAGCGGTGTTTTCGGTGGCAAAGGTGTTCTTTTCTTCCTCCGAATTAGATCATTTGGTCAAGAACCTCTTTAAGGTTCTGGAAATTAAGAGTTTTCTGGACTGGATAGTCGGAGCTCTTGGTTCGAAGATTGAGGATTGGCCTTCTATTCCAGAAAATGTGATGTCGAATTGGTTCGGGAATCTTTCGTGTGCCGACAAATCTGTCAGGGACACTTCTGATGAGATTGCTTCACTCTTTCCCTTTGGGACTTAAGAAGAGATAACATTGGTGCTCCTTCATCGTGAAAGGAGTTACTTCTTCCCAGAAGTCTGCTTTGCTTTTCTTGCTGTTAGATAAGCAACACTTATTTCCGGAAGAAACGGTTAATTGTATTCTTTCTGCTTTGGAGAAAAAATTGAGAAATGATCTGTTGGCCCAGTCGACTAAGCGAGTGAAAGCCATCTCTGTGACTCCTGTAAAATCTTCCTCTCCTTTGCAGCAGCCTTTTCATGGAGGCAGATCCAGGCCCTTCATTAGACCTCACTCGAACCTACACCTCCCTTCCAAATCCATGACAAAACCTTCTAAGCCATCACCTAAGTAATATGACTATCCTTCATACTCTGGTAGGTGCCAGGGTGTACCTGTTTTGGGAGGAGTGGAATCACAGAGGGGCAGATCCTTGGGTGGTCCAAGTTCTTCACCTCGGTTACTCCATTCCTATCTAAACTCCTTCCCCTCTTTCCAATGCGCTAATCGCATTGTCAGCTTACTTCTCCAGGCTCAGAGAGGTTTGTAGCACTAACCAAAGAGATGGGAGCTCTCCTTCAGAAGGCGGCAATAGAGTTAGTAATCGACAAGTTGTCTCTGGGGTTTTACAACCACCTTTTTGTAGTCCCCAAGGCATCAGGGGCCTGGAGACCTGTGTTGGATGTGAGCACTCTGAACTAGTTTGTCACAAAAACAAAGTTCAATATAAAAACTACCCACTCGGTCCTAGCATCACTTCGCCAAGGAGACTGGATGGTCTCCTTGGACATTTAAGATGCTTATTTCCATATTCCAATTCATCTGGAATCAAGGAAATTTGTTTATTTGTTTTCATGGGTAAAGTATTACAGTTTCGAGCACTGAATTGGTCTTTCAACGGCTTCTTAGGTGTTTACCCAAGTAGTGGCTCCTCTAGGGAAGTGGCTACATCTCCTTGGTATCAATGTGGCACTTTACCTGGACAACTGGCATTTCTGCTCCTCTCAATACATACTCAAGTATTTTGGACTTTTCTCTCTTGGAGAAGAGTTGCCATGCCTTCAGGTAGTTAAGGAGTTCCTGAACCATCAATCTTGTTCTGCTCTCCAGTGGATCAGTCATCTGGGTATCTTATCGTCAGTAGAGAATTTTGTAAGACTCAGAAGGTTACATATGTGACCCCTTCAATTCTTCCTGAGGGCATCGTGGTGCAGGAAGTCTCGGCTGGACTCGAAGGTGTTCAACATCACGAGATCAAAGAGGATCTAGCATAGTGGCTCTCAGAACTGAGACTCTCAGAAGGCATTTCTCTTCTTCCTCTCCACCCAACCTTACAGTTCTTTTTTTACTCATCCGACATAGGTTAAGGAGCAGTCTTGGGAGAGATGACAGTGCCGGGAATATGGACGATGGAGCAGAGTTCCCTTCACATCAACATAAAGGAGTTACTAGCGGTCCATCTGGGTCTGAAAAACTTTCTTCTTTTCCTAAAAGTATCTAGAGGCTTGGCTCCCTCAACGATTAGGGATTACAGGGCGATGTTAGCATCTGTATTCAAATGCAGAGGCAGTGACCTGTGTAATAATAGTGACCGTTCGAACTTGATTAAGTCTTTAGAAACTTCTAAGTGCTCAAAAGATTCTGTGTCTTGGAACCTTGATGTAGTGCTCAAGTGGCTTTCGAGTTCTTCTTTCGAACCAATGCAGTCTTCTTCGATGATGAATCTAACCAAGAAGACATTATTCTTGATAGTGTTAGCTTCAGCAAAACGTGTTAGCGAACTCCGTGCTATGGAGAAAAGAGTTGGCTTCTCACAAGGGGATGCAGTATGCTCTTTGATGTTGAGTTTTCAAGCTCAGAACAAAAACCCCTCAAAACCTTAGCCCCTCTCCTTCACACTCAAGAATTTGGCTGATATTCTCGGTCCAGAGGAAGAAGAAAGACTCTAATGCCTAGTAAGAGCTCTTAGATATTATCTCCACAGAACGGCGAAAATAAGAGCTCCATCTTCTCGACTGTGGTGTTCGGTGAAGAATCCCTCTCGTCCCCTTTCGAAGAACGCGATCTCCTTCTTCTTGAGAGAACTTATTGTTGAAGCACATTCTCATGTCAACGCAGAAGACTATCCTGTGTTGAAAGTTAAGGCACACGAAGTCTGAGCAGTAGTGACCTCTTTGGCGTTACAACATAATTTGTCGCTGTCCACCATTCTGCAGAGTACCTTTTGGAGGTCAGAGTCGGTGTTTGTGTCTCATTATCTGAAAGAGATTGAGACGGTGTTTGAAGACTGTATTTCTCTTGGTCCTATTTCCGCAGCTGGCATGGTGTTAGGAGAAACGACATGGGGGTGGGTCCCTCGCTGTATTTTCGCCTTGTATCAAGGTTGCCGTGTTAAGGGAAGCTGGGGGTACTTTTACCTGGAGTACTCACCAGTCAATTATTTTTTATATGGTAGGTATAGGTTTTTAATATGGTGTAGGTGACTTGTTGTCCACTTGCATGCGGTATCTGGTCTTCACCCAGGGCAAGGGCAATATTGTTTTTTTCCCCTTTGTTAAGTCAGCAGTGAACTGCCATGGCTGCAAAGGAATTCCACTCTATGTAGAGGCACTCTTTGGACAGACATCCAAGCTCTCTACTACGTAAGAAGATGAGCACTGACCAGAGGCAGTATATTTTCCTGCAGTGGCTCTCTTACAAGGAAAGGTACTACAGTGCTGATCATTGTCTTTTTTCAAGGATCTTGTTATATTTTTCAATTAAGCATACATCCACAGCCCCCCATCCTTGCAATGGGTAATCAGCTGTATAATTGTGCGGTAGGACACTGCAATGAAAATGGAATTTTATGGTAGCATACTGCAATGAAAATGGAATTTTATGGTTGTGCAGAACAAATTATTGACACCTGGTCTGTTGTACCTGTTCCTCCCTTGAGTGGCAGGAGATGACATCGCCTACATCGGTGATGGTGGTGCCACCGTGAAAGTTTGAATCTTTTGTCTGCCATGTTGGGAACATACAGCTGTATGATTGTTTAGTAAGTATGCAATAAAATTTCATTTTATTATAAAAATTCCATTTTCATTTTCATGAATGCAATAAACTTAGTGCACAGTATAACAAAGTAATTTTTTGGGTTTTACAGACATGTGTAACAGCAAATCGTATTTTCCTTCATGAATCCATCCATGATGAATTTGTGAAATGCTTTGCTGCCGCTATGAAAAAAGAACTGAAAATGGGCAGTGGGCTTGAACCAGAAGTCACCCAAGGACCTATCATCAACAAGCAACAGCATGACAGGGTTTGAATACTATCTTGTTATTTCTGATTTCACTCCCATACAAGTACATAATTGTTATTAATATGCATGAGGTAGATTACGCTGAATGTTACTCTTTAGTCAAATTATTCATCATGTAGGAAAAGTAGTTTATATACTATATTATTTTGTGCTAAAGTTGATTCAACAGTTTGCATAGAGAATGTTCCTGCATATAGATGCTTTCTCACATTTATATACTATTTAATACAAACATAGTCATACTGTTTACATCTTTTTTCTGATATGTTTATGAATTCATTTGTGTAATAGTATATTTTGCATATCATCACTATATTATATAGATGTATTTTTACAGCTAGTCAACTTAGTCAAAGAAGCAGTCGCCTCAGGAGCAAATTTGGTTTGTGGAGGGTCATCCCCAGGGGGCCTGTACTACAGCCCAACAATACTAACAGGAGTTACACCAGAAATGCCTATTTCCAAAGAAGAGATATTTGGCCCAGTAGCTCCCATCATGAAGTTTAGTACTGAAGAAGAAGTCATTAAAATAGCAAACATGTCCCAAAGAGGATTAGCAGGTCAGTCAGTAGTGAAGTTATGAATTCGTTAAACTTACATCCATTTTTTAAGGTAGAAAATGTGGGACTAACCTTCATAAATAATAAAGACTTTGACCGATTTTAGTATTTTCTGTTCACAGTTTTACAAATATTGATTTTTGAAGAAATTGTGGTATTCTGTAGTTCATATTAGTTAATTATAAGGGTGTTAAACTGTTTGTAATATTTTATATTTTTTATATTATTATACCTGGTATAGTGAGTGTTTTCTCTTTAGAACCAATTGATTGGTGTCCAATTCTAACCAGTATGGAGACGTATCATAACATGTATTCATATGTAGCTTATATACAGGCCATACACAGACAAAATCAGAATCAGGATATACAGAGTAACTTGCATATAACTCACCTGTTGCCTTATGGGTTTTTACTGTAGGTGATGAGTTTTTTTTACAAAATATTTGCCATATCAGCAATGTTTCATATTTATGGTTCCAATATTTTCATCAAACCATCCAGTTAATGTCTGACAATCATTTTGTGTAAAAATCCCTTCTTTGCTACATCTTTACTTCTCTTTCATTTGTCCCACTAACCCACTTTTCCCAGACTCACACAACTTTCCAATTTTTCCCCTGCAATATACACCCTTCCATATTCTACACTTAAATACCCTGTTTCAGTCCTTTGCCACCTCCCTCCTCTCTCCATTGCATTACTTTCCCATATCCTATGCCTGTTTTCCATGACCACATATTCTCAGCAGTCCCTTGAAAAGCAGTGGATAATTTATTACTGAGCCAATGTGTCAAGTTTGTTGTCTCTTTGTCCGAACATGTCTGTCTGTTAGCATGAGTAACTGATTAGATTTGAGTGGTGATCCAAATCTGGATCCAGTACACAAAACCATGACTTGTAGGAACTCAAGTCCTAATGCTGCTGTATTGTCTTGCCTCAAAAAATGGTGTAGCAGAGGATCTTGGTCTGGTGAACTTCAGTTTCCTTGTGAGATTAGTCAATTTGTAACTGTCGGCGGTCCACCACTTACAGTGGTATAGGACGGCGATCAGTTATGTCTATTCCTGCGACTGTGATACGCAAGCATTCTGGTTCCCTTTCTCTTTCTCGTCGAAGCGACATCAAGTAGATTTTGTTCTTCTTCAGAATTGGGGAGATGACTCAAACCTCCTGAGTTAACTTCTTAACAACTTTATTTAACTCCATCACAGGTGTATAGGAAAGGTTGGTCAGATGACCGCTCTGTTGGAGAAGTATGAGTGAACTAATTTTTCAAGAGAGTTGCATCGATAGCTGACAATAGCTATCTCAGCGTATTACAAAAATAATAGATACATTCATATGACTCGGAAGTCATGTGTTTCCTTTACAGGTGATAGGTCACCAACTTCCCATGGAAGGTGTTGTGACCTGTTTACAAGACAATTGTTAATACAGATCAATGCAAACCAGGCCACTGCAAGCATTGCATGGCATGGTCTAGTTTTATGTCCTGTTATGGCTATTGATCACTCTCCTAACTCGCCAATGACCCCTTGGGTCATGGGTTTATTTACAGATATGGCAAATATCTGTATTAAAATAATGTATTGCATTACATTAGCTCGGTCAGCTACCAGCCAAGCACTGAACATAAAACTTACGTTAAATATGTTTCATAGGAGTGTGATCTTAGTCATAGCCATAATCAAGTGATTAATTAATAATATGCAAAAATTATATGTAAAATAAAAATACATACATAATAGACACTCATAAGTAAAGAATAATGCATGGAAAATACAGATCCATGTTTAAGATAAATGCATATGAATATGTTGTATATACTGTTAGTCATGAGGATACATTCACAACAGAAAGTACTATAGTTCTGCTGATAATTGCATGACATAAGAAATACATACATAATAGACTACTATAAGTAAAGAATAATGCATGGAATACAGATCCATGTTTAGATAAATGCATATGAATATGTTGTATATACTGTTAGTCATGAGGATACATACACAACAGAAAGTACTATAGTTCTGCTGATAATTGCATGACATAAGAAATACATACATAATAGACATACTCATAAGTAAAGAATAATGCATGGAAAATACAGATCCATGTTTAAGATAAATGCATATGAATATGTTGTATATACTGTTAGTCATGAGGATACATACACAACAGAAAGTACTATAGTTCTGCTGATAATTGCATGACATAAGAATTACATTCTAAAATGCATAATGTTATTAAATGAAAAGGTGGTACCATATAAGATAAAAGGTTAGCATGTATACATGAATGGTTATAATAATAGGTAACTGGTTAAGAATAGTTGTTACCCGATAAAGATACATAATTCATATATGATAATGGGTAACTGTTTAAGAATAGGTGTTACCGGATAAGGATATACATAGATATATAATTCATATGATTGTGCACAAGATATAGATTCCAGGTACGTACACGCACCGACATTTTACTATGTAGGGCTTCAATATTTTATTAGGTGCCCGTGAAGATACTTTTAACTGTACATATTTATAATTATACAGATATATAATGGAATGCAATGTCTCGGAGTTTCTTGTCATACATATTGCCAGCGTACGAACCGCTTTTCACACACAACTCAATCCCAGACAATTTTCCTCCGAGTCAAGTGAAATGGCCAATTTCAAATAGCTCTAACAGTAAACGCTTTTAGCGCGATAGGAGTGTTGTCTGGGCATGGCACGACGTTCCTCTGAAGATCCATCTGTGTTCGCCTCAACCTACGCCAAGCAAATATGTTAGCGGCGATGAGAATCACTACCGTAACACATATCACGGCCAGCAACACGTAGAAACGTAGATTCTCCTCGGCATAAGTCCTTGACGTGTGGTCCATCTCAGCTAGTTGCGTCAAACGATGAGCCACCTTCGCGTTGTATGGGAGAGGTAAGGCGGGGATAATAGTGCTTGTCCACGAGAAATTCGCGAAGTAAGCCCGTTCTCGGATGATAGTGTTAACTCCGCGGATCGTGTAGTTCCTTGACGTTCCGATACATCCATCAGCGGCGACGAATATCTGGGAGTAGGCCGTTGATCCGTCTGGACACGAGACTTGAAATCCTTCCTTGTCGTATTGCATCCACGATCCATTGTTCAGCCTGTAATTGAACTCATTATCGTCAAAAGGATAAAGTTTTTTCAGACAACCTTCGTGTGTATGGGAGAGAGAACCGTTTAGCACTATACCTAACTCGCATGAATCCATTGATATATGATGGAATTCAAAGGAGTCAGCTGTACAAACTTTATTATTCATTGCATCTGAACAGTGAGTGAATTTATCTAAGTCCTTGATGACTGTACGTATGTTTTCTTATCATGGGAAATCAATACGTGTCCCGTCAGATTGGATATTACTGGAATTGAGTTATTCGTCATGAAAGTTGGGAACGGTGCGATTTTGTATGCTTGCCAGGCATCAGAAGAATCAAAGGGAATGGTAATCATGATCCTGTAATTTTCAACGCTTACTGATATTAAACTATAATAAAACTCTATCATATGAGCATCTAACAAAGGAACATAACCCAGTTTCTCCCGTCCGTTCTCCAAAGTTAAAGTCAGATCTTTAATAGGCAAAAGATGTGGCGATAAAACACCCCTTGTGGCTAGCGTGATAGCTTCCACATAGTCTTTTGATTTCTCAATAAAATGTAAAATTTTGGTACGGATATGATCTACTTTCGAACCATAATATGCTAATGTTGCCAGCAAGTTGCACTTCCATAATCTGATCGATATTACTAGAATATTCGTTCACCAAACTCATTATTTGATTAATTGATGATAATTGTTTACGAAGTTCTGAAAAAACTAATTCATTTTCATGTTGCAAAAACTCAATTCTCTTATTCTGATCATTAATTTTAAGACGATTTGAAATTCCTAAGCCTAAACTTGCAACAGATCCAAAGATGTTTAGTGCAGCAAAGATAAACGGATTGCGTCTTTCTAGGCTATTGTGTCGCACAGTCCACATCAGCAGATCTCGAGCCAGACCTTCTGCCTCGGCAGTTTTGTTTTGCAAGTCGTATGATAACATTTCCGCGACGCTTAGTGTTCGTGCTAGCGAAATCTCTGGATTAAAAGGAAAATGACGTTAGTGCAATTGATTCAACGATTCAGCGAACCTCGACAGGTCGCTCTTTAGGTTAATTAATGACGTCATCCTCTAGTAGGAAAATCGCTTGCATATCAACTTCTATAACTATATTGCTTGCTGTAATGAAAACGTCTTCTGTTCTTTCAATAATAGTGCCATGTGAAAAATGTATATTTTTTGTTTTAGCGCTCTTCCCACACGACAAAGATGTCTGAACGAACAGTACCACTTCTAACAATATAAGCTTCATTTTGGAAACCTGCAATGAGTAAAATATATGTAATTACTCATGTTAAAAAAAATGTTTACATACAAATATATATACATAAGTTATTATACAAGTTTCATAGATACAAAAATTTCCCTCACTTCCTTTCTACCCTTCTTTTAATTTCTTATGTGTGCCAGTGGTATGATTCTCTTATCAATGAGATGGGATACATTTTTAACTCTAAATCTATTGGCCGTTAATATTTCTAAAATGTTAAACGGGCCTTCAAACTTAGATGTCAGTTTGTAGTAGAGTCCCTTGCGTACATATACTTGTATGTATACCTTATCACCCTCGGTATATGTTTTAGTTGGCTTAGCTATTTTATCATGATTTCTTTTCCTTATGATTTGTGATTCTTCTAAATTCTTACGAAGTATATTATATCGACTTATGCTTGCATCCATAACATCCTTTAGAGGGTTTGATAAATTGGTTGTAGGCGTAAATACATGGAAAGGCGTTCTAGCTGGGGTACCGTACAGTGCCTCGTGCGGCGACATTTTAATAGACACATGATATGAGTGATTAAGAGTGCTTAGGACCGCAGGTATGGCAATATCCCAGTATGTTTAAAACCTTCCTATTTGCTCTTTCCACTAGCCCATTAGACTCTGGGTGGTAGATCATGGTATTGATTTTCTTTATGCAAAGGAATTCACACAACGAGTTAAGGAAATGATTATTGAATTCTCCACCCGAGTCAGAGATTATCATGTGTGGAATTCCATGTTTACATATGTAGCACTCGTAAAACTTCCTAGCGCATTCGATTGCGGTTTTAGTTTTAAGCGCTATCAGTTCTGTATATCGAGTCAAGGCATCTTTGATTACTAAAGAGGTGCTTATTTCCTCTGTCTGACTCGTAAAACCCTGTTAATAAATCTAAGTACAGTAGTACCTCGAGATACGAAAGGCTCTACTTACGAAAAACTCGAGATACGAAAGCCAATGCGAAAAATTTTACTGCTCTACATACGAAAAGTTTTCAAGATGCGAAAGGTTGTTGCTGTAAAGTCCTGAGATTCGCCCGGACCACCGAGAACTATTTTAAAACTCCCGCGCCGCCAACTGAGTAAACTCGCCACCATCCTCCCGCTCTCCCATTGGTTCCTGATGCTAGTCACCCCATATGGTCCTGCTCTCCTATTGGTCAGCATCTACCCCTTGTGCTTTAAGTATTCTATTGGTAAAAGGATGCTGTAAATTGAAAAACTTATTCATGCAATACATTTAATAAAAAAAAAAAAACATTAGGTAAAGATAGAATAAAGAATAGAAATGAATGGTTATTATACTGTTTGGTAGTTTCAGTAGTTGAAGAGAGAGAATGAAAATCTATGGCTTACTGTGTAAAGTGATTGCTTGTCGATCGTTCGATACTCGTAAGTGCTGGATGTAAACAGACGTTTGGAAGCTTTTTATTGTTTGTTTATTATAGTTAATGGTTACTTAATAATTATTTGAAATGAGTACACGCAATACATTTAATAAAAAAAATTGTGAATTAGATATCATAAAATATAAAATAAATCAGACTGCCAACAAATAAGTACGTATTTTTTAGAATTCTTCCGTTTTATTATTACGTTACGTATACGTTTCATTATAGCTGTCAGTAACTCGGTATCTCCATTAGGTAAGATAGAATAAAGAATAGAAATGAATGGTTATTATACTGTTTGGTAGTTTCATTAGTTGAAGAGAGATACTAATGACAATTTATGGCTTACTGTGTGCTAGGAAAAATGATTGCTTGGCGCTCGTTCGATACTCGTAAGACGGGTAAGAGCTGAATGTAAACAATCGATTGGAAAGTTTGTTTTTTGTTTGTTTGTGTATTATAGTTAATGATTAATTAATAATTATTTGAAATGAGTACATACTGATTATTTATACATTTTATTGGCATATTCTAAGCTTTTAGCTCTTAGGTTTAGATGTCAGAATCATAGACTAGGCTACAGTAGCAACCGCTAACATAGGCTAGGCTTATTGCTAAGGGACATATGCTAAAGTCCTAATATATGCAGTAAAAATGGGGTTGAACATTACATGTAGTTGAATATTACTCAAGTATGTACAGTATTTTGCCTTTTTGGAGTCATATTTCTTCCGTCGGATCGGTGTTGTAACCCTAGAACATGTGTTTTAGGCCTGGAAATATAATTTACTGGGGTGTTTTTGAGGGCTTGGAACGGATTAGCCATTTTACATGTAAAATGCGTTCCAAGATACGAAAAACTCATAATACGAAGGCCGCCTCAGAACGGATTAATTTCGTATCTTGAAGTACCACTGTATACTCTTTCAAAGGGTTGATTGGGCACGGGATAAGCCCCTAGGCTGACAGGTGTCTTCGTGTGCCCTATGTTTTCCTGACAAGTGCGACAATTAGCTATGTGCTTTTTTATATCTGTAAGCATCGTATGCCAATAAAATAATGATTTGGTTTTCTGTAACATGATAGATAACCCTGGATGGCCATGTAATGGATTTGCATGCAACTAATTTAAGACAGTTGGTATAAGTGAGATTGGTACTACTACCTGGTCATTAGTCACCTGTGGTGTGTTGCGGGTTTTCCTTGTCATGGATCTACACAGAATATTATCCTCGATTATATAATTCTGCTGCGTATACTTTATATATTCCTTTTCATTAGGATTTCCGTTCAAAGCATCTATTATTTTTTCTAATTGCTGATCTTTTCTTTGTTCAGTCTGTATTAGTTCAATGCTCCAGCCCAAGTCTTCCTGTTCAGATACAGTTTTAACAATAGGCATGGATGTTGATATATCTATTAATTCAGCTAATGGCTCCGTACAAGATGACGCGGGGTTGCGTGATAATGCGTCAGCAATGACATTTGCTTTCCCAGGTAGATACCCGATCCTCGCGCCAAAGTCTTGGATGATCATATGCCACCGAGTTCGTTTGGGACTGTGACTAAAGCCTTTAAAGAAGTCGGTTAGGGGCTTATGATCAGTAAGAACCTTGACGGGATAACCGTATATTATGAACTTAAAATGCACTAGTGAGTTAACAATAGCTAGCCCTTCCTTATCTATTACCGCATATTTACTTTCGGAAGGTTTTAGTTTACGTGAATAAAAAGCTATAGGGAAAAACTGTTTGTCATATTGCTGAAGCAATACCCCACCTACTCCTAGGTCTGAGGCGTCTGTTGCAATAAAGAATTCCTTATCGAAGTCAGGAAATTTTAATATAGGAGAACTACACAGTTCATCTTTCAAGGTATCAAACGCCTGTTGATGCTTCTCAGACCATATGAAATCTACGCCCTTCTTCGTAAGATCGGTTAGGGGAGCAGCTATTATTGAGTAGTTGCGTATGAACCTCCTATAGTACCCACTACACCCCAGAAATTGCTGTATCCCCTTGACGTTAGTAGGTATCGGAAAGTTACGGATAGCCGACACCTTATCGTGGACTACTTTAAGACCTTGACTAGACTCCGTAAAACCTAAATAGACTAGTTCTGTTTTGAAAAATTCACACTTACTTATCTTTACCCTTAAATTATGCTGTCTTAGTCTCTGTAGCACTAGCTCCAGTTTATTTAGATGTTCTTCTAAGGTATTAGAAAAGATTACAAGGTCGTCCATATAGGCATGTAGGATATCCCCTAACAAGTCTCCAAACACTATGTTAATCATTCTAGTAAATGTTATTGGGGTGCAATGTAAACCAAAAGGCATACGCAAAAATTCATAATGTCCCCTGGCTGTGCTGAAGGCGGTGTATGGGATACTCTCTTCTTCTAAAGGTATCTGGTGAAAGCCTTTAAGTAAGTCCAAACTGGTAAAATATTTGTTCTGACCTAACAAAGATAAAATATCGTCAGTACATGGCACTGGGAATCGATCAGGGATCGTTTCCTCATTCAAGCGACGGAAATCTACGCAGATACGCCAAGTTCGATCTTTTTTCGGTACGACTATTAACGGAAAATTATAAGGGCTGTTCGATTTCCTAATGACTCCTTCCTCTAGCATTTTACCTACTTCATCGTTTATCTCATTTTGGAATTTCATAGGGAGTCTGTACGAAGGTACTTAGATAACTTTCTGCTTGTCTTTTAACCTTATTTGGTGTTCTATGACATCCGTTTTTCCTAAGGATCCCTCAGTAGTGGAGAAAACATCATGATATTCAGTTAAAAGATCAAGAAATTTCTGCTGAATTTCCTCTTCTTGAATGTCTTTATTGATTTTACTTTTAATAGATTGCAAAAGGGATTCATCCGCAACTGCAGCGTGATTGATTTCAGCGACGGTAAGAATGCGATGTTTATAAACTTCCACATCCAAGATATGTTGATTTTTGTGGATTACTAAAGTGGTATTCAAATGATTACAGACTTCAATGTTACATTGTTGTTGTGAGCCAACTTTATTATGGCTTGTGTGACGGACAATCCATTAGTTTTCAGAGTGTCGGAAAGGATTAACATTTCAGATCCCGGCAAAGTTTTCTTTACTCGCACTAATATATTCGAAGTTACATTCGGCTCGAGAGTTTGCGTGCAAGCTGATATTACGGGTGAGCGAGAATTCTGTTGGGTCGCATGGATTATTTCTTGATTCATGAGACAAGTGATTGGTTCCTCAACGTACGTTACTGTTTTATTGTATGTCTCCTTTTTGTCCAAAACTGATTTTAAGGTGTTAGAAGACTTATAGAATTTTCCTTTGATATACACGCCGTGTTTGGCAGGGGCTAAGGTAATATTTTGAGTGCCCATAGACGGTTATCCTATAATTACAGCTGGATACATATCAATGTTTTGTACAACGATAAAGGTATCGGTAAACGTGTGCTTACCGACCTTGTACTGAATATGAGTTACTCCTACCACATTTAATTCATTATTTCCAATACCCGAGAGCCTTACTCCGGACTTCTCTATAGGGAAGTTCGAAAACGACATGTGGTGAGTCCGCAAATCCATGATATTACGTGGACTACCAGAATCAAAAAACAGTGTGAAGGATCGGTGCTCTAAATTTACTGCATGTAATGTGGGGCGCAATTCATTTTGGCTTATTATGGCGTGAATTTGTTGAAAATCTACTGGAACCTGCACTGATTTTTTGGATTCGGCCGTGTGTTTCATACGAAAATCGATTGTCTCACAATGATCTGGTAAATGATTAAATTGGTTATTTGATACAAAAGATGTTGATATGAATGACCCAACATCATCCTCTCCCCCATTGGAGTTGACTACGTGGTATTTGCTTTGCTTTGCACACTCGGAAAATTCGTCTGACCTTGTGAGTTTTGGCTAGACGGCCCGGGAACAGAGTTACTTGAAGCACGATTTGTTTGTTTCTGATGTTGAACAGCGTTGCTGTTCGTCTGCTTCTTCTTGTAGTACTGAGGATTCTTCTTCTTGTTTTCATTGGCAACGGTTTGCGTGTTTCTAGGATTCTGCTGTTGATTTCGGGAGAAGCAACGATTATATAAATGAGTGGAGCTGTTATGAATTGAACAATAACGCGTCCTACAGTCTGAAATCATGTGTCCTGGCCGCTTGCAATTGTAACAAGTCATCCCTGCAGCTTGATTATTATTAACTACGTTTACTTGTTGTGGCTTATTTTCATTTTTTGCAAAAACTTGAGTAAGCAAGGGATCGAGGTCAGTACACTTAGACATGTGCTTTTTGATCTGTTTATACACATCTAGTTCCGTACTGTCGGGCGTTAGCTTTTTGTCAAAACACCGTACTAAAGCTTCAGGCAACATAACTGTCATGCATGTCAGGTAAATCAACCGTATGAAATCTTTCACGGCGATATTGGCTCTTGTAACCCAAGTGGGGTTACGTAAGTTATCTTGATATTCATTTAGCCGGTCGGCAATTACTTCCGCCCGTTCTACAACATTAAGCTGAGTCATAGAGGCTTGATTACGCGTAGAACTCAAAGAACCCATAGCTAAATTTACCTCCAGGACCCTGAATAGGAAAAATTAGTGTCCTGAACCAAGTTAATGTTACTTCCGGGTTTTTGGGTGTGTAGGTGTTCCTCTTGTATTCATGTTTTTTCTGACTGATACAACTCCTAGCTGTTTTACCAACACTGTATAGATACGAACGTCCACTGCGTAAACGCATATTCAATATAAGATAAAAAAGGTGTTGCAGATAATACCAGAGTCCCCCAAAAAGGGATTTTGACGTAGGAAAAATCTATTTCTGGGTGATTGGCTCGTGTCGCCCTATGAAAGGATCCTTAATATCATTCTTTCTAGGTAAAATTAATCTAAAATTACCAGAGAAAACAAAAATTAAGAAAATGTCAGTAAAACTGACTCGCTCACTCTTTAAAAGAAGTGTCGGTATGAGAATAGGGGCGAGTGGGATCACTACCACGAGACATTCACCATTTAGACCTTCCAATCAAAATCCCCACTAGAGAGAGCTGATACCAATGGGCGATGCGGCCGCTACTACTACTACTAGGGACGCCACGGACAGCAGCGCCCCTAGCGGTTATCCTTAATCTATGAACATCTTGTCCTGCAGGGAGGGCAATCAATACAGGGTGGGTTTCATAGGGCGACACGAGCCAATCACCCAGAAATAGATTTTTCCTACGTCAAAACTCCACTTTCTGGGCTCAGCTCGTGTCGGCCTATGAAAGAGTACCAGAGAAACAGACAAGATGGGAAAAAGGACAAATGAAAATCAGTTGTAAAAAAGAGGGATATAATATAAGTGAATCAGTTATTACAGAATATAAACTAAGTACTTAAAGCTAACTTATTCTAAACAATGACATAAAAGAAAGCCAGTAATGTAAAGTACTTAAAATTAAATTATAGTAAACATAGTAAAATACAATAATGCAGTGCAATTTAACAAAATAGATTCACTTAAATAATGTATTTACATAATATACAAACACATTGTGTCCTACCCTAGCTTAAAAATAAGGGTAGGTACACTGAAGTACATTATAAGTACATAGTGTGGATGTCCCTAGCGAAAAAATAAGGGACAATCCACCAATATGATCTCAACGGCTAAAGCTAGAGTATCCGAGTAGCATGGCGATAGGGTGAGGCATGTTGGACGAGGTAGGTAGAAAGGAGACCTGGATCTATACTATGACTACTATACAGTATCAGGAGAAACAATGTTTCCCGCTGCTACTGCAGAAAATTTTAAAGATTCCTAAGGACTTTAGATAGTGACGTTTAAAGACTGTCGGAGATTTCCATCCAGTATACTTTTTAAGATCCTCAAAGTTCATATGTTGAAGTAGTTAATTGAGGTGGCTACTCCCCTGATGTCATGTGCTTTTGGAAATGAATCAGGATTGGCTTGTTTAATGAAGTAAAGGATCTGTTGTCTAATACCTTTTACTGATAAAGTACCACCTTTTTCTCTCATGAAGAGAGAACCTGAGGATCTTGAGGATGTACGAGATAGAAAGGCTCTTAAAGTTGATACTGGGCAGAGAGAAGGATCTTGCGGAAGTGGGATGACTTTCCAAGGAGCCCACCTTGCAAGAGGATCCTCATTTTTAGCCAAAAAACTACGATCCGGAGCAAGCAGAACTTCTCCTGAGGGGAGGAATTAAACCACATGACCCGCATCTCTGGATAGAGCCGACAGTTCTGAAATTCTAGCTCCTGAAGCTAGGCTTAATAAGAATAATGTCTTTCTAAGAAGCATTATGAATGTACAAGACGAGTTGTCAGTATCTGATGCTAGTTTGAGGACATCATTTAAGAACCATGAGACTGTAGTAGGCCTTTGAGAAGGTCTAAGTCTAGCACAGGCTTTAGGGATAGACGTAAAATAAGATTCAGTCAGATCTATCTGGAAACCTAACTGAAAGATCTTATTCAAAGCCGATTTATGAGTAGTAATAGTGCTAGCTGCTAAACCTTTTTCAAACAATGATCTGAAAAAGGATATAGCTAAGTTAACTGTCATGGTTGTAGTGTTTGATTCTTTCAGGAAGGATGCTAATTTTTTAACAGCTGAGTCATATTGTCTAATAGTTGACTCTCTCTTATCTGATTCTAGGAAGAGGATGTTTTGGTGGATCAATGTTAGCATCTTTATTAGCCGCAAACTTCATGAAGTCCATAAAGTTAGGGTCTGAAGAATTCCTGAGGAAGCAAACACAGTCCTCATTTGTACTGATTGTGACAGCTTGGGATTGGGAATCCGTTGAGGTCGGAGACCCAATTCCAGAAGCAGAGGATACCAGTTGCTCTTGGGCCAGTCTGGAGCAATCAGGGCTACTAGTCCCTTGAAAGTCCTCAGCTTGCTCAAGACTTTCAAGAGAAGATTCACTGGAGGAAAGACATAAATTTTTCTCCACTGATTCCAATCTAACGACAGGGCGTCCGTGGCATAAGCCAGAGGGTCCAGGTTGGGGGCCACATAGCAAGGGAGCTTGTGGTTCGCTTGTGAGGCGAAGAGATCTACTTGGAGACCTGGGACTCTCCGGCATATCCACTGGAATGACCTGTCGTCTAGGGACCATTCTGATTCCAGAGGGACCGACCGGGACAAAGCGTCTGCTATCACATTTCTTACCCCCGCCAGGTGAGTGGCGGACAGATGCCATTTGTGTTTGTCTGCTAGTGCAAAGATGGCTATCATGACATGGTTCACATGTTTGGATTTGGACCCTCCCCTGTTGATGCAATGAACTACCACTGCACTGTCCAAAACTAGTCTTAGATGAGACTTTTCCGGGGGAAGAAGTCTCTTCAGGGTAAGAAATACTGCCATTGCTTCCAGAACGTTTATGTGGAGCTGGCGGAACTGAACTGACCAAGTCCCCTGAACTTGTTTGAATTGAGAATATCCCCCCACCCGGACAGGGAGGCATCCGTGTGAATGGTTAACACTGGAAGGGGATATTGAAGGGGTACCCGTTTGGCCAGGTTCTTTACTTTTGTCCATGGACGGAGTTGATTGCGAAGGATCTGTGGAATTACTGACAACTTGTCTCGAGATTTGGCGTTTGCTCTCGATCGCCAAACTCGATTTATATCTTTCAGCCTTGCTTTCAGGAGGATATCTGTCACTGAAGCAAACTGAAGAGAACCTAGGATTCTTTCCTGGCTTCTCCTTGATGTTTGCTTGCATTTGAGAAATTGTCTCACAGACTTGGCTATTTCTTTTCGTTTGGCCACTGGAATTGACAGATTGTGGGAAGACAAATCCCATTGGATTCCTAGCCACTGAAAACGAGACTCCGGAGTAAGTCTGGATTTCGTTTTGTTTATCTGGAACCCCAGATGTTCCAGAAATTGAACTACCTTTTTCGTGGCTTTGAGACATTCCTCGACTGTTGGTGCCCAGATCAACCAATCGTCGAGGTATGCTGCTATCATTATTCCCTGAGTTCTCAATTGTTGCACCACTACTTCTGCTATTTTCGTGAATACCCTGGGGGTGGGCTACATTCAGACCGAAGGGCATCACTGTGAATGAGAATGTCTGATTTCCTAGTCTGAATCCTAGGAATGGGCGGAAGTGTCTGGCTATAGGGATATGATAGTATGCTCTGTAAGATCGATGGAGCATGTGACGGCTCCACGAGGAAGTAAGGTCCTTACCTGCGAGATGGTAAGCATTTTGAACTTGTCGCAACGAATGAAAGAGTTTAGCCTTGACAAGTCTAAGATTACCCTTCTTTTTGTTGAGCCTTTCTTTGGCACGCTGAATAAGCGACCTTGAAATTTTAGATGCTTGACTCTCGCAATAGCTCCTTTCTGAAGGAGTTCCTCCGCATAATCTGTCAATTCCTTTGATGGTACTTGATGGAATGATTTGATTGGAGGGGGATCTTTGATCCAACTCCAACCCAATCCCTTGGACACTATGCTCTGTGCCCAATTGCTGAACCCCCACCTGTGACGGAAAAGGAACAGCCTCCCTCCTACCTGGGGAGCCTCACTGTTGTTGGGCGGGTTGACCTCCACGCCCTCCTCTGAACTGCCTACTCCTTGCCGCTCTTCCTGTGCCACGCTGGCGAAAGTGGCCTCTCGCTCTGCTACCTCTCGACTGCCTATTAAAGGGAGGGTAAGCCATTACCTTCATACATAGGGTTTGAAGGCCGGCGAGAGTGCGTAGGAGGTCGAGGGTTGCGACTGAGGAGACAACAGGAGGATGGGTTGGGTCTGCTTCGAGGTTGAAGGTTGTCCCTGTTGGATAACTGGGACGGCCTGAACGAATTGCTGCTGCTGCTGGTGTTTTTGGTAAGGCTGGAACCTTTTACCAGACTTCTTTAGTTTCTTACCAGCAGCGGGGGCGGATTCTTGTTTCCTCTTAGAGGAGATACCCCACCTAGCTCTAAGGCTCTGGTTGAGCCTAGACAGCCTCGTGGTGCACCTCATTTACAGCGGACTCTGGGAAGAGGTCCGCTCTACCACATGCTGGAAGCCAGGAGTCTATTAGGTTCGTGCCTAATAGTGCATTCCTGCAGAACGTGCTTTCGGCAATTCCTCCTAGCTTGAAGAAGTCGAAAGCATCCGTCTGAACCGTTTGAAGCTGGGACTTGGCCAGATCTTAAGTAGAGGTTCTGTGCCATACGATAGAGCAGCCATCTCCGTGATAATTAGAGAATTGAGGGATCTGCCAAACCTAGTTCGAGCGTCGAACTCTGCCTGGATCAAGGAATCAGGCAGCCTTGGGAGCTTTTCGCCAAACTGGTCCATTGCACAGTCCGGTTTGAGCTTACCAAGCGTGAAAGTGGCAGGCAAGTTCTCCCACAATTCTCCGAAGGCTGGAAAGAGCGGAGAAGTAGAATCCGCTTCCCTCAGCTGTGGCATGGGCTCATCCTTGAGGACTGCCTGAAGAGTCGCTTCCACTATTTTGGTAGCGAACGGAAGAGAAGCCTCCTCCTCCGTCGCAAAAATAGTAAAAGGACTCTTGAAAGCCTGGAGCTTAGTGTTGGTACACTCCCAGTCCTCAAGGCAGTGAACCCATTCGCGTTGAGCGTGCTCTCTACTATAGAGCACGTTCTCTCTGGAGATCTTGTCCTCCCTAGTGAGGGCCGCTACGGTCAGCCTAGCATATCCAATGCAAGGCTGCGTCAATCCCGGAGGATAAAACTCGAAGTCCTCAATCCTTCGAGTTCCACACTCCGGGACAGAGATCATACCGTCCTTGAATGGAGCGTAAGCGGCCACTCTCCATGGGTTCTCCATGGAGAAGGCTGATAGCGACTCATAAGGTGGTAGCTGGAGAATACCAGCACTTGCTACTGGGGAGACTGGATGAGGAGCCTGAGCAAGCCCAGCTACTCGGTCCTCATTCTCTCTAACTCTGTTAGAGAGATCTTGGATGGACTGGCCCGACTGAGTCAAAGTGCTCGACAGTTGTGCGAACATCTGTTCGAACTTGGTTCCGAGGGCGGAGACCTGTGAGCCTACCATCTCTCCTACCTGTTGCATCACCACTGCTGAGAAAGCAGTGGGATCAAAGGTGCTAGGTCCCACTACTCCAACCGGCGTTGCCGGAGTGGATGCGGTGGAGGCCGGAGAAGACATTGGCTCAGCAGGAGCGCGAGCCTTCTCCTTAGAAGCCTTGCTTCTAGAGCTCTTTGAATAGGAAGAGCTCGGCTTAGCCTTCACTGCGTCAGCATAGGAAGTCGAAGACTTCTTAGCTGAAGAAGACGACGACGACTTTTTAGAAGTCGTCTTAACAAGGGTCTTCGGTTCTCTCTGTCCCTTCACCTTTGGGGGTACAGAGAGAGCGGGAGAGCGGGCAGGGATCTCAGATCCTGAAAAGCCTTGGAAAGAAGCAGTAGAAGAAGGGACAGGAGAAGATCTTCTCAGGAGCGCCCAAGGAAAGACCTTGGGCACCCGACACACCTACCTCAACCAACAAATCCTCCGCACCTACCGCCATAGGCTCAATATTAAGGTCCAAGGTTGCGACGTCTGGGACCGTCTCCTGCAGTGGCCACGGCCCCGAACGACTGCTGCACCTCTTGCTGGATGGAGGCGATGAGAGGGGCTGCAGAGATGGGGTCAACATATCCTGTTGACTTGCCGCCGGGGAAGATCTGAACGGCCAGCTTCTTGTCCAAGATGTATGGCTGGCCCTTGGCGGCGTTCTTCCCGAAGCCGCCCACCCAAGCCTTCAGGGTTGCTAGGGCGACTTCCCTCACACCGGCAGCCTGAAAGAGAAGGTGAAATGAAGCTTCTAGTGGCGGGGACGGGGGTTAACAAGCTTATGACTAAGTGTTGTTAGTAATACGATAAAGAAGTCTACAATCGACTTACCCCCCCCACCAGCTGACTGACAAGGTCGTAACAGATGGCGCAGGCTTCCGGGTGCCAGACGATCACGGCGTTGTGAGTCGTGGCACACGGGGCGGGGGGTGAGATCTGCACTCATCGTGGGGCTCAGGGGTCGTACAAAGTCGCATTGCACCCTAGGACCTGACAGTTGGTAGCCTGTAAGTGGAAAGATACCTAAGTATCAGGAGAACACTTACAGCCTAACAATTGCTCCGCTGCATGCCGGAGCGAGAAAGTTAGATTAAACCAGAAGCCCGCCATAATACGTGTGGTAACAAGATGGTTGGAGTTTGTCCAAGGCTACGCCGGAGACAAGAGAAAGAATCCAACCAGATGTGGTGGTGAAATATGAAACCACGACGGAAAACGATGGAGATGGTATACATACAATTATAATTCTAGAAATTCATCGTAAAATTAGGGTATATCCTTAAAAATAACGAAATAAATATTAAACTTTTCCCCCCGTCTACTAGAAGAGTGCCCGGGTAAGAAGCAAGCTCTCTTCTGGTAGCGGGGAAAAAAAGGGAAGGATATAGTAGGCAAGCCATAGACCACTAGTAGTGACCACCCCGCCCGCTGGAGCGGAGCCAGCGAACTATAACCAAAGGTGCCCCGGCTGCGGCGGAAGGCTCCGTTCGTTATAGTGGGGGAAAGGTGGACTGAGCAACTGGGGGGGGGGGGGGGGTTCCCGGCGTAACGCGGCGGGAGAGAGAGAGGGGGGGGTGGCCTACTCCTCCCCGTCCCAACAACTACCCGCTCGGTGACCCGGTACCCGAAACAAGTGGTCGCCCTATACCCCAGCTGGGGAGAACCCCTGGCCTCCTCAGAGAAGGAGGGAGGAAGGCTACTGAGGTTGTCATGGCAACCAAGGGGTCCCCCAGACCCCTCCCTATACCTGGTAGGGAGGGATGGGGAAGGGTAAGGTGCGATGGAACACGTGACCGCAAGTGGCCTAAGCCGCGATAGCAACACAACCGTGGAAGGGCACGAGAACCAGGCTGTACCAATACATGGGACATGCAGCTAGGCTAGCCTAACACCCTAAATAGAACTAAAATTACATCGTAAAGATGGAAAAGACACTTTTAGTAAAAGAAAAAGAAGCCCAGGAGGAGGCAAACTGTTCCGAGGAACAGAAGCCTACTCGGAGCCAGCGATAGCCGATGAAGAGCAAGAGCCGGGATGCTGGGCCAGAAACACAGAATAGCCCTAAATACCAAACTAAGAGAATTGGTAAATGGCCTAACCTAGCTAAAAAGGCGATGTAAAAAAACGATGAACGTGATATAGTAAGCCCATAAGTATAAGAAGTCCCAGTATGGAAGACCGGGAATTCTTAACATGAGGCAGCATGGCGCCGCCACGAGTCGACCGGGAAACCGTATATGACCTATTAGAAGGAAAATACTGGTCCCTGGAAGACTAAAATACGGTAAAATACTACTTATGAGGCACTTAACTTAGCCGATGCGATGGCAGCACGTTCCATGATGGAGAAGGAGGTAAATCCAAGAAAATTAGCACACGAGCAAAAAATGCGTACAACGCTTACCGCTAATAATTAAGGATAACTGCTAGGGGCGCTGCTGTCCGTGGCGTCCCTAGTAGTAGTAGTAGCGGCCGCATCGCCCGTTGGTATCAGCTCTCTCTAGTGGGGATTTTGATTGGAAGGTCTAAATGGTGAATGTCTCGTGGTAGTGATCCCACTCGCCCCTATTCTCATACCGACACTTCTTTTAAAGAGTGAGCGAGTCAGTTTTACTGACATTTTCTTAATTTTGTTTTCTCTGGTAATTTTAGATTAATTTTACCTAGAAAGAATGATATTAAGGATCCTTTCATAGGCCGACACGAGCTGAGCCCAGAAATGATAATATTAAAGACAGATAATGTGATAAAGATATTTCTGAAGAACTTCTGGAAGAAAGAGAAATTAGCAACAAAGAGAAAAAAAAATTCTGCAGGCGAGAATTCGTAGTTGAAGATAGATTCCTGCAATGAAGGAAGATTAAGATTACGTATAACTCACCCCAGGAGTAATGGACGATCGACTCGTGATGTAAAGCACTTCACTGACAAAACCTGAATGGATAAAGGATGTACTTAGCTTTAGTATAAATGAAGGAAGATTGTTGTGTTGTGATGACGTCACAGCCTCTCTCTCTCGACTTGCTCCGTGGTTGACCCAATATCTTCGCCTTGACTTCTGGTCGTGCGTTGTTTATTTGTTGAATGTTTCGCTTCCCATTGAAGATCCGATGCTGCATTCACGTCCGGTTTGATTCTTGAAGATATGTGATGAAAGTCATTCTCTAAACGTTGATTTAGCTGCTTGAATATGTCTCGATGAAGGACATTTCTTAGTTTTCGTAGGATGTTTACAGTTGCCTATGTTGATTGAAGATCCTGTTCCTTCTGTTTTACTTCTGATTAGTTACATTCTCGATGATTCCGTTTGTTTCGGTAGACGGTAGATGTAGACACGCTGCCACCATAATGTAACTGTCGGCGGTCCACCACTTACAATGGTATAGGACAGCGATCAGTTATATGTCTATTCTTGTGACTGTGATACGCAAGCATTCTGGTTCCCTTTCTCTTTCTCGTCGAAGCGACATCAAGTAGATTTTGTTCTTCTTCAGAATTGGGGAGATGACTCAAACTTCCTGAGTTAACTTCTTAACAACTTTATTTAACTCCCTCACAGGAGTATAGGAAAGGTTGGTCAGATGACCTCTCTGTTGGAGAAGTATGAGCGAACTAACTTTTCAAGAGAGTTGCATCGATAGCTGACAATAGCTATCTCAGCGTATTACAAAAATAATAGATACATTCATATGACTCGGAAGTCATGTGTTTCCTTTACAGGTGATAGGTCACCAACTTCTCATGGAAGGTGTTGTGACCTGTTTCCAAGACAATTGTCAATACAGATAAATGCAAACCAGGCCACTGCAAGCATTGCATGGCATGGTCTAGTTTTATGTCCTGTTATGGCTATTGATCACTCTCCTAACTCGCCAATGACCCCTTGGGTCATGGGTTTATTTACAGATATGGAAAATATCTGTATTAGAATAATGTATTGCATTACAAATTAACTAGACTAGATTATGTAGCCTCAACATTTTAACCTGTCTTGTTACACAGTAATACATTATATGGTACCTTGGTGCACATGCATATCCTATTTCTCCTTGAACCTTTCTCACCATGGAAGTAGGACGGCTACATTCAGATGAGGCATGATTTTGTTTCAAAAAATTTGCTCATTATTATTATGTAAGAAACCCTCAATATGCACCCAAGATGTTTACATTTTTACTGGAATGCTAAGAATTGCATGGAACTTATCATCTAGAATCCACTGTACTTAGTTTTAATTGGTGTCATTAAATTTGAATGATAGATTATCTATTCTAACTTGTCATATAAAGATGTTTATATACTGTTATCTCTCTCTCTCTCTCTCTCTCTCTCTCTCTCTCTCTCTCTCTCTCTCTCTCTCTCTCTCTCTCTCTCTCTCTCTCATTTACAGTTATTTAAGTTTTTCTTCGCTAACTTTACAAGCTTTCTAACTCTTGTGAGAATGGAGAGATCAGGACACATTTCTATAAACCTACTCTTGTGTTTGTTGACCTAAGCAGTGAATTTGGTACTTGGTGGTCTGTCAGTTATAATTAGTCACAGCTGTGTTTAGAAATTAGGAGAGAAAAGATAAGACTTGGGTAGTAATTAGTTTTCCATCAAACTACAGTCATATTTTTCCTTTTAGTTATATCAATTCCCTTTGGTCTCTTCTTGCCTTAGCTGTACAACTTCTTAAATTTTATTTCTCATTTGAGACATACTCCTTTGGGCAATCTGTACGAGTGGCAATGTATGTCAGTCCGTATGAGAGGCTATGTATGTGACTCAGTGGCCTCATCTAACTAATGTCTAATTCTAATAATCGTTATCTTTTTACTCACATAAACTTCTGCAAATGAAAAAAATATTTAGATACTGATAGTCTTGACCTAGAATTACCAGTTTTGCTATTAAACTGTTCAAATGTATTGGCATGTATTAAAATTTGAAGGACTTTAGAATTAACAAGTTAATGTGAGGGTTCTGCACTCGTGCTCATGCACTTTATCACATAAACACACACATGCATAGGCATACTTAAAGAGGTACTTCCTAAAGATTTTTGTTTGGTGAAAACAAGTGAACTGGATTTTGAGTATTATCATTTTTTAGTTTTTTATATAGGAAATATATGAAAAGCAGTGTCAACAATATTATCTACCTTAAGATTGAAGAGATTCCTGGAAAAATGCAGCACAAAATTGGCACTCTTCAGCTCTCACTGAATCTCGAAAAACAAAATCCTATCAAGTAGACCTGAGCCAGCCTTACTCTTCCATTGTGTTTGCAGCCATGTCTACTTGGGCATGTTCACTAAGTTATCTTCCAATTTGATTGTATGATGCCTTTGGATGTTCTTGCCCTTGTGTTTCTTCTGCTGCAGGATTGTTGGCCCCCCCCCACCCCTCCTTCCCTTCCCCAATTATAATTCGCCTCCAGTAGCATAGTGTTACCCTTATGGGCTGGTACTTCTCAAGTAGCCAAATGTATGAACAATTAATAGTGACTTTTGGGGTACAGGGTCACTAGTGTGCTTTCCTTGTTTGTAGGTGTGAACCACATAAGCAACTGCCTGTCTGTGCTTTGACTTGTGTGTGTGTGTTTGTGTCTCTAGTGTTGTGAGCCCCATTGTCTAGAATTTTGGCAATTGTGGAGGAAATAACCCAATATCAGACATTGGCCCATGTTATCCTTTAATGGCTTATCTATATAATCTAGATTTGCTCAATAGCAGTGAAGAGGGACAATTGTGTTCCAGATTGTGTGACCATTCCATTTGAAATTGTCCAATTTGCCTGTAAGACATTCTTTATACAATCAGTGTTTGGAGATTTATAATTTGAGTAACCATGTGGTTGTTCAAGGGTGCTTTGTCAGCTTTATAAATGTTTGGTTTGAAAAAAAAATTCTGGTATATTTTACGTATATACGTATATATAGGACATAATCTATTTTCAGAATTAATTCATATTACTAGAGACTGGAATTATGCAAAATTAATTTTCATGGGTAAATGTATGTATTCATAATGAGTTTTTGATATGGCATGCATTAATATCCCTTGTGTAAAAATCAGACAGTTTTCATAAATGTTGTAGGTACATGTGTTCATGAAACATATGAACACTACAAAGATGTTTGATGGATTTTTAAGGTCTTAGGTAAAGATATAGAATAATATAATGAGATGAAAGCCTTTCTCCATGTGTATGAGGGTTAAAAAATTATTCACCCAGGGCTATATATAGCTGCCATGCAAGAAGCCTGGATTAGTAGGTTACTATTTTCCATTGTACTTTCAAACAGGTTACTTCTATTCCAACAACATTAGCCAAGTTTGGAGGGTAGCAGAGGCCCTAGAAGTAGGAATGATAGGAATCAACGAGCCTATGATATCAACATGCGAAGCACCCTTCGGAGGTATCAAGTTCTCAGGACTCGGCGTAGAAGGATCCAAACATGGGCTAGATGACTTTTCCAACCTGAAATTTATAGTTTTTGGTGTTTAGCAAAAAATAAAAGTAGTTTAAAATGATAGACATGTTCATTTTTACCTGGAGATAATATGGTACATTTCAGTGTCAGTGTTTGGCCTGTATACTAATGATAGAGAGATGAAGGAAAGACAGCTAAGATCTATGATAGATTCAAAAAGTTATAGGGATTGTTAATTGCTGAAAAAGAGGAAAACTAATAAAAGTTATGCAAGGATAAAGTTCGTTAGATCTTGATAAATTAGGTAATGATAAGTCAGGTAAACCATAAGCTAGTAGTGATATCATAACCAGAATGGATTGACAATGCAACAAGAAGTGAAGTATCCCATGCATACACTCTCCCAATCTCTTCCTCTCAATCAGTGACTTAGTGTATGGTTGAGTATCCTTACATTACTTTGTATTATTACTAAGCATTGTAGGTTAGTTTAATGAGGCCTTTGAGTTACATTTCTAGACAAAGGTAAACCTTTACACTGTAATATTGAATTGAACTTTGTTTCCATTTTTGGTACCTCCTCTTAGCAGTGATATGCAAATTCTATAGTTGATACATTTGCCTTATTGTCATTTATGAACATACTGGTTTGGGCTAGCTGTATACAAGTTTATCATGATTTTTGTTAGAGAATTTATTAAAATCTCATGAAACTAGAAAGAAAAAAGGAAATAATTAAACAAATGAACTGCATTCACAAAACAAATCGGGTAGAAATTTGGAAAGCCAAATGTGATAGCAGTGTACCTAATACAGTATTTCAGATCATCTTTAGCAATACATTTCATTACTATGCATTTCTAACAGCAGGATCATAGGAGATAATTTTAAATGGTGTAAGAAATTGTATTTTCCATCATGTATAAGAACTACTAAGAAATGGATGAGAAGGAAAGACTTAGTTATGTTACTGTAAATGGGCTGACAATGGAGAGGATAAGACATTCAGGTTACCTTCACACCACTATACGTACTCGATTTCTTTTCATCTGTCCACCTGCCTGTGGTGTTTGCACATGGTAACACTGCGTCCCAGGCTTTAAATAGTTACGCTATGTGTAAGTTTTAGGTAAAGAAAGGTTATCTGGGTGTACATTTGCACCTGAAAAGAGTTTTAATAATTTACTGTATGAAAATTACACCGTTAATATTCGAAATAGGATATTGTTATTATTGTTAAATGTAAACTGCCTTTTCGGGGTGGCGAATGGAACAGCCGGATGCAGTGGTAGGAAAATTGTGTCTTACGCTGTTCACTACGGCAAGATGTCAACTTTATTGGACCACCTACTCTGCTACTAAGCTAAGTGTTTCTTCATTACACGTAAGTATATAAGTATATACTTTTAATTAAGTGCGTTTCAGCCAGATACAATATGACATAACTTGGTTTAGCATCTGTTTAATGGAATTTGCGTCTGGCTGTTCCATTTGCCACCCCGAAAAGGCAGCTTACATTCAACAATAATAACAGTATCCTATTTCGAATACTAACGGTGTAATTCGCATACAGTAAATTATTAAAACACTTTTCAGGTGCAAATGTACACCCAGATATCCTTTCCTTTACCTAAAACTTACACATAGCCTAACTATTTAAAGCCCGGAATGCTGTGTTACCATGTGCAAACACCACAGGTGGTTGGACAGATGGGAAAAAACTGAGTCTAGATTGTAAGGCCAACATAAAAGGTTTCAAGAACAATTGAGAATTGAAAGGTTTGGGAAAGTAGGAGATGCTGAACTACTGATGAATACAAGTACTACCCTACTTACAACCAAGTTTGGTTCCGACCCACTGGTTGTAAGTCAGAATGGATGTAAGTCTAACCTTAGAAAGTGGCCAACATACTGGGTAGGGTATACTATCAAACCTTTGCTATATAAAAGTGCCTACTTAGGACTGTAATGTAATGTACAATCATTATTTCAATCTTTTTACCATGATCTACTTCTACTAATACATTTTAATCATTTATGTAATAGTACATATTACGTATAATCAGGCATTGAGTTACAATGGGGTTAGGTTCTTGCATGCATGTCAGAAGTCGATTCTTACGTAAATTGGTTTGCAATTCAGTCTACAGTACAGTTAATACCAAATGATGCTGCAGATAGGGCAGGGTAACTCAAATTGATGCTGCCTGAGTGATGAGAGTTCTCATGAGATGGCGCAGTGCCAAGTAACTCAATGGTCAACTGTCTGAAGTAAGGTTGTAAGTACGAGTGGTCGTATGTCGAGCAGGTTGTAAGTCGGATAGTAGTTGTAATACTATTCTACTTATGAAACAGTAAAATGATATGATTCATTTTGAATACATGTGCAGTAATAGCTTCATACTGCAGAAGCATAGCACTTACCAATAGAATGGAGTTGACTCCAAAAAAGGGATTTTGACCAAGGAAAAATCTATTTCTGGGGGAAGACCTGTGTCGCCCGGTGAAATGCTCCTGTAGCACGCATTTCTAGGTATAAGTAGATGCTAAATATACCAGAGAAAAAAAGCTAAATGGAATGCTGAAGTTACTACCCTCAGCTCGATCACCCATAGGGCGTCAGTATAAGCACAGGGGCGAGTGGAGGCCACTACCACAGGTTTTCTGCCAATTAGAAGATTCCCTTCAAAGCCCCTCTCTAGGCAGGTGCCGTTACAAGGACTACAACATCTACCTCCCGCTCGCTACTACTACAACTCATGCCCGATGGCTTCATTCCTGGATTACGCACCCAAGCTTGGGCTGGCTACAGGGTGGGGACCAGGAAAAGAGAGGGATGGGTTCACCGGGCGACACAGGTCTTCCCCCAGAAATAGATTTTTCCTTTGTCAAAATCCCTTTTCGGGGCTCAACCTGTGTCGACCGGTGAAATAGTATCAGAGAATGGCCATACAAGCTTGGAAGACACAAAATCAAAAGATACAAGGAAAAATAAAATAAAATGTTCTCTTAAAATTAAGTTTTAATAACCAATGTAAAGTAGCAAGATACAATGGTAAAAAAGGAGGAACAAATATGACCAGATTCATACTATCCTGGGAAAACAACAGGTAAGGAATACAAAAATGACAAATATAAACTATGTACATGTCCGGCAATGGATTGATAAGCAAACCAGCCTGGAACCAGAGGGAGATAGGTAGGGATTATGAGCGAGGCAGGTAGGAAAGAGTGAGTATCAACGGAAAAAATTTTAGCAGAATAAAGGAATAGGAAATAGAGTTCTAAGACTCGGCCATATCAGGGGAGACGATGGTCCCTGCAGCCACGCTGAAAATTTAAGGGCCTCTAAATTCTTGAGATAGTGGCGTCTAAATACTGCCGGAGATTTCCAACCCGTATATTTCTTAAGATCCTTGAAGTTCATATTGTGAAAATAGTTAATTGAGGTAGCACTGCCCGGATATCATAGACGTGAGAAACTGAATCCGGATTGGCTTGTTTAATAAAATGTAGGATTTGTTGTCTAATTCCTTATAAGGAAATGGTTCTGCCTTTCTCTCCAATAAAAAGAGGACCTGAAGACTTTTCATAAGTTCTGACCAGATAAGATTTTAGTGTGACAATAGGACACAATGATGAGTCCTGTGTGAGAGGTATAATTTTCCATGGAGCCTCCTGTTTTGTGGGTATTCATTCTTGGCCAAGAATTTCCAATCTGGGGATAGTAGAACTTCAACCGACGGGAGGAAATCAATGCGATTTGGGTCTCTAGAGAGAGCTGACAGTTCAGATATTCTGGCGCCTGAAGCCAGACTCATTAAGAATAATGTTTTCCTGAGAAGGGTTATATATGAGCGTGAATCATTATCAGTGTCTGAAGCTAATTTGAGTACATAGTTTAAAAACCAGGAGACCGTGTGGGGGCGGTCCACTAGTCTCAGACGGGCACATGCTCGAGGGATAGAAGAGAAGTACAAATCTGTCAAATCGATATTAAAGCCAAGCTGAAAAATCTTCCTTAAGGCAGATTTGGCTGTAGTAATGGTACTAACAGCCAGACCTTTTTCAAACAGGGTTCTAAAGAACGAAATTGCCAGATTCGTAGTCATCTTTTGGGCATCTGATTCTTTTAGAAAGATGGCCAATTTCTTTACTGCAGAATCATACTGTCTGAGTGTTGACTCACTTTTATCTGATTCTATAAACAGGATATTTAGTGGATCGACACTAGCATCCTTTTGAGCCGCAAACTTCATGAAGTCCACAAAGTTAGGGCATTTAGAATTCTTGAGGAAGCTGACACAGTCTGAGTTTGCACTACTTGAGTCAGTTCTGGACAGGGAATCCGTCTGGGATGGAGATTCAACTCTAGTAGAAGAGGAAACCAATTGCTCTTTGGCCAGTTGGGTGCAACCAATGCTACCTGTCCTGTGAAAGATCTGAGTTTGTGCAGGACTTTCATCAGGAGGTTTACTGGTGGAAATAGGTAAATTTTCTGCCAACTGTTCCAGTCTATGAACATCGCATCTGTGGCGTGAGCTAGAGGGTCCAGGTTGGGAGCCACATAACATGGTGAGTCTGCAATGACATTCCGTACTCGTGCCAGGTGAGTAGCTGACAGGTGCCAATGATTTTTCGTTGCTAACGAAAAAATTGCAATCATTACATTATTTACTTTGCTCGACTTGGAGCCTCATCTGTTTATGCAATGAACTATCACTGCACTGTCCAAGACTAATCTTACATGACTGTTTTTGACTGGAGCTAGACATTTTAAGGTCAGAAAAATGGCCATTGCTTCTAGGACATTGATGTGGAACTGGCGGAATGTATTCGACCACGTTCCTTGAACCTTCTTGTACTGGGAGTAGGCCCCCCAACCGCTCAGAGAGGCGTCCGTGTGGACTATCAGAGACAGTGGCGGAAATTGCAGTGGCACTGACTTGGAGAGACTCCGGGGTTCCGTCCACGGACGGACGGAGTCTTTTCTTCAATATCAGCGGAATCAGAGAGATCTTGTCTCTGAATTTGTTGTTGGCTCTCTTCTGTCAGACTCGATTGATATCCTTCAGTCTGGCTTTCAACAGGACATCTGTTATTGAGGCAAACTGAAGAGAACCTAGAATTCTCTCTTGGGTACGACGAGAAGCCTTTTTGTTCTTGAGGAACTGTCTTGTAGCCTTCGCTATCTCTCTGCACTTCTTTGATGGGAGAGATAGCTTGTGTGAGGTTAGGTCCCATTGGATTCCCAATCATTGAAAGTGGGACGCCGGGATGAGACGAGACTTTTGCTTGTTTATCTGGAAACCCAGATGCTCTAGGAATTCTATTACTTTGGCTGTTGCTTTGCGACACTCCTCGTCGTTGGTTGCCCAAATGAGCCAGTCATCTTGGTAAGCTACTAACATTACCCCTAGAGCTCTTAGTTCTTGCACTATACTGTCTCTCCTAGTTTGGTGAATATTCTGGGTGCTATGTTGAGCCCGAATGGCATGACTCTGAATGAGTAAGCTTGTTTTCCTAGTTTGCAGCCTAGGTATGGAGAGAAGTTTCTTGCTATCGGAACATGATAGTAAGTGTCTGTAAGATCTATAGAGGTGGTGACGACCCCACGGGGAAGTAAGGTCCGCACCTGCGAGATGGTCAGCATGCGGAACTTATAGCATTAAATGTATGATTTGAGATGGGACAGCCAGAATCACTCTTCGTTTGTCCGAGTCCTTCTTTGGTACACTGAACAGACGTCCTTGAAATTTGAGGCGATTGACTTTCTTTATTGCATTCTTTTGAAGGAGATCTTTGGCATAGTCTAGTAGGTCTGTCGTTGGAGCCTGGTGAAAACTGACTGTTGGAGGAGGCCCTTTCTCCCATTTCCACCCCAGACCTTTCGATACAATGCTGTGGGCCCATGAACTGAAGGTCCAATGGTCCCGAAAAAGACCACCTGCGGGGTCTCACTGGTTGGTTGAGGTCTTACCTCCCCTGCCTCCTCTGAAGCCTCTGCCTCTAGAGCCAGCTCTCTGCCGGAAGGCACCTCTGGCTCTGCTACTCCCTGCATGTTTGTTGTAGCCACAAAATGCTCCTCGTGACTCAAAGGAGGCATTGAAGGCTGAGGAGGCTACTAAGGCGGATGAAGTCGAAGGTTGCTGAGTCGGTGGACTCTGCACCAGGACAAACTGCTGCTGTGGCTGTGCCTTGGATGTCGAAGGCTTGCCGATCTGGAAGACAGGAACCGCTTGGACAACTGTCTGAGGATGAGAGGACTGGTAAGGCTGGTATTTCCTCGGCCTCTTCCTAGGTTTGGATTGTGGTCCGGGGGCCTCAAACTTCCTTTTGAAGGGAAGTCCCCAACGGACACGAAGGTTCTGGCTAGCTCTAGCTGCCTCGCTGAGGACATTGTTAACCGCGTCCTCAGGGAAGAGGTTGGCACCCCAGATCGAAGCCTTTATGAACCTGTTTGGTTCGTGTCTTATGGAAGCATTTGCGAAGACATGCTTCGTGCAGGCTCGCCTAGCCGCTATAAAGTCATACAGGTCTGATTGGAAGGCCTGTAATAGTGACTTTGTGTTGACCCGAAATAGAGGCTCATCTGCAAACGTCGTAGCAGTCAACTCCGCCATGGTGACTGAGTTAATCGACCTACTCAGCCTGCATCTTGCATCGAATTCCGCTTTGACCATGGGGTCCGGAATTCTAGGCAAACGTTCACTGAACTGGGCGGAGGCACACTCTGGGTCGAGTCTGCCCACCGTGAACGTTGCCGGAGCGTCAGCCCAAAACTCCATATCCCCGGGGAAGAGCAAGGACGTAGCCTCCGTCTCTTTTAGCTGAGGTAAAGGTTTGTCCTCTACCGCAGCTTGCAGAGTCAATTCCGCCACCTTCGACGTACAAGGAGTCGGAACTCCTTGTGGGGCCACAAACATCGTAAAGCATCCTTTATGGGGTGTCAACTTTGTGTTGACACACTCCCAATCTGTAAGGGTGCGGACCCATGCAGACTGGGCTTGGTCCCTAGGGTAGATGACTGTCTCCTTCGGGACTTTGTCTACCCTGACTAGCGCATCTTCGGCTAGTCTAGCGTAGCCCGGAAAGGGAAATTGAAGGCCCGCTGGGAAGAACTCAAAGTCTTCTACCGGTCGGGTTCCGCAACCTTTGATCGTCAGCTTTCCGTCCGAGAATGGGGCGTGCAGAGCTAACCGCCACGGGTTGCTGTTCTCGAATGGCGGCAGCTTGGATGCGTCTGGTACCGTCATGGACTGTGGTGTGGTCCTGGACTGGAGGAATCCGGACACTAATTCCTCCTGGGCTTGGAGCTTCTGGGTCAGAGACGGGGATTGGATGGTGTCGGTGGACCTAAAGGACGCGTATCTCCAGATACCTCAGGTTTGTATCTTCCGTCGGCACCTTCCAGTTCAAAGTTCTCCCCTTCGGACTGACTACAGCGCCGCAAGTATTTACTAGGATTATGTCTCCGGTGCCGGCAATTATGCATTGTCGGGGTTACAGAATGCTAAGATACCTAGACGACTGGCTGATTCTAGCCTCCTCCCTGGAGGAGATATTAAGGGCGAGGGACTTCCTTCTGAACGTATGCGAGACGTTAGGAATTCGGCTGAACTTTGCAAAGAGTTGTCTAGTACCAACCCAATCTATGACTTATTTGGGGATGAGGATTCTCTCTCTTCCTTTGAAGGCTTTTCCATCACCGGAGAGAATACAGTCAATACTACAGCAAGTGAACCTGTTTTTGTCCAAAAGGGAGCAAACAGCGTCATCATGGAGAAGTCTCTTAGGGAGAATGTCGTCTCTATCCCTTCTGATCCCAGGGTCTCGTCTCTGGATGCGTTCGCTACAGAGTCGTCCTCAGGAATCTCTGGGACTTCCGCAACGAGAACGCAGTTATAAGCTGGAGCGATTCATGCCTGTCGGATCTTCTGTGGTGGTCAGAAGAAAAGCACCTGACACTCGGAAAGTCCCTAGTCTCCCTCATTCCCGACATCCATCTCTATACAGATGCCTCGAATCAAGGTTGGGGAGCAACTTTGGAGGGAACTCAGGCGTCAGGCCTTTGGAGGGAGCGGGAATGGGAACGAGAGGAGTCAATAAATCTTCGGGAACTCAGGGCGATAGAAGAAGCACTCATATGTTTCTCGAAACTAGTACAAAACAAAGTGATAGCATTGTTTTGCGACAACGTAACAGCGATCTCTTATCTGAAGAATTCCGGAGGAACAAGATCAACAGAACTAATTTAGTAGCCCAAAGAATCCTGAGATGGTGCGAAGACCAAAGAGTGTCTCTCCTTCCCCAGTTTGTATCGGGAAGCCTCAATGTACTGGCCGACTCTAAGTCGCTCACGACAGGTACTGGGTGGAGAATGGACCTTGACGCAGGATGTAGTACGTCAGGTACTCTGGAAGTGGCCGGCGACGGTAGATCTATTCGCGACGAGACTAAACCATCGTCTGCCGATATATTTCTCACCAGTAGTGGATTCGATGTCGATAGGAACCGATGCAATGCTACAAAGCTGGGATCACATGCAGGCTTATGCCTTCCCACCTATCGGCCTCATCCATCGAGTAATCAGGAAACTGAGGGAGAGCGTCAAGGTGAGTTTGACACTGATAGCTCCTTTCTGGACACAACACCCATGGTTCCCGGAACTTCTGGAACTCATCACGGATATTCCCATGCTCCTTCCTATTCGGAAAGATCTGCTCAAACAACCACACTTCCACCACTACCATCAAAACCCTCACATGCTAAACCTAGCTGCATGGAGACTGTCGAGGGAGCAGCAAGAAAAATCTGGACTATCTGAAGTGGCTAGGCAGCTTTCTTTCAACTTAAGGAAGTCAACGCAGAAACTGTACCAAGTCAGATGGACTGTATACAGGGGATGGTGTTGGAAAGAGGGTCATTCTATTTCTAGACCTTCAATTCCTAAAATAGCAGACTTCCTCTTATTCCTCAGGAAAGTCAAGAGACTTTCACAGTAATACTTTTAGATTTCACCTCCCAGAGATCTCGACGAGCAGGTGTATTCATGATCTAATACGATCCTTTAAGATCGAAAGACCGGTATTACTGAATCGAGCAGCGCCGTGGGATTTGTCGGTAGTGCTTCGTTTTCTAAGTTCCCCAGAGTTCGAATCAATCGAGAATCTGACGTTAAGACAGTTAACTAAGAAGGTCCTCTTCCTTACGGCATTAGTAACAGCGAAGAGGGTGAGTGAGCTTTAAGCAGTATCCAGACTCGTCTCGTACAAAGGAGATGATATTTTCTTGTCTTTTCTACCGGAATTCGTGGCAAAGACAGAGTCGGAGGCGAACACACTGCCAAGGTCGTTCAGGGTCTTGGCCTTGAGAGAGTTCGTCAATGGAGATCCGGAAGAGATGAGGTTATGCCCGGTGCGAGCTCTAAGAGTATTTTTATCCCGGGTAGAGAAACTTCGCCCTCGCCCGCGGACACTTTTCATATCTCCTCGGAATCCTTCGCGGCTGATCTCGAAGAATGCGATTAGCTTCTTCCTAAGGGAGGTCATCTCGCAGGCTCATGCGGATTTGCATTCGACAAATGCAAATCCAGTACTACCGCGAGCGCACAGTATTCGGGGGATGGCTACATCATCTTCCTTTCTCAGAAACTACTCTGTGTCTTCCATTCTAGAGGCGGCCTCTTGAAAGTCCGTCTCAGTATTTACTTCTTTCTATTTAAAAGATGTTTAGTTTGCTTCATCGGAAGGCTACTCTTTGAGCCTGTTCGTAGCGGTGAACGCTATTATCTAGGTTAAGCTGGGGAAAATATAGGTTAGGCCGGTGAAGGTAGAATAAAATAGGTTCAAGGTCTTTCTGACACTAAGATAAGGAACCGCTTTGGTCTCCAGATGTCTGGACAAAGCGTTACTAGAATAGGTTGAACGTAGTCAGGTATGTTAGTAGTCAGTCTTCTTACGAGAGTCCGAGGGGGTGCTCTTGTAGGCTAGGCCATCGTGTCGGCGTGGAGATTACATTGTAATCTGGTCATAAGCGCTCGGCAAAACAGAGGATCACCGAGAGGGACTTCGGCTTTGCACGCCGCTTCTTGCACCTCCATACATGAGAGGCTATGAATAGCCACATGGGAGGCTCATCATATTCCTACACATCCCAGTTTCAGAAGATCTATCTGGGAAGAAGTAGAAGACATAGACAGTACTGACCCGACAGACGATCGAAGTACTCCAATACGTCTCTGCACCAAAAGGAATAACAGATAAAGTGAGTCTAAGTTGCATAATGGTACTAGATAGATTAGTGAATGAGTTACCATCTATACGGTAGTAAGAGGCGGGCAAGAGGATTGATCCCTCCCCCTCTAAGTGTTGTTAATCGGGCTAATTCAGGTGTTCATAATCGGGCTAATTCAGGTGTTCAGGGGGTGCATTGCAATATGAAGTTTTCATAATAAAACTAATATTGTAATACTCACCTGAACACCTGAATGACTCCCACCCTCCTTCCCCACATCACTCTGAACCAGATAAGCAATTGAGGAAGATAAGAGTAACGACACACACCTGCGCCAGCGTTGCCAACCTTCAGTGATGGTAACTCGGAAGTTTTTACCTGCAGCGTTGGCAACGCTGGCTGTTAAAAACAAAATTCCCACTAGTGGGATGGGTAATTGAGAGTTGTTCGGGTTAACTGGGATTAGGGCTAATTCAGGTGTTCAGGCGAGTATTACAATATTAGTTTTATTATGAAAACTTCATTACAATGCATAATTGAGTGCAGTAAAATATCAAAGATTTTAACAAAAACCCAAATAAAAGTTAAATTTAAATCAACAAAGAAATTTTACAGATAGGGCTCATTCTTCATGATATTTTTAAAAGACAGGTTTGTTGCCACAGGTAGTCCTGATGGTTTGCAGTAGAATGTTTTTCTGGAGGGAAGAATAGTAGTTGGAAGATACCTGGACATTCAGTTAAGCTGCTGCAGTGGGGTGCTTATGCCTTACCAAATTTGGAGACCACAGGCCGCCCATAGGCATCCTAGTGAACAATTTCTGTGTCATAAGGTCATTTACTGGTTGGTTATTTGTCATGCACATCCACAAAATGTTGCGATGGCCGTAAAGTCATGTCCCTAGGGTTGACATCTTGTCCTCAGCATAACTTATATTGAGAGACTTGCTTGCCTTTTCCATATACATCTGTAAACAACATCCATTCTGCTTCCTGTATGCAGCCTCGTCCATAGTTTATTTGCGATAAACTGTCCAAGTTTTCACATGCATTTTCCGCTATTCTGGGTTTCTGTTTAGAATGCATCTATTTTCTTCCTTGTCGTGTCCTGTGTCGTATTGATAAGGGTATCCATTGTTTGTCAACATCCGTGGCACATGCCCCAGCTCCATGTAGACAAATTTACAAATATTACAATACATGAATCCCCTTCTGATATATGGACCAATGATAGACGTTTTGTAAAAACCTGGGCACTCTTCCCTTACTTGAAGGAGCGGCCTGCGTTTGAGTAGGTTAGATATGACATATGGGCTTTTCTTTCAACAAGGACATCAAGTAACTGAAAGGCTTTCTCTGTGCTGCTCTCATTTGTAAAGTTGAGAATTGAATTAAATTTTTGGGATATCTGCTAACATTTCTTCATCATCTGCTTCTTGGGTTGTGACAAAGATTTCATCGACATATCTGACAGATTAATAGTCTGTGGTGATTGCCGAAGTTCCTGTCTTCTACAGCAGCCAAATATATGGCAAAGGGAACTCCACTGCAACACTGTCAGCAAGGGGCCTCCACTGTGCATGCCATTAGCATATCGTAAAGGAGTTTTTGGGGAGTTAGGGATGGGTCCATCACAGATCAGTAAACATTATTGAAGAATATGTCAGTGATCTATCGAACTGGAAATTCTGGAATAGTTGTATGTCTCGTTGAACACTGAAGGAGCAGGCGACATGAATTATGTAAGAATTTTATCGTTAATAAGAATAATTCTGTAGTTATTTTACTTTTCTTGTTCTTTTTCAGCAATCCGTAAATTTGTGAAAGAATAGTCCTCACCTTTCCCCGCAAAGAACAGCACAATTTCAAATAGGCATTTTTGCCCTTAATAAGAGCAATAACTGTGATTCGCGATGTAAGTTTAATCAGAAGAATATCCTTCTTTTCAATATGTTTTACGTAACAATGATCAAATGAACTCTTGCTATCTTTTTTTTTTTTTTTTTTTTTTTTTTTTTACAGAAATGATGGCATTAACCCATTCCTAGTTAATCTGTTTTATCATCCTTTTGAAATAATTAATTCAAACAGATACCTTCCTTTCATAATCATTAATTTCTTTTTGTTACATTAACTTCCGTAAATACTCAGGAAAGCGGGTTAAATATGAAATGTTTATAATTACCCATTTGGGAATTATTTTATTATAAAAAATATAGTAATGGAACTCATCGGTGTTGAAAAAATGATCTTACCCGTTTCCTTTCATTATCAATGCCATACTACGAAACAAAACTATTAGCAAAAAATCGACCAAAGTCAGAGCTGAACTGCGTAAAAGTCGGTCAGGTTGCAAGCGGACATGGTTTCAAACTGACCAGGTTACGAGTTGATATTCATGTGGTGATAAGGAAAAGTGGTAGCAAGAGTGAGAGAGAGAAAGAGAAACCTGGAACGAAAACAGAGATCATGATGAGTTACCAGAATTATTGTACTTTTTACCGTCGTTGAAACACGAGTGACTGTTATCAAGACTGAGTGATATGGCACAGTACAAGCACAGGCTGCCTCGCTTCTGTTTCAGTGCCAGCCAGACTCCCTGCAGGGTAACGCATCGGTATATGATATAGATTTATACCGGTTGATCTCGCAATCTGTAATCTCTGGTGTCGTTACTTCTTGAGGTATGTATTATTCATTCACCATAGCCAGTCATTTTACTTCAACCTGAACAATAGGGCGAATCGCCTTGCTCAGTTCCCAATGATTAGATTAGATTAGATTATAAAGTTTTTGGCACATAGCCAAGCGCCGGAGCCGAGGGGCCATTCAGCGCATATATATCTTAAGAATAATAAAATTCGCTATTACACAAAGAAACATACACACAACCGATCTAACATACAAATCATTCATTCATAAAAACCAAACAAGAAACCTAAACCAATTAAAAGATAATTACAATTCGTAAAAAAGACCAATATTTTTTAAAAATTTCATAATTTGCTCTGCCTGAGCACCTTCACCTAAAATATTGGCAAGTGTCTTATTTGCCAGCAAACAAGCTCTACGTTTGGTTTCAAAATGAGGGCACTCCACCAAAATATGCACCACAGTCAAATCCACATGACAGTGGAACATGCGAGGAACCTGCCTATCCCGCCTCCACTCATCATTAGATACCATGAGTATATTTAGTGTGGCCAATACGTAATCTAGCTAAAACTATCTCAGACCTTCTATCATCCGGCTATGAGGCCAAGGATGAACAGAAGGCCTAATCGACTTTAATTTAAGATTATTATCTAAAGTAGACCAGTGGGCCTGCCACTGGTCTCTACAATAAAATCGAATGGTATTTTTAAAATCGGAAACAGGGACGCCCATGTTGGAAATATGCTAAGCCTAGTTGCAGCCTTAGCAGCAGCTACACCTATCAGGGTGGAGACCTGTGAAATGAATAATTAAAACCCACATTGGGTGTGTGCTCTCCCAACTTTGTCTCTTGTAGACACATCGCAGATAAATCATGTTCCCTAAACAGAACCCGAACTTGCTCTCTATTTGGTATAAATCCACGGATGTTCCATTGCATGAGCGCCATTATTTAGAGGAAGGGATCTTAAAATTCCCTACTAATTTAGGAATCTGTGTCCTGGTGAGAGAGATCTTATCAGTTTTACCAGTACTATTTGACCTAGATCTAGGTGTTACAGATTCTAGAAAGATGGGCTTTCACTTGCCCTTTCAGTTTTTACTTTTGTTCTTTCTACGATTGTTGAGTGACCGTGAATGAGGCGAAGAGGGAGAAAAGGGCCCTCTTCTGACGAATAAAGAGGGCCTCTATCTCCTCACCGTCATCTCCACGGTGCACTGTAATGTCAAGATCAGGTGAGGGCTCAATGTCAGGCAATGTCCCTGACAGAGAAAAGTCGTCAAACAAATTTGAGACCTGGCTTGAACCCTTTGAAACAACAGGGTCCCTGGCTTGACCAGTCTCTACAACATGAGGAGCCCCGCCAGAGGGGCCATGAGAAGCCCCACTAGGGGGGCCGTGGGGAGCCCCACCAGAGGGGCGTGGGAAACCCCACCAAGGGGGGCGGGGAACCCCCCAACCCAACCCGGGGGGCGGGGCCACGGGGAGCCCCAACAGGGGGGGCACGGGAGCCCCAGAGAGGGCATGGGAAACCCCATTAGGGGAGGGCCCCCGGGGAGCACCACCTGAAGGGGCACCAGAAGTAGCAATATCCAGCTGTTGTGCCTTCAAGGCATCTGAATAAGTTTTCCTTCCCAATAGCTTCTTGGCCTGTCCACACTGATGTGTTCAGCGATAGATTTAAGTAATGCCTCCTGTTCTTTTTTAAACTTCACTGCATTTCTTATCTCGGGCTCGATGTTCACCCTTACAGTTCACACAAATTACCGTTCAGAACATTCCTCGTGCTCAGGCTTGCCACACGATTCACAAAGTTTATTTCTGGTGCAAACATTTGAGGAGTGTCCAAAGCCAAAACATTTAAAACACTGGAGCACTCTCGGTCTATAAGGACGAATTTTCATATTAATTTCATTGTCAAGAACAATTTCAGATGGCAAAAAAGGACTTACAAATGTTAAAATAATCATAGACGAGCGGGGCACCTTGAAAACCTTCCAAACCACGTCTGGACACATCTCCAAAATTTCCTCTTCGTCCATTTCATGTAAATCTTCATTGAAGATGACACCCTTTGCGTACTAAAATTATAGTGAGGTTTTACCTCTTTTATCATACCTTTGGGATCAAGCTTTAAATTTAGGAGCATTATGATTGAACATTGGTCTTGGCATGAACTAAAAAACTACTACGCCCAAAGCGAGTTACTTCTGGGCTCCCAACATTGCCGATCTTCTGGCTTACCAACCTTTTCACCTTGAAGAGGTTTGCCTCTCTCACCATGTGTTGAAATAATCAACCACTTAGCGGGGGTCTGGTGATCTGGGGGTTTTACTTATTTTATTCGAATCTTTAGTTTCAGTTGGTGGTCTATATATCTCAAGATACCTAGGGACCTCTTCTGCCTCTACAAGTTCCAACACTCATAGAGGTCTGACCTAAAAACTCTCTGTAGGGCTCTGTGAGCTTCCGATTCATTGTTGAAAAATATCCAAAATTCAAACAACCGTAATTTTTTCCAAGTCTACTTCCGTAATTCTTTTACGTTCCCAAATTTACAAAATTCATTGAATAAGGTTTCATAATTCCAGTCTAAAGGGACTGGTTTTTTACATACAAAATGTTTGTAACAAGGGAGCTCATTAGAAAAAAAGGCTCCAAAAGTCACAATGGAAGAATTACCAAAATTTTCCTTGTCCTTATCCTTGCCCAAGTCGTCAACAGAAGGTTTTAGTGTGTCCATAAGACGTAGAATTGATGATTCGTCCAGGTAGTCCCCCACCCACCATGGAGCCACATTTAGAGGACAGTGTTATCCCATACAGGGCTGCCCTAGGGTACCACCCAGATATACACCCACCCCCCTCAGTGCTTAAGGCGTCATGATGTCCGTCGAGATCAGACCCAGCACTAAGAGCGGGGTTTGACATCTAAACTTTCCCCTCGCTCGACCACGTTAGGTACTCGAGTTCTACGGATGAGGTGGCATGCCAACCGTCCTCACCCTCCATCAAATCCAATGAACAAGTCCAAATCATGTCCAAAACCAATCCAAGTCATCAACATAAAAACCGTGCCTTATAGAGGGAGGAAGCAGAAGGAAGAAAAGTTTTAGTAAAAGGAAAAGGGCTGATCATTATTTAGTTGGATCAACAGCTGGGCACCAAGGCCAGCGAGAAAGTAGTTCCCACCAGGCATCAGGGGCCCACCAGCTGCTGAACCCTAAGCCCCCCATCCTCGGCAAGGCTTCAGCATCTGGGGGGTCAGTTCCCAATGACATTCACGGGCAAGTTTATCGAGAGTTACAGGCGCCTATCATCCTCCACGTATGCTAGATGACTCTTAACTCTTAATTTCCCTCGTTATTATTTGTTTATTTGTCCATTTCTTGCTGCCCATTATCAGCACAAAAGATCGTTCGAAGATAAAAACAAATTTATATTCGAGATTCTATATTATGTGGGTAAGTGAATTATCCAAAAATTTCGACCTGAGGTGGTTGCTGGAGCAGACTATCATCGACCACAGAATCAGTGGAAAATGTGGTATAGATGTTTGTCCATGTAAGCAATGCCATTTGAATAATAGACAATTAAATGTTAGTGTCTGAAGACGGGAGGAATAACAGAAGAGTAAGTTTTCAACAAGTGCATTATATCCGTCGAAAAATTGTTTCCTGTGTTTATATGACACACACACACACACACACACACACACAGTATATGGCTAGTTGTGATGAGGGATATTGAGGAAATATAAAAGATTGTTTGCAGATTAACGAGACTGGAAAGTGGTATTTGTACCGCTTATAAAGAAAAGATATTCCATTTGAAGTGAAAGAGGTTCAAGAGTTTAGCAAACGAAAAGAACCGGTGAATGTTATCATGTGGAAGTCCAATCGAGGGAGGAGTGAATTCCAGCATGAACTTACCCAGTCAAAAACAAGTGTGTGAAGAATATAGGCAAGAAAATGAAGAAACTAGATTGAAGTGTCCGAGGTATTCGTGAAATCATTAAGACAAACTGTCATTTTGACGAAAGTAGGACCTAAGGGTGATGAAATCTATTTCACGATGCAAAATGTGTTTTTAACTTTCATGTGGACAATACTTTTAAAACTAATAATGAATATAATGGAAAATCAGTTGAACCACAGAAGGGTACTTTCTAATTACGTAAATTGTTAGAGAAGATAACTCAGGCAAAATGGTTAAGTTGTAGGGAAGGAAGAATACTTAAGTTTATTTTTAAAAATGTGAATTAAGAGTCCTCAGAGGGAAAGAGAATGTAACAAGAATAGGCAAATGTTTTATGTCGAATGCGTGGAAGGTGAAAGAAGAGTATAGTGTGAATTCGTTCAGATGCTAATAATATTTCTGCATAGGTTTTATAAAGTACCTTTTGATGTTTTAACAGTCATTTTTCACAGATTGGATTGTTAACAGCAGTTCGAGGAGGATAAGGGCAATTGCTTTCCAATTTTCTTTTCAAGTCTGTGCAGCAAGAAGCTGCTCGCGGTGTAAAGATAACGTCAACTTAGTTCTATTTTTAGTCGATTCAGTAGTGAAGGAAAGGACCTGGGTACAACAATTGATAGTGACCTTATCTTTCAAGAGGTTCATCACAGTGACTTGGAGCATCAGTTTATCTCTGTTCGCGTTTTCAGCTTGGTAACGTACCGCGTTCTATTATTGTCTCAGAAACGCGGTTCACGTGGCCCACTCACTGATTTCTATGAAAGTTTTCTTTTCGGAAGGGAGGCAATATTTTGAACTTGTGGTCTGCTAAAACTACTTGATAGTGGAAGGCAAACTTTCGTGATTCAGTTATATATATATATATATATAAATATATATATATATATATATAATATATATATATGATTATATGCATGTATAATGATGAACGGATAGGACAGGCGAGTCGGCCAAAGTGATGAAATACACAGGGAGCAGGAGCAGGCACAAACATGGCGAAGTAATCACAATTTATACCGACGTTTCCGCATTCAGCTGAATGGTACTGAAATGAGCCTATATCCAAAAGATTTTCTGCTTCATATATAATTACCAGTCTAGTAGTAGGAGAGCGTTAGACATGATAGGGACCATAAGGGAAGTTATATAATATATATATATATATATATAATATATTATATATATATATATATATCTATATATATATAAGTCATATCACATTTCCGTGATTCATATACATATATCGCGCTACAATGTCCTTTAATATCTAATTCGCTCTACCTCGGATTAATATATTTTCATACATGCTTAACCGAAGGGGAATTTTTTCTCGAAATGAAACTTGCCTGGACCAGGCAAGTCATTATCGAGAAAAAATTCCCCTTCGGTTAAGCATATATGAAAATATATTAATTCCGAGGTAGAGCGAATTAGATATTAAAAGACATTGTAGCGCGATATATAGTATATATATTATATTAATATATATATATATATATATATATATATATATATATATGTGTGGGGTGTGTTGTGTGTGTGTGTGTATATATATATATATATATATATATATTATATATAATATATATGATGTGTGTGTGTGTGTGTAGATATATATATATATAGATATATATATATATATATATATATATATATATATATATATATATATAGAGCTAATGATGGAAGGGCAATTACTAAACCTTGTACATAGCTTACAAGTTACACGCAACCCCTGGGAAAATAGTGTGATTGTGTCAGCTCGGCTTCTGTAGGCATCGGTGTATACTTGGATGATCGAGGTGGCACGGGTACCTAGATAACTAGGGAGGCCGGAGAAGGGTGACAAATAAAGCACATGAAGGAAATGAGTGGCGGAATTTCACGGGTTTGTCTTTAAAGGAAAGAATTCCCCACACACACTCAAGTGTGTAAAGGGACCCTACCCGCATTTTTTTTTTTTTTTTTTTTGTTTTTTTTTTTTTTTTTTTTTTTTTTCACTTTTGGAGTTAATCAGTGTAAAAATGCTACAAACTACGGTGATGCTTCCCAAGAAGTTTCATTGTTTCCTTATATTTAAATAAATATCTTTAGCGATGGGTTTGGTGCACCGGGCATTTCAATTGCCGCCCTTTAAAAAATTGTTTGTTTCAGCACGATGACAAATAATGACTTTTTACCGACTTTATCATTTATTTCTGTTTTGTTTTGTTCATTAACTCTTTATTTCGATTCAGTGACCTTCATTTAACCAGGTAAGAAATAAGTGTTTCAGTGTATGTGTTTACGTGCTCTCTCTCTTCTCATATATTTCTTTGTATGTTATGTAACAGACGTTTTATAGTGCTTTGTTATAGTCTTCTTTAAACTTATTTCATTATAAGAAACTGTAAAGATTAGTATGACTTTGTACACTACATTACGATATATATATATATATATATATATATATATATATATATATATATATATAATATATATATATATGAAGAGGGAGACAGACAGCATTTTTTTTTTTTTCGTCTCTGAGATTATAGTACTTACTTTATTTTGGTGTTTTATGGGCTCCTTTTATTAGATGAAATTGTTGTAACAACACTTTTACCAGTCTCACAAACACACACACACACACACACACACATATATATATCATATATATATATATAAAACATACGAGTGTGCTAGTGCTAGGACTTAGGCCCTCTTCATTGCGTCTGTATGTGTATACACACACACACACACACACACAACGTTTTAGCGAGTTATTTGTGATGTAAATGGACTTATAGCTCTTTGTTATTCATACTTTGACCAGGGGCGTTCCTAGACATTTTGGGTCCCGGGGGGCACAGTCCCATTTGGGTCCCTTCTTATTGGGTGGGAAGGGAGCCAAAGCAGCTGGGGGGGGGGGGGGTTCGGAAAATTTTTTAGAATATGAGCAAATATAAGATAATTTTAAAGGCACTTGTAAATGCAAATTTCAGACATTTTATTTCTTAAAATGCATACTTGAAGATCCACTTAATCCAGTTAAACATAATAATAAATGGTAAAAATGAGGATAACAGCAATGTACTCAGATGGCGATATGATGTGGAGGGAGTTAAAATGAATCGGTATTTCTGGAAGGGATTCCATTATGTGAAGGGAGGTAGATCACAGTGAAGGGAGCTAGAACAGAGGGAAAAGAAGTTAAAACAGTGAAGGGAAGGTAGAACATAGTGAAAGGGAGGTAGAACAGAATGAAAAGGAGGTAGAACAGAGTGAAAGGGAGGTAGAACGGAGTGAAGGGAGGTAGAACATAGTGAAAGGGATGACTTCCTGGCCCATTTTCTTCTATACCATCTACGTACATTTAAGGCAGACTTAGCTATATGTTATTCATAACTCCCTCTCCCACACATGACACTGACACCTCTCGCCCAAATCCCGTTACCCAGGGCTGGCCCAACCACCCTTCAATGGGGCCACCGGCCCCCTGGGTTAAGCAGAAGGCCAGATTCATTGAATCGTTTGAATGTGTATTATCTGGGCAAATGGGGCCATTGTGGGGGCCCTCAGAGGTTAATTAGGACCCCTATAATTAATAATCAATTGCTTTAGAACCGCTCTGCCCTTACCCGTACAATCAACGTTACCCACCCTCCTCCGATCCGTATGAGAAGGTCTATAATTGGCTCTACAATGGGGGGGGGGGGAGGGGGGAGGGGGGAACGCCGGAGAGCCCTATTTCTTTTACATAACATTTTTGTTCACCAAAATTGAAAATTGGGCCCCGTTAAAGAGCCCCAAACTTTTGGGCTCAAATACAAATGGGGCCCTTGACCATTTTGGGGCCACTGGATTTAGCTTGTCCTGTCATAGCAGCAATGATCAAATTTCGCATTTTCCGGGGGGCGATTTCAAACAGCCCCCAACCCCCTCAGGAACCCCACTGACTTTGACTTTTACCCTTATATGCATGATGGGGAGAATTGCCAAAGCTCGTGAAATGTCCATTGAGAGCCTAAGAAGAAACAGAGAAGAAAGGCACTCAAAGGCTTCGCAGCCTTTCACCAGTGATCCTCAACCCTCCACCTCCCATGAACCCACCACTCCTACCACTGGGAGACCTTGTAGGGGGTAGTCCCATCAATGCACCTCATGCAGTGCACGGTAGGCGTTACTTAAGGCTTTTTGCAGCGTGACCTCAGCCCCTAGCTGCAACCCCCTTCCGTTCCATTTACTGTACCTCCTTTTATATTCTCTTTCTTCCACCTTACTATCCACCATCTAACAATTATTCATAGTGCAACTGCGAGGTTACCCTCCTGTTACACCTTTCAAACCTTCCACTACCTATTTCCGTTTCAGTGCTCAATAATCACATAAGTCTCGGTGCTTAGCCTTTGGCCTAAATTTTTTATTCCACCATATAAAGGTGGCACTGGCGACCAATAAAGAAAAGCTCCCATAAATGAAATAACTGCTCAGAGAAGAAATAGACGGTCTTCTGAACTGAAACTGGAGGCAACTTTGACAGAAAAGAAGTGTCCTATCTTATATGAAAATGATGTAAGGGAACTGTGAACATTATGCTGTCCTAATTGTTACAGTGATAACGTAAATGTTGAAGTTCCTCACCATCAGGTTAGCACATAGGTAAAGGTAACGTGCAATTACAATAATATTGTAGCTATAAACACAATAGAGAAAATCCCCTAGCTGCCATTCCAAAGAATACTTACCCACGGACATTAGCAATGGTGTATAGTAGCATGCTACAATGAATTGGTTATGGTGTTCTTATGAAGTTGACACATTTTATGAACATTAGTAAATTCAAAGTACATATATTCAGTATGCCAAATACCTTACTAGTGAAGCTTTGAAAGTGAGAAATTTTTAGAAAGAAGCAGGGAATCTGTGTGTTTGCATTATGAAGAGGACTTGTGTTATGACCGACGAAAATGGTTTAAGGGCTGGTATATGGTATGTTTTACCTAAAATCCTAAAATGGGAAAAATTTGACAAGTTCCTGTATCTGTCAAGTTCCTGTATCAGAGGAACGTTGACGTTTCAAGTTGATCTGCGTCTTATTTCTAAGCAATGGTTTAGTCGTGTGTTGTTTTAGGATGCACGAATAGGTGGAGAAGGAAAGCCTAGTATCCTAGCATCGTATTCCCAGCGAAAAGGACAAGGAAAGGAGAAATAAGTGGCTGGTAGTCACTCACTGAGTCACTGCCCAACTCGTGCAAGGCTTAAAGAGAATTAAGATGAAAGATAGCAGTGGGACAGCGCTTCGTAACCAGAGCACTTCGTAACCTGACCTAAATTGCTCAGTAAATGAGTAATATTATTTACTAAGTTCAAAAGACCAACACAATAGCCCCTCCATGTCTTTACCACAAAGAGTTCGTCTGCCACAAACATGCCGAGATCGACGTTCCAATATTATTTTCCCGCCACAATAACACGTGGGCAGAAGTTTTCACCCATATGTATCTAATTCGTCCTATCTTCCAATTGGAAGTTGATCTTTATGAAATAATATAATCTTATGCAAAATATTAGAGCATAAAAGTGTTTTTATATTGAAATATTCAGATTTACATATTTTCGTTGACATTGTTTCGGAAGACTGCTCAAAATTCGCGCGATTTTATTGCATAGAAACTTGAGAACTTTATACTCCACCACAATCTTATATAGTTATTTATTTTAACCCATATGCCAAAAATAAAAGCATAAAATTATAAATCCGTGTTTTTCAGAGTAAAAAAAAAAATAACGATAGACTTCACGCTAGCAAACATTTGTGATTCACAGTAAATGGATCGAGTCATCGAAACTAAGAGTTCAGTATACATACAGCTTGCCCGCGTGTGAAAGTTGTTTGAAACTACTTGATAAACCTTTATGGAAAGCAAATTAATATCCCGCATTCCCATCGGGTCCCCCTTGCCGTAGGATCGAGTTCAAAGGTAAATTACAGGTTAATTACAGCCGGGCGAAAAAGTATTACTTTGAATTCTTCAGGAGGTAAAACTAGAAAAACTTCAACTGCCATAGTCTAGCTCGCCGCGGAATAGTTACTATGTAGATCTACCTAAGTTTACTTAAATGTTTGTTGTTGCACTGGAATGTTGTTTCTCTCTCTCTCTCTCTCTGTCATGGTAAGTGAAGTTAACAGATTGAAAAACTTAAGACATATTTTGAGAAACTAATATAGCACTGCACGAGATTACGTATACAATGTAATAAGCAAGAACTCTAAACCTTACCTTGCCATACTTGCACAGTGTGCACAAAACACTTGACAAAGTTTAAGTAGGAGAGAGCGTCGTTTGCTAATCTCTTTTGCCTACCAGCTACTGCGCATGTGCCAGATATGCTTCGTTGAATAATCGTTGTTTACAAACAGCAATCTCACCTTAAAGGTACACGTGTTTACCGCATTAATTGCTGTTTTCATGCTTGTGCGTGCGTGTATTTTGTGTTTTATTGATTCAATAGTATTCATAATGCCAAGGGAAAAGGCTAGTTATTGTAAGAGGCTGGAAATCGCTGCAAAAGGGTCACAGCTTTGACGATAATTGTAAAAGACGACGAGATATTGAGACTGAGGGCAAAAATGCTGGTGAAGCTAGTCGCCTGAAAACATCTGAAAAAGAAAATATTTTTTCGAAAAATTAACTGAAAATATCAGTGAACGTAGTCGTATCATTGTGTATGAAGATTCAATCCATAATTTAGTAAGTAAATTGATAGGTGTAAAGAATGTTTAAGTGATAAAGTGAATATAAAATTAGTTGGGCATCAAATAGACACGTATCTGAACGCTATTTGTGATACCTGTAACTATGGCTATATATAAAGAGGAAACAGGATTAAAAGAGAAGGGTTTTCATCCATGTACAACTCTTGGGTAGTATTTTGTGTGGTGTTTTTGCTTCTTGTTACTGGATATGATTGAGTCGAGTGATTTCTGCTTTGAACTTGAGGCGCATTAGTAGTAGTAGGTGGGATATGCCTTTGAAACGGCTCCCTTGCTTGTTCCTCCTTTATTTGTGTTTGTTTGAGTTTCTTTTTTCTGAAATATCACATTTCTTTTAGAAATTATTATTTTCGTCTTCCTCCCTCACTAGATCTACCAATAAGAGTATATTAGCTACCATTTCCTCTATATTTTCCTGACATGGTTACTTCACAAAACTATATATATTTCTAGGCTCATTGTATGCTGAGCAGTAAAGTAAGAAATATTCTAAATTTTCATTTTTTTTCACACAGTACAAACATTTTGTATCTTTTCCTTTTATCCTATTTATCCTATGTGGTAGGTTGGCATTCTTGACAAAGCCAGTTGATTTCCTCCTGTTTCTTCACTGCTCTTCTATAATCTTCTCTGGAAATACCAGTGTTACAGACTCGGTGCTGCCATCTGTTGCACAGCATTCCTTCCTGCCTTGGTCTTACAGTCTTCTTACAAAAGATGCATGAATCCATGGATGGGTTTATTGATGTATTTCTTTATCACAACAGCTCCAATAGAAGTGAATGCTAGCTAGAGGCATTGCCATTAACTTCTTGTTTGTGATGGTAGTTGAGAACTTCTGTGTACTGGTAGTTATCCAATTATCTACTTGTTTGTAATGGTAGTTAGCAACGCTGTGCATTTGTAGTTATCCAGTTAACTACCTGTTTGTGATAGTAGTTACCTGTTTCTGATGGTAGTTAGTAACTCTTGTGTGCTGGTTGTTAAGAGGACGTTTTGGTAGGGAGACTTTTGACTGGATACCCTGTTATTTAATCTTAGTGTACCTAGTCTGGCCCTACTGATCAGCATTGCTTTTTCAGTGTTGTCATACAGATTTCTTCTCTTAAGTTTTCTTTATATTTTCTGTAGATTCTTAATGTTGACTTTTCATTCATTTCTTTCTGCCATGTTTTTTTGTCCCAGTTTTTTTTTTATTATATATGTCTCTTAACTGTTCGTCTTTAACTGCTTCAGTTTTACTTATGTTTATGTTTAGTTCTTTCATATATTCTTTTACTTGCATTATCCAGTTTTTTTTTTTTTTTTTTGGGGGGGGAGGGGGGGGGGGGGGCGGTGGCACAGGATATTGGTACGGCAGCCATATCCCTGATTGCGATAGATATTGGTATGGCAGTGAATTACGCATGCGTCAATTTCAGACTTCCTGCCGTAAAATAACAGTGTAGTGGGGGTACGTCAGATTCTGTCAGTGGTGCCGTATTGCGCTATTGACTTGCTGTAGGTACGGCAGTTTGCTAATCATGCAGCAGTTGCCAGTACACTTGCCAAGAGCTATAGGCACGGCACTAGAAGATCAGCGACAGTAGTAATAATAGTCGAACAGAATTGTTTCACTAAACATGTTCAATTCAAAATGTCAGAGTGAAGCACCATACTGTCATCACCAAAGCATTTTGACAGTAAGTGAAAATATATAAAATATCACAATAATACTTAAACATACTTAGATTTTGACTACATTCATGTAAAATAAAACTAAACTAATCTATCTGTGTACTTCAAATTTTCTTTGAATCTCCCCTGAACCTGTAATACATCAGTTTTCACTGAAAAACAGATTTCAACGAGCTGAAAAAAGCAATAGACGTCTACGAAGAGTCAAACTTCCAGAAATTGAATATCCGTAGGTCACAAACGATCGAATTGTTCCTGAAAAGAGCTCCGGAGAGGAGATTCAAAAATTTGAAGTACACAGAAATCGTGCTCTGCTGTATTCATGGTAGTAAGGAAAACCACCAAAGTCGATCCTCTGGTAAACAGCCTAATCAATCGTAAGTAATCATCCAAATCAGTTCTATATTAACAGCATGTTTCCCATATTGGACGCACTACCTTACTAGCTAAGCTTCAAATCTTTGAATCTCCTCTTCGGAGCTCTTTTCAGCCTTAGACTAAGGGCGATTCGATCGTTCGTGACCTACGGATATACAATCCCTGGAAGTTTGACTCTTTGTAGACGTCTATTGCCTTTTTCAGCTTGTTGAAACCTGAAAACATCTGTTTTTCAGGGGTGATCCCTGAGGCCGTAAACAAGGGTTCGCGCATGAGTAATTCACAGCCGTACCAATATCCAGTTCAATTTTATATAATATAATAATTATTAATATATATATATACTAATAATTATATATATCTATATACATATATATAATGATAGATTATATAATATATATATATATATATATATATATATATAATATATATTATATTACATATTATATACATATATATATAATATATATATATATATTATATACACATATATATATAGATAGATATATATATATATATATATATATATATATATATATATACTGATCCATGTTTATCTCATATAGGAGCCTATTTTTTCCACCTCTCTTCAGTGCATATTTCGGGTAGAATAGCATATTCTTCATATCTCTTGAGTGGTAGGAAGAGGCCCCTATTTCAGATCTTAACGTACAACTTGCTGTGTAACTTGGCGCTTTCAAAATTGTTCTATATACTTGATTGCTATCTTCTGAAATTCAATTATGGTTTTCTTGTCAAGTTTCATGACTTCCATGGCATACAAGAAGTAAGGCATCGCTAATCCTTTCCAACACAATTTAACTATTTTTACCCTGCTACAGCTTTTATTGGTGACTGCATTAGCCATATTTACCATCTGCTTTGCTTTAATTTGGGCCCTTTTTATCTGTTCTCTGAAGCAGTCTTTCATGTTTTTGATTGTCACTCCTAGGTATTTAATCTGCTTAACTATTTTTATTCCTTCTATGTGCTCCATTTCTTCCACATCATCGATACTATACCAGTCGTCGTATATTAATATGTTACTCTTGCCTTGTTTATGTTTGGGTCACATTCACTCGCTATTTCCATAAGGGTTTTTATTGCTTTTGTTATTTCTTCAAGGGTGTGTGCATCATCTGCATATAATAGTGCCACAATCCTTATAACTTCATTTCTAAAACCTTCTGTTGTATTTTCTATTTTTTTCTATTATCAGGTACGTCACCGTACGTTATTAGTAGAAAGAATATGGTTGAGGTATTGCATCCCTGTCTTATTCCATTAGTTACATTTAGCTCTTTTTGTTCTATGTTGTTAAGGCATAGACTTCTTACACCATTTGTATATATCTTTGCAACTGCATTTATTACCTCTGCATTCAGCCTATATTTCATCATGACCTGTATAAGCATTTTCCTTTTAACTGAGTTAAATGCTTTTTGGAAGCCTACTAATACAACAATTAATGAGTCCTTTCTTCTGTACATTTCTTGTATGCAGTATTCTAAGATATATAATTATCAATTCCCCTCCTTTGTGCAGTAAAGCCTGATTGCAGTAAAGCCTGATTGCAGTTCATTCATTTTTCCTATATTTCTAATATGCTTTTCAGTATTGGTTTTCAGGATCCCCATGAAAATTTTACATCATGCATTTGTTAGAGCAATTTGCCTAAGATCTTTGACTATGGGGTGTTGTTTCTTGGGTGTAAGTGTTGTTTTTTTTTTTTTACTTAAACCAGCTTCTCTGTGTTTTCCTCCCTTTCAGCATGCTGTTTAAGCACTGCAAATTCTTTTTGAAGGTTGGTACACTAAGAATAGTTTGAACAGAACTGGCTTCATTCCATCTGCCCCTGGTGCTTTATTTACCTTAATTTTCTCGAGTTGATTTTTTACGTCTGTTATATTGACGTCTTCCATGGGTTTAATTTCTGTCTTTGTTAGGTCTAATGCTACATGTAAGGTGCTTATTATTCGTTTATTTCTTTGTTTATGATTAATTGACATGTAGACTAGTATTAGGTTAAATCTTGCCCTCTACTATTAGAATGTCTTTGTGTTCTGACTTTTATTTTTCTATCTGCATCTCTCCTTTGGATCTATACATTATTAGTAGACCTTCTCCTTTGGTGTCTTCATCTCTCATCGAGTCTGGGTATAGCAATTTTTGTTGTTTAAGGTGCATTTCTGTGATGCACATAATTGTGTTTTCTTTTGTTATGTCCACTAGCCCGATTAGTTTTGCTTTTCTCAGCTCTTGGGTGTTTATGAGCTTTATTTTGAGATTTCTTGATGCATCTTTTGTGCTGCTCACTATCTCTTCATTTTCTTTATTTATAAAAGTGCTTCTACCATCTAACCGTTTATCTATCATTTGTAAAAAAAAAAAAAAAAAAACTTTTCTCTTAAACCTACTTGCCTATAATTGTTACTAAAGTTACTTCCTTCACCTACCTGCCCTAAACTAATTTTCCTTCTACAGCTTACCTCAGACTTTTTAACATTACTAGATGTTGTATTTTCTCCTAACTCTAAATTATTTACATTCCTAAAAATATTATTATTCCTTTTTCACATCCAACATACATCAGGTATGCGAAATAGTACATTACTGTGTGTGCTATTGAAAAAACAAAAAGAATATTAGAGGAAAGTAGAGAGGCTGTGAGGAAATATTTTGGTAAAGAGCCAAGTGAAATTGTTGAAGTGGATGTCACGTTTGGCGGGTCATGGCATAGAAGAGGCTATAGGTCAAACTATGGTATAAGGGGCAGTATTAGAGGCAGACACTGGCCTTATTTTAGATTATGATTCCCTTAGCAAATTTTGTATAAAATGTAGCCAAAAAGAACAAATGTTAGTGAAAAGGGAAATGACAGAGTCAGTATATACATACAGTGGCTTTCACGCACTGCTGCCAATCCGTTGGTCTGAAGTTCTATTCCCTTCTCTGCCATAGCGGAATCAGAGAAATTTATTTCTGGTGGTAGAAATTCATTTCTTGATATAGTGTGGTTGTGATCCCACAATAAGCTGTCGGTCCCGTTGCTAGGTGACCAATTGATTTCCAAGCCACGTAAATATATCTAATCCTTCGGGCCAGCCTTAGGAGAGCTGTTAATCAGCTCAGTGGTCTGGTAAAACTAAGACATACTTAACTTAACATACAGTGGCTAGATGAACATTACTCCTCACCAGAGACTTGTGACATAAATTTTGAGAGGTCAGCCAGTGGTGCGGTGCCATGAAGGCTGAAGGTGCTGTGACATTGTGAGGACAATCAAGAACATTTTATGTAATACAAAACATTCATTACTGACGGTGATAGCTCGGCATTCAAATCAGTGACTGAAATGAGAGACAGAAGAGGACCATATGGCGATGGAAAACCAGTTGCAAAGGCCAAGTGCATAAATCATGTGGCCAAAAGACTTGGCACAAGTCTCCGCAACCTAAAGCGAAAGAGGTTCGTAGATGATGATGCTGACAGTGATGAACCTCCCAAGAAAAATAGGAGATTAGGCATGGGAGGAAGAAACAAACTGACTGACAGTGTCGTTGACCGCTTGCAATATTATTTCTCTGCCAGTCTCGGAAGAAAAGTAGGCACCACTAGTAGTGCAATGAGGGATGAAGTCATGTCTCGTTTTCTTCATTGTACTTCAACTGACGTTAAACCTATGCATCACCTTTGCACTAAAGGAACTAGTTCATGGTGCTTTTACAACAGGAACCTAGACCTTGGTATGGTGCCTCCATCACACAAATCAATAAAGGTAGATTTCCACCTAACAGACCATCAGTTGCAAGAAATGAAGGCCATTTATGATCGTCCGACTACCAATGAAATGATGCAGAGATGCCTCAAAGGCATGACCCAAAATAGGAATGAAAGTGTGCCCTAAACACAAAAATGCATCACGAATGTTTGTTGAGTTTGCAGCAGCTATAACCGTCAGGCATTATAAGGCCAGATATGAATGTTCTAATCTATGTTATGTTTTTGGCATTGAATCATCATCAGGGTTCATAAAATACTTGAAAAAGAAGGGCAAGATCATGGATGCTCCCATAAAAGTCAAGATGAGGAACAAAAGGCTGAGAAAGGACATAGAATTCTACACTGCTGGAGCATTCTATCAGAGTTTCACTTGCCTGGACAAAACTGCAATTACTATCTCAAATTTAAGTTATCATCGCTCGAACTTTTACTACTTCCTTAGTTTTTGACATATTCAAATAATTCTTTTTGTATCTACTTTTGCAGTCTTTTTCCTATAAAACTGCAGCCTTATATTCTTCAAAATCACTCAAAAAAAATTTTATCTTTAATAATTTGATTATCATACATTGCAAACCTAGGTATCATTTTAATTTTTTCCCCCACTGTAAAAATTAGTTTAAAGACAAAAATGGGCTGTTTTCTTATTGTTCAAATAGTTCTTTATTGCTGGTGAAAGTTTCAAAAGTTTAAGTTAAATACTTTCCCCTGTATAAGAAAATAAAAAAAACGCCAAATATCACTCACAGTTTTCAATTATTAATTTTTTTCCATGTATCATCTTCACACTTGCTACACATGTAAGTCGGTATCTTAAGGTTTTCCCATTAAAATTTCATTAAGTTTGGACAGTAATTTTATTAATTCCACAAAAAATCATATAACGGCTCTTGGTTGATGTTCGTGAGACTTATGATGGTTGTGGTATAACTATGGACATAGAGACAGGATTGACCCTGGATTTTCAAACAATGAGCAAGTTATGCTCTCTCTATAAAAGAGTAGCTTTTCAGAAAGGGCCAATCAGAGAAGAAGAATATCAGTGGCAGATGGACCACACCCTCTTCGGACATAAATCACCAAGGGTCTGCAGGTGCTATGGAAAGTGACGCTGCTAAACGGCTTGGGGACAGGTCTTGAAACCTTCAAAATGAAAATTATAACATTCATATCTGATGGCGACAGTAGTACTGCTTTTGCATCTGTCTGTGACACGAATGATGGCACTGGACCATACAGTGAGGCGCACAAAGTAAAATGTATAACTTGTGTCTTCAAACGATTTCATCAAGCATTTGAGAACGTACAAGCAGTCTGTAATGGAAAAGTCCGAGAGTGGCAAAAAAAAAAAATGTTATTTTATAAGAGGAAAGGAAAGCTCACAGAAGAAACTTTAAGACAGGCTGCAATTTTATTTTTAGTACATCATGAAGAATAAAGTGGACTAAAGCCCTGCAGAGATGAGAAATGCTTTTCTTTTTTGGGTTCTACTATTGTTCATCAACTGATGAAAACCCTAGACATCATTTATGCCCACAGAAGAGACAGCTAATGTTTTTATAATGCTGGTGTTGCTAAAGGTGCACCTAATTCATATTCAACAATGAAAGTTCGATTTCAACTGGAATGATACCAAATGGATGAAGTTAATACAGATGAAATGCGTGAAAGGGTTCACGCAGAATCAAAATGGATCTCTCTATGCATGCATTTGGCGCATATACTACAAAGAGAATTTTAGATTTCGCTTCTGCAACAGTGGTGCGCAACCACGATGTGGGTTGTTCAGCCAGTAATTTACTCAAGGAAACTGGCATAGAATCAAGCTCAGTGTTAGAATCATGTTTAATTTATGAAGATAAGAAAATGGAGTTAGCTTACTAATAGAGAATGAGAAACAAAGCCGGGAGTTTTTTGAAAATGGTTGTAATTTTTTCAACTTTAGATGCTAATTACTGAGTTAATATTAGAGATATTCAAATTATTTTTTACTGTTTGTTTAGCATTTTTCTTTAAATATACTAAAGGACTTTTTTGCTTTATGAATCATATTTTAATTCCAATGATTTTTGGGAGTTTGTTGATACACGAGTGATTACCCCATAAAACTAACTTTGTAATTTTTTTTTATATTAATTTTAAGAATTTATTAATTTCTTCTGAACAATTTACTGAAAATAAGTTATTCTTTAATGCAGAGTTTTGACAATTTCAATAAGATAAATATTTTTTTGAAAATTTGCTTTTATTTATTTATTTTTAATAACTTTTAATATGAACTTTTGATATTTGGTACATTTATAGATAAATATTACATTCTTGTGTGGCAAGTTTCAGTATTCTGCAGAGTTATTTAAGGATTCTTGCAAAAATGCAGATAGGGGTCCCTAATGCATGTACGGTGATGCGAGATACAGCTATTTGGCAGTTTCTTTTACTTTCTCTATCACTATATCGGGT